>NC_061863.1:63819753-64419753 GCF_907164915.1 Impatiens glandulifera
AATTCGAGTTCGGGGATGGGTACTTCACTACCCGGCGGGTAGGGTACCCGTTGCCATCCCTAGGAGAGATGGTCTTATCTCGATTTTGTTCCCAAATATCAATATATTTATTTATATTTTATAAAAAAAAATAAAATTATATAAAATATCATTTTATATAATTTTATTATAGAAAAAATTATTTATTTAAAAAATATGATATAAATAAATAGTGTCTCAAGTGTAATACCATCAAAGTCATCCCCTCATTTATTTTGACTTTAAATTATCTTTCCAATATTTCAAATTTTAGATAAATTTAAAATTTTGTTTTTCAATGCAAATTTATCAAGAATCTTATGCATATTCAAACAATTTCACATGCACAAAAATTTTAGATGTTAAAGATGAGTTCCGCCATATTCATATTTGAAACATAGGATGTGTAAATATTATATCTAATTTATAAATAAAATTAATATGTATAAATTGAAAAATCTAAATATATATACATTATATAGATCATTATTTAAACTTTTTTTTAAATAATGAACAATTAATTTGACACTAAAAAATTCTGAGTTTGGGTGAACTTAATTTATTTATAAAGTATATTTAAGAAGATAAAAAAAAAATTATAAATAAAATGAATAAATAAAAAGAAATTATATTCAATTTTTTTTATTAAATAAAATAAATTAAGACACATGTCTACAGTTAAAACAATTATACCTCGTCCGTCCATGTACATACATAACCCTCCGATTCCCAATTTGATTTACTATTTAGTCGAATCATTGTCCAAACTGTTGTATTTTCATTTATTGATATACACTTTTTTATAAATTATATTTTGGATAATAAACAAATTATTTATAGATTATTAATTTTTAAATTTTTTTTTTTAAATCTGTAACATGAAAAAAAATGTTATTAACATTTTATTGGAAAAAAATAATAATTTATTAGTTGCTTTATTTGACCCTACGGGTGCCACAGAAAATACTCCAGAATTCCAAATGGACAAGATCTCCAATATACGATTGTCATATATTCCACACGCGCTTTAGTATTTCGTGTAAAGCACCACCGCAAAATTCTTCCCTGCCCCCAATGATATACAGTCAAATAATCTCTCTTTCTCTCTCACTCACATGCCTTTTCGCTCTCTTCATTTTCAACGTTCTAGTCTTCTTTCTTCTGCTAAGCATTTTCACAAACACCTTGGAGTCTAAAAAGCTATCTCTCGAAATCTCCGAAACATCCAAAACAATGGCGGAGCTTTTCTGCTGCCTGCAATGATACATGTTACAACTCAGAATAGATTGCAATTCTATAATTTCTTCCTCTTTTTTGCAATGGCTAACGAAGAAGACGTTGGCAGCAAGGCCGTGAAGCGGTATGAAGGTCTAATCACGTTACGAACTAAGTCGATCGAGGGAAAGGGAGGAGCTTGGTATTGGACATATTTCGAACCCATTTTAACTCAAAATCCAGAAACCAACCAACCAAAAGCTGCTATGCTCAAATGTACATTGTGCGCTTCCACCTTTTCTGCATCCAACCCTTCTAGAACAGCCAATGAACATCTCAAGAAAGGAACTTGTCCCAATTTCAACTCTCCTTTTTCTCAGAATCATCATCATCATCATCATCGAAGGAGAAGCTTCACTCCTTCTTCTTCTTCCTCTGTTTTATACCCATTGCAGTCGCAGAGGAACTTGCTTTTATCAGGCGGGAAAGACGATTTCTCTGCTCTCGCAATGTTAGAAGATAGTGTTAAGAAGCTTAAACGACCAAAGCCCATACCTGCTCCATCTTTGACTCTCCTGCAAGTACATTCCGCCATTGATACACTCTCCCACTGGTTCTACGAATCTTACGGCTCAGTTTCAATTTCAGCTCTCCAACACCCAAAATTCAAGGCTTTCCTCAATCAAGTCGGCTTGATCGCTGTTACCCAGAAAGATATTCTTGGTTCGAGATTAGAATCGAGATTTAGAAACGTAAAGATGGAATCCGAATCAAGAATAAACGAGTCACCGTTCTTCCAGGTCGCGTCCGACGGGTGGAAAATCAAGAATCGCGAAACCCAGAAACTAGTTAGATTCTTCATCAATCTTCCAAACGGATCGAGCGTCTTTCACAAAACCTGTTTCGTCGCGAAAACCGTCCCTTCCGAATACGCAGAAGAGATTTTACGAGACTCTTTAACAAAAACAGGTAATGACAATATTGTTCATAGATGTGTAGGCATAGTTACAGATAAGTACAAGATGAGCGCTTTAAGAAATTTGGAAATTGAATACCCATGGATGGTTAATTTATCTTGCCAGATTCAAGCTTTCATTAGTCTCATCAAAGATTTCATAACCCATCTTCCAATTTTCAAATCCGTCGTTGATAACTGTTCTAAACTAACGAACAATAGATTCCATAACGACGTCGAATTTTTCATCCCAATGCTGGACGACGTTCATAAATCGACGATCCCTGTTGAGGATGCGGGATTTCGCAACAATTTGGAAGCCGTCCGATCGTTAACAAAGATGATGAAAGGAATGGCAGACGAAATCCGTTTGGAAAGGCCGTTGGTTTCACAATGCCTTCCTTTATGGGATGAATTGCGGGGAAAGGTTAAGGAATGGTGTGCGAAATTCAACGTGGATTTAAATGAAGTCGAGACAATTCTAGAGAGGCGGTTTGATAAAAACTACCATCCTGCATGGTCAGCTGCTTTCATTCTTGATCCTCGATATTTATTGAGAGATGAAAATGGAAAATACGTTCCGCCTTACCAATACTTGACGGTTGAACAAGAGAAGGATGTGGAGAGGGTGATCACGAGTAGATTAGTTTCGAAAGAAGAGATTCCGATAGCTTTAATGGAGTTAAAGAGATGGAGGATTGAAGGATTGGATCCGTTGTATGCGAAAGCCGTGCAAGTTAAAGAGAAGGATACGAGGACAGGTAAGATGAAGATGGCGAATCCTAGTAGTAGTAGATTGGTTTGGGAGACTTGTTTGAAAGATTTGGAAACGATTGGGAAAGTGGCGGTTAAGCTTTTGTTTCTTCATGGAACCGCCTCTTGTGGGTTTAATAAGGTTGATTGGGGGTCGTTAAGGGTTTGTGAAGTTGGTTTGGAAAGTGTTGAGAAAATGGTATTTATTGCGACTCAAGCTAAGCTTGAAAGACGAGATTTTTCGAGTGATGAACAAGGGAAAGACACTCCCTAGAATTGTTTGTTTTTATGTAGATTTGTTTGATTCCTTCATATATATATGTATATCTCACTTAGGTTAACAAAATGTTTTTGTTGTTGTTGATTGTCTTAATCAATTCATGATAGCATTGTATTGTAAGTTCATATAGTGTAAATTGTTTCTTAAAGATTTGGTAAAGGGACTTGCTCTTGTTCATGTTGAAAATTGTAAAAAGACAAAAACAATGATTGCATTATAAACATTTAATATTTCCAATCTTGAAAAAATAGTTCACGACAAAATGTAAAAATTAGGTTATAACAATGTAATGTATGTGAGAAAGTCAAATACTGTTAGATCACATGAATTTAGTTTGTTTAAATAACGTTAGGAGAATGGTCACATCTTTATTGGGGGGTTTGTAAGCTAGCTTCAAATAAGTTTCATTTATTTTTTTATTATTAATCTCTTACCAAAAACCCATAACTTGATTGGTGGATGTTATTTGAATCATCTAATTAAAATTGTTATTCATTAGACATAATTACAACATACTTATATAAATAATTATGACTTACAACAACTTATTATAATGAGAAATGATTGAGATTAAAAGGTAATATGTACAATTTTATTTTCTATTGGAAGAAGAAGGTTCAAACACATATAGAAAGGACTTTAAAATGCACAATCATTTTGTTTTTTTCATAATTAATGGTTGTTGATTTGTACTCTGCAGTAGTACTACTACTAGTCAATGGAATTTATTACAAGGTCTTTCTTTGGGTGGAGGAACATGCCTTCATTTAGAACTTTAAGTTTTCCTTATTCAATTTTTATTTAAACTAGATGACCAATGGATTATTTGAAAATAATCTCAAATCACAGTAAGTCCTTGTTTAGATGGAAATTGGGATTCTCTTATGAATAACTTTGATATGTAGTTAAAACACATACATTCATTGAAGGAGCTAATTCCATGAATCTATACTGCATATTTCTTAACAATACATTTGAAGAAGTTGATACAAAAACAGAGAAAAATCAACACCCAAAAGAAAACAAAATCTAGGCATTGACATTGGCAGGAACAACAGCTTCCATCCTCCCCTTACGAATCTGTTCGGTAATCTCCCCAACATAACCTGGTCCATGAGGAATAAAGACAGTAGTGTTCTTAGATGAGTTCCCCACATCCCTTATCGTATCGAAATACTGCGTGAGCAAGATGAGATCCATCACATCCTTTGACGAAGCCCCTTCAACCTTATACGAGAAATCTAAGATATTCTCCCTCAGTCCGTTTGTTATTGCCTGCCTCTGCCTAGCCACACCAACCCCACCCAAGTACTTGGCTTCTGCATCCGCCTCTGCTTTCTTCACTAACATTATCTTCTCTGCCTCACCTCTGTATACACTCGCTAGCTGAAGCTTTTGAGCTGTTGTCCAAATGTCAAATCACATATTTAAATCCCCTGTATCTTCTTTAGATTCGGATTCATATATACAAACTGAAGAACCTAACTGACCTGCATTGATCTGGGTCATGGCGTCGCGAACGGTAGGATCAGGTATTATATCAACCACCAGAATGTGTTCCATTCGATACCCATATGCTCCCATAACCTGTATAAATTCCCTGTTCAACTTATCAAATTCCCTTTACAAAGTTTAAATATGGTGTTAGTTACCTTTGCAAGTTCAAGTAAGACAGCTTGAGCAACTTCACCCTTTTGTTCAAAGAGTTCATCCAGACTCAGCCTAGGAACATGAGCTCGAATCTCTGCAAATCATACATGCAAGTTCAATACATATATTAATTAGCTAGTATTAAAAGGGTTGTACCATGAAAGACGTAAGATTGAATCTGTTCTGTAGGATTTGCTAACTGGTAAAAAGCATCTTGTGCATTTTCTTTGACAACACGGTATTGGATTGAGCAAAGAAGTTGGACGAATACATTATCCTGCACAAGTTTACAATGCTTTGATAAGTCAAATGAACCCAGATCATGATTGAATGATATGATTCTATCTACCTTCGTTTTTGTGTCGATACGAACTTCAAGTGCGTGTAACCTGGTGGACAGTTTCCCAACTAGATATACGCCGTCGGTAGGGTTGAAGCCGTAGCAACCAGGCTCGGCTAACCTATCGAACTTTCCCCATCTTTCCACCACCCCAACGCTTGACTGGCCGACACAACCGCAGAATGAGAACATTACGTTGCCCATAATATCCTCTGTTTCTTTGAATAATGTCAATTACCTTTCGCTCTCTTGAGGATGAATCTTGTCGATGAAGGAAGAAGGTCATGTTTATACTTGAGAAGAGGGAATTTGGGAATGAACAGTAATGCAGAAACAGGACAGCTAGTGGATTCTTCCGATCGGAGGTTTCGTTTTTTTTGTTCTGTTTCTTGAAGGCAATTTCTGTTCCCGTACTACATAAATATAATATTATTCATCTCCGCTCGTCGTTGCTTGATTCACATCGGTGGCTAAGGAGGGAACGATGAATCGTGATTCATGCATGAGATAACCATTATAGTTAATTAAGCTCGCAAAAGAGCACCTTTGGCCATCCACCGAAAATTTAGCTTAGTTTGATCAAAATAACTTAATTTTTTAGCTTGCAAATAAATAAACAAAAATAAATCCATTTTTTTTACACAAACTTTCCTTAGTAAACACGAAAATCACATTAAGAACTGTCTGATCTTAATTTCTTTTTTAGTTTTTGTCAAAAAGAAATCTTATTTTTGATAAAAAAAAAATATATATATTATTTGAAAATATTTTTATTAAATACATAGTAATAAAAAAAATTAAAAACTCAAATAACATATATTTTCTTCTTTTAAAAAAAAATTGAACAAAATTACAAACTCAGAAAAAAGAAACTAAAATCAAACAAGCTAAGATTCAACAACCCACATGAGAGCACTCTCCTGTGGTGTTTGGATAAAAATTAAGCGGTTATGCTCCCCTTTGGACATGCAAGACAGACATTTAAAAAAAATATATAAAAAAATATTACTGTTTTGCACCTTCCCGAAGGAACATAAAAAAATTGGGAGTTCCAGAACTATTTAGCCCGATCCCAATCGTCACTACTGAAAAATCGAACTTGAGACAATATAGTTTTGAGCTAGCTAGTGGGTAAAACTTAGATAATATAAACCTCAGTCATTTATTATATACAAACTGCCGATAATCCACATAACAGATTTTTGTGAAACACTTTATATATGTATTAGTATTTAAACCAGATAAACAAAACATGAAGCATTAATTGGAAATAAAGAAACAATCTGTTTGGAAAGTAACCACTGGTGAAACAAACAAAGAGTGTTTGTTAATCAGAATCAACAACGCGAGCAGAAGAAGCTTCCATGAGGCCATTGCGTATCTGATCTCCAATATCCCTAACATGTCCAGGTCCATGAGGAATAAACACAGTAGTGTTCTTTGACGAATTTCCCAAGTCCTTTATCGTGTCGAAATACTGTGTTATCATTATCAAATCCATCACTTCCTTAGCCGTGGTTCCTTCCACTTTATGAGAGAAATTCAATATGTTCTCCCTCAACCCGTCTGTTATCGCCTGCCTCTGTCTTGCCACTCCCACACCCCCAAGGTACTTCGATTCAGCCTCTGCCTCTGCCTTTTTTACTTGGAGTATCTTATCTGCTTCTCCTTTGTATACACTTGCAAGCTGAAGTCTTTGAGCTGCAATATTACACCAAACCAAACCCCATCTCAATAACAACAACAAATAAATAAATCACCCAAAGAAAAAAAGAAAAAGTTCAATCGGACTATCTGATGAGACCTGCATTTATCTCGTTCATTGCTTTGCGCACAGCCGTATCTGGAATTATATCAACCATCAGAATGTGTTCAATGTTGTACCCATATCCTCCCATAACCTGTTCAAATTAACTCAAAATATTAGCTTTTGTTTGGGCTAGCTTTATGTCATCAAGTTCTAAAACCTCAAATTCCTCAATTTACAGGAAAACATCCATATACTCCGTATATTACCTTTTCAAGTTCCTCCAAAACTGCCTTAGCAACCTCACCCTTTTGCTCAAAGAGATCGTCAAGGTTCAATCTGGGAACATGAGCTCGAACAACTGGAGAAAACCATACATGTCAATTATACATAAAGTGGAAATTTGATAAGGAAAACTACTATGCAGTAATAACTGGTAATTTCTGATGGAATAATAAATTACCATCAAATACATAAGCTTGAATCTGCTCCTTAGGGTTTGCTAGCTCATAAAATGCATCGTCTGCGTGTTCCTTAACAACACGGTACTGAATTGAGCAAAGAATTTGCACAAAGACGTTGTCCTGCAAAAAGTTGAAACCTTCTATGATCACTTTACTTGCCATGAATTGAAATTACCCTACATTAAGATGCAAAAGGCTACAATAGATTGACCCCTAGATAAGGTAATCTTTTTCTTTCAAGAATGGAGTTAGCCTTTTGCCAAAGATCTTTCAAATAAGGCTCCCCATTCCCCTGTTACATACAGAGGAACTGAACTATTGCGATAAATTTCGCCACTTTCATAAGTTGAAGATATCTAAGGATGAAAATATGCCCCTAGATTTGATTTTATCTGCTGTAGTATCAGTCTATTTCTTTCCACTTGCAAAGCCAGTTTTGTCAATAGTTACATAAACAAAATACACTTCAAATCAAATAATCTTCTTCAGATAAAGGAACTTAAATCATTAAATGATTCAATAAATAATACACAATCTCTTATCCAAATGCCTATTCACCGATTAGGTCAGTAATATATCTTTCAAATTTCTTGCTAATTGATGCATAACCAATTATCTAGAAGGGAAATTGAAGCGACCTTGGTTTTGGTCTCGATGCGAACATCGAGAGAGTTGATCCTTGTGGAGAGAATTGAGGTGAGACACTGACCGGCGAGAGGATTGAAGAAGTGAAAACCTGGCTCTGCTAACCTCTCGAATCGTCCCCACTTCTCGACTATGCCGACACTCGCCTGATCTACGCATCCACAGAAAATGAAGGCGTTTCCCATCACTTTTATGATCTCTGACGAACTTTTCAGTCTTCAAAAACCGGATCTCTCCCGGGGGATGGCCAAATTGAAGATAGGAAGAATTCTGCCAATTGAAGATATTTCCTTTGCCACCATTAACGTTTACTTTTCTCAAATATGCCGACTTACTTTTAGGGCCAGTTTGATTACAGATTATTTTCAACACTGTTTAAGACCTATTGTAATATAATTAATGAAAAAAAATCTTTTTATGCATATATTTTGATTATGCTTGAATCATTTAATTTATCTCAATTTAAAATAAATTTTAAATTAAGACAGTATATTATTTATTTATACTTAAATAGTTAAATACAGATAATTAGTTGATATTTGAATTCTACCATTACAAAATTAATAATACAAAACTAATACATTTTGTGCATACTTAAATTGTCAATAAAATTGATTAACCTGTTGTCCAAGTCTCCATAATTTAATTGTCAAATATCTTGGTCTTTATTTACTCTATAATTTTTTAATTACTTATTTTTTTCAGATACCAAAGGTTTGCTCGATATATACAACCCCTTAAGAGAGAACTATGTATTGTTAAATATTTATCGTATTGATTTGAAGCCCTTTTATAAATTGTTAAGCGTTTTAATTTTCAATGAGTTAAATAACATTTTATGTTAATGTATTCAAAGTTAAACATAATATTTATTTGTAAATATTTAAATAAATTTTATGAAATGCTTTTTCTAACAAAATAAAAGAATAAAAATATTACCACCAATTGGATGTGAAAGATTGTGTTTTGTATATGTATAGTACTTAATATCATAATATTGTGTGGGTTGTACCATTATGCATTCATTTCTCTCAACCAAATGGTAGAAACGTTAAATAAATATACTTAGTTATAATGTTTCGTATTTGACACATTCACTTGATAATTGCTTATAAATTTATTATTATTCAAATCAACATGGATTCATGAATTGCACCAATACAATCTTACAAAAGAAAATATGAATTTATCCAAAAAAATAAAATTATTTTATGCCAAAGAAAATTATAAATCATTTTACATAGAAATATCCTCAACTCATAAAGGAGTCCAATTATGACTCCAGACAAAGGAAGTTGAGTCCAATAGTAGAGCTCTTACAAAATTTGATCCCCTTCATCTTTTCTAAATGCAACTTATATTTTTAAGCCATATATAATTCACTAAATAGTATTATTACTTCTCAATCTTGATTTCACTTCCCTGTAAATGATTTCCAATCAACCTTTGAAATATAACAAGCCCCACATTGTTTGTCTCGATTCATTTTTATCTTTGATACTACAAAATTCTCTTATAAATAACAATTCATATAAAGAAGGCATTTTTAACGACATCTTTTAGTTTCTAAGAAATTCCACGAAAAAAAAAACGATTCATCAGTTGACAAGAACAATATATGCTAAAGTGGTTCACTCGCTTCACATGACCGGCCCTAGGACCTACTCCCCAGAGCAACCTATTTAAGACATTATTAGTATTTTGTAAACATAAATAGATATACCCTAAGTTTAGGTTGAAAACATAGGATTATTATCTAGTTCTAATCTCACCAAAAACTTATTTTTTTACATCGAGTGAATAACTTTTTTTCTTAGAATTCTAAAAGAAAAATATTTTTGTAGCACAATCCTGATAGCCCTTTTCCCATTATTAGACAAAGAGGAGTAATGTTAGGATTGGTGAACCACTCATGTTTTGGGTCCTTAATTACTTCAATGGTCCTTCTGCACAAAACAATATTTGTAGATGAAAAATCTACAATGCCACCTATAAATTTTTTAAGATTAATTTTCTAATAATTAATTTTTTCAGTAATGTAAAACATTGAGCTTTCAAATCATCAATAAAAAAAATATTATTTTATAATAATAAAAATATTTTAAAGTCATTTTATACAAGTCAAATATGATTATCTATAAATAACTCAAACTTATTTAAATAACTAAATATCAAAGACAAGTCTTATAATCAAAGTGAACATGTGGCCTAGCTAACACCACAATTTGTAGTGCTCGGTGTTTCCTATAAATCTTAAAATAATGAAATACCAAAAAAAAAAAAAAATTAAGAAATCTAGAAACATCTTTTGTTAGTCAAAGTCTTGCAATCAACCAACAATCTTATAAGCTAAAACTGAATTCTAGATGTTCTTGTCCCTAACTTAGTAGCTAAACATTTAAAATCAAAACTTATAGTGGTGCCTATCATAAATTGGGTTTATTGGTTTATTTTGATTAAAGTGATAAATATATATAAATATATATATAAATATATAAATATATATTTATATATATATATATAAATATATATATATATTTATATATATAATATGGATAAGTTTATTTGGGTAGAATGGGTTTTGGGACATTTAAGTCCTCACTGTTGTTAAAAATTACGAAACGTGACACTAGTTAATAAAGTTTAATAATTTAAAATTTAGAAAATTTGATAAGGGTAAAATAGTATTTTAAATAAAGGAATGAAAGTGATTGAAAAAATTGAAATGATAGAAAAGAATAGAGAGAAAAATCTAATTTTATCTAAAATAAACCAAATAGAACACGCTACAAAAAAAATGGTCCATTAGTAACTTATTTTTGCGACTTAAATATAACTAATACATTTTTTTAGAAAATGTAACTTAAATTATAACATAAATTTTAAATAGTGGAAATAATGTAAATTATTTTACACTAATTAATTATTATAAAAACAAATTAAATGCTTCAAATAAATTGTTGTTAAACAAGTCACTAAAGAGGGAATAATATTTTATTAATTAAAATGGTGCAACTTTTTATAACACATAATCATTATAACTTTTAAAACAACATATAATGTTGTTAATATTTTAGGTACCATATTCCAACTTTTTCATATCCACTTTTATAATTGTAATGTTTATTCCAATAAAAGATAAATAATAAGTGACCATAAAAGTTGAAAAACTCTAATCTTATCTTACTGTGCAACTAAGTTTGTAGTAAATATTATTAACACTAATATGTAATTTGTTTCGCAACAAAACTATAATTATATGTTGCCAAATGAAGTTACAAATATAAGACAATATAATTTGATTTATTGTTTATTTTATTAAGATGCTTTTATTCTTAATTAATTCTTAATTAATTTTAAAGTTTATTAATTATATGCTAAATAAAAATTCAATATGTTTTGCATTAATAAAAAAAATTGTGTTACCTTACAATTTTTTTTGCAATTTTAAATTAAAAAGTAAATTAAACTACTTTTAAATATATTTTGAATTATTTCTAAACAATTTTGTTATTCATCTTGCATTACAGATAATTGATCAATACAATCTTCTAACTTAATTCGTAATCTTAATTTTAACTGCTAGATAATAGAGCAACTTATTAGGTGGGAAGAAATATGATATTTTTTTAAAAATTTTATAGAATTATAAATGAAAATAAAATTTATTATCAAATTAATTAATTCTTAATTAATTTTGAAACTATTTTTTAATAAGTTTTGCATTGTGAATAATTGAATAATTAGTGATACTTTATAACCGTTCCATAGTTTTAAAATACGTTTAAAATAAAAAATTAATTAAATTGGACTATTTTTAAATTTAATTTGAATAAACTCTAAATAACAATTAATTGAACGGAATCTTTACAACTTATTACGTAATCTATCCTTAAAAAATTGTGATAACAATAAAAATTTTAATTTTTTTTTATAAATAGGTTACAAAGTTAGACACTAATATGTAAATAAATAATTATCAATCAACTTTAAAAACTTATTTTGTATTAATAGCATTCATGTTAATTTTATAATTTTTTTCGTAACTTTCGTTTAAAGTAAAATTACAAAATAAATTGTATTTATAATTTTAGAAATGAAAAGAAAAAGAAAATTTTTAATAATTAATTAGTTAAAAAAATTGCATAACATTATTGTTGAATATGTGAAACTAAAAGGTTTACAAATAAACAACACATGTTTATATATGTTCATATACCTAATAAGTTTTTAATAAAATTGTTGACATAAATTTGAAATCAAGGTAAATATTTTTTGGACCATAATTTTTTTTTTCTGGATAGGATAATATTCGGAATAGATAACTAATGTAGAGGAGGTTTAAGGTAGTTTCTAAGAAACATGATATTAAGTAGCTTAGAATATTTTTTTTATTCAATTCGAATGTGTACACAACTTATAATTTAATGTTATTTATCAATTGTTATAAAACTAATATTGGAATTTAAGTTCAATAGTTATTGACATTGTTTTGTAACTTGTTTTACATTGTTAATACAAATTCAAATTGCAATTTTTGTTTTATATATAAAAAAGTATATATAATTAATTGTATATTACATTATTTTATTGAATAAGAATCAATGAAATTTAAATCTATCTATAAATTTATTATTTATAAATTTACTAACTTAATTCTTAATTATTTATACATATTGTACGTAGTATCCATTTATTTTTGTATATAATTATTTATTATAAATTAATTATACTCATTTTGCAAAAAAAAATAATAAATAAATAGTTATAGAATAAGTAAAATTAATAATATTAAAATTAGATATGAGCAACTTGTGTAGGAGCTAACCCATTAGGTTTTTACTAACAATTTTGATAAACAATGTACGTATTAAGTAGTTTGGAAAATTCATTGTTATATTTATCAACTATTATTGTAACTTTATAAAACTAAATATTGCAATATAAGTTGAATAACAATTGATATGGTATAATCTATCTATTAGTTTCATTTATAAATAAATAAGTAATGTATTTTGCATTATGTATATTAAAGTTATTTGTAATTTGTTTGGTAATAAACGTATCAAATCGCAACAGGTCTTGCGACTTTCATATAAAATAAAATTACAATTTGAATTGCACATCCTATAGTATTAATTTTACCATAACAAATTTTGAACTCTGTGCTAATTTGAGCTAAAAATGAAGAGTAAATGTGATGTTTGCCAAAAAGAAATATGGGCAACTCGTGTAGGAGTCAGTCCATGGTCTTTACTGAATTTTTATTATATAAAATATGTTAAATAGTTTCAAAATTGTCTTTTTCTAGATGATATGGGATTCTTGTCGTACTTGAGTCTTGAGTAATTACATGTAAATAGCTACGCAGCTTACTTTGGCATAAAAATATCAATGCTATTATCAACTATTATATCTATTTATTATAACTTTAAACATTATCAATACAATTTTATATATAAATATATATATATAAACATTTAAATAAATAAATATTTAAACATAAAATTAAATAATCATAATTAATTAGAATAAAAGATGAATCTTTAAACATAACAAAGAGTTGAACATTTAAACAAATAAACTTACTAATTAAGCATCAAAAAATAGCATCAAAAAATATCCAATGATTCGTCAGTTTCATTAATTTCCTCCGACCCACTCCCTTCAGATTCATTTCCACTTGACTCACTTCCTTCCCATTCAACATCTTCAAATTCATTTTCTTCACTTACGTTTGTATCATCGAGCTCGTCAACCATACCATTATGATCACTTAAATTGTTGACATCATATAGTGGTATATTTAGGGGGATATCTAGTTGTATAGTTGGCTCTTCTTGTTGATACACCAAATCATCACTCTATTGTTTCTCTATTTTTCCCCTAGCCTTTGTTTTACAAACAGCCAACCAATCACCTATCTGATTTGTTTTGTTTGGATACGTAGCAAAGTAGACTTGTATACCTTGTTGAGCTAGAATGAAAGAGTCATATTTTGCATACTTCTGTTTCATGTTTATGTCAACCAACCTATATATTTTATCAATTCTTGAACCACTGGTTGGGTCAAACCATAAACATTTAAATAGAACAATACGTAAACTTGGACCAGGATATTCAATTTTTATTATATCCTCTAAAAGTCCATAATAGTCTGCGTCATCAACATGCACACAAACACCACTATTCATGGTTGCTTTGTTAGATCCAAAATCTCTTGACCGCCACACAAACCCATTAACGAAGTACATTGAATGTCTTATTGCGGGTGTTTTGGGCTCAAAAGACAAATAATACAATAATCCTTTTGAAACTAAAGGACCATGTTCCTCAACAATCTATAAGATACAAGTTTATACTAAATCATTAATTCAAAATTAAATATAATACTCAAACACACAACATATAAATTAAACGTATTTCCTCACCTTACATCGGAACCATGATGCGAATTGGCGGTTTATTTCATCTTTTGGTAAACTGGCGTTTAAATCACAAAAAATCATACATGCATGTATCAATCTCAAAATTAATTAAGATAAATTGAGTAATATACGTTATAAATTTTTATTACCTATAATAAGGATCTACCTCTGGACAATTTAAGAGCACGTAAGTGTGAACGACTAACGTTTCTTGGCTATTCAAAATTAATTTAGTTGAAGCGCCACTAGATCGTCCAAGATAATTGAAAATCGAAATTGGAGCATCATTATTGTTGACAGATCCTTCTGTGTTTCTTTGTGGGTGTCTCTGTTTGTATTGTATGTTAGATTCAAAATAATACGAGACAAATGTAGATATCTCTTCCAGAATATATGCATTACAAATTGATGCTTCAATTCTGGCTTTGTTCTTTACTTTCTGCTTCACATTCTTAAGAAACTTATAAAAAATACAATACACACGATAAAATTAAACAAATATTGAACACAAATTAATAGTTTTTACATATAAACAATATGTACCTCTCAAATGGATACATCCATCTATACTGAACAAACCCTCCGATTTTTGCTTCATGAGGTAGATGCACCAACAAGTGTTCCATTGAATCAAAAAACGCCGGTGGAAATATTTTTTCTAAGTTGCACAAAATTACGGGAATCTCTAATTCCAAAGTCTGCATCTTAGAAATATTCAATGTTGTAGAACTTAGATCATGCATGAAATTACTAACATCAGTCAATGTTCCCCACACAAATTTGGGAAGTAATTTTTTAAAGGAAATTGACATCAGCCTTTCTAAACAAACATGACAATCATGACTTTTTAATTCAATTAACTTTGTTTCGTCTCTATCAATGCATCTACTTAAATTGGATACATAACCATCCGGGAATTTTAAAGATTTAAGCCATTGACAAATAATACGATTTTCATCTCTCGTCAAAGTGTAAGCCACCTTCTTTGTCCTCATACACGAACTTTGAGGGTCGATATGTAACTCAGGACGATTGCAAATTTTAAACATATCCTTTCGAGTGTTTATGTTGTCTTTTGTCGTACCTTTAACGTTCATAACCGTATGGATGATATTCTCAAATACGTTCTTCTTAATGTGCATAAAATCGAGATTATGACGAATAAGAAGTTTCCCCCAATATGGTAGCTCCCAAAAAATGTTATTCTTTGTCCATTTATGATATTCACCAAAACCCGGTGAACTTACGTGAGGATTTTCACTAACAAACATGTATTGTGCAATTTCAGACCATATTTCCTCGCCACTTGGCCTAGGCGGATGAAGTGTCATTTCCACTTTATTTTTGGTAAAATGCTCTGTATCAAATCTGTATGGATGATTTTGTGACAAAATTTGTCTATGCGAATCAAAATAGCAAGCCTTCTTACCATATTTCAAGCGGAATGATTTCGAATTTTTCATACAAATTGGACACCCGTCTTTTCCATGAGTACTCCATCCAGACAACATACCATAAGCCAGGAAATCACTAACAGTGCACAACACCATTGTCCTCAAATTGAATGTGTCACCTCGAGATACATCATAAGTAGGCACACCTTCATTCCACAACATTTTTAATTCAGCAATTAACGGTTGAAGGTAGACATCAATATTTTTCTGAGGACTCTTTGGACTAGGAATAATTAATGACATTAACATGTAGGGTGTCTTCATGCACATTCCAGGTGGGAGATTATAAGGTGTTATAATGACGGGCCAACACGAATATGACTTTCCAAATTGTCCAAATGGGGCAAATCCATCAGAACAAAGACCCAAACGGATATTGCGATCCTCCTTAGCAAACTTTGGGTAATAGTTGTCAAATGTCTTCCATGCCTCTCCATTAGAAGGATGACACATCATCCCATCTTGGGTAACATGACGAGAATGCCATGTCATATGAACAACTGTCACGTTTGATGCATAAAGTTTTTGTAATCTTGGAGCCAATGGTAAATAAAAAAGTTGGTTGTGTGGTGTTCGTTGATTAGAGTTTTCCTTATATCTTGGAAAGTTGCAAAATTTGCAAGATTCTAATTCACTATCAGCCCTCCAAAACAACATGCAACCATCTCTACAAATATCGAACCTAGTAACAGACAATCTCAAATCTTCCACCAACTTCTTCATGGTATAAAAATTATCAAGTAAAACATTATCTTCCGGTAACAAAGATTTAATGTAGTCAAAATTTTGATTGACACCTCTCTCTGACCAATTGTTCTCGGATTTTATATTAAGAAGTTTAACTATTGCTGATAATTTAGTCTCAGTAGAATTACCTAGCCAAATCGGTTGATGTGTCGCATTTAATGATTTCCAAAAATTTTCTTATAAAATATATATGTCACTTTGACTAGAAGTAGAACCTTCATGATGTGGCACATTATGATGAAAACTAGATGCAATATCAAATACCATTGACTCATATACATTTGAACTTTCAATTTGTTGTCTCCATTCATTAATCCCTCGACTTGGCCTTTTCCTTGGATATTGAAAGACATTTAAAGTTTGCATTGGCTCTCCATTGGCAGTCCACGTATAATAGTCATTCATAAATCCAAACTTGATTAAGTGAGTTTGACACAAATCACTAGAAATAAATTTTTTAACACAACACTTAACGCAAGGACACCGAATCTTATCACCATCCATGTAAGAAGATTTGCTAGTAGCAAATAACAAAAACTCTTGTAGACCATTCAAAAACTCATCTGTGCATCTAAGATGATTATTTGATTGCTTATTATACATCCAAAGATGATCCGTCCTCATTACAATTGTTTCTGTTGCAAACGTTAATATTTAGAATGTTATATTTAAATTATATACGAATATGCGCATACACTTCATATATATATATTGGATCAGAAGTGAAGACATTCATTTATAAAAGTCATCATTATCTCATAATCTCATCAATTCGAAACACGAATCAAACTCTTGGCATTCAAACATGTTTATCACAATCTTATCATTCATAACTCAAGCTCATGGCTTTCTAACTATGAATTGTATCAACTTTAAATTTCTCGACAATTTGGCATCAAATTCATTAATCATCAATCAAAACATTTTCTAATTAATTAAATTAAAAACACTTCTTATTAACTTCACATAATCATGCACACACATTGCTATAATTCAAATTTATAAAATTCAAATAAAGTCAAATAATATTTCAGAATTTCAACATTTCAGCAATCATAATTTAATTAATGTCACACTTAAACACATCCACAACTCTCAAACGAAAGATCAGAATCAATAAAACGTTGTTCATTTATTTCAACAATAGAGCACTAGGATATAGTGCACGCACCTGGTGCCTATAGTAGAGTCAGCATGTCTGTCTCAAAAGTAAATAAACCTTTGGTGCTTGAACTGTCTTGAGCCTTTAATGTACTCCAAAATTCACTATTACAAACGAGAACTCGAACTAGAAGTCGAAATCTGTAGAAGGAAAATAATGTAAGAATATATTCAAAAAGATTGTATGTTAATGCATAATTAGATAAAGAAAACAAAAGCATAGAGTTAAGGAAAGTAAAGATTTATTTACTTGATCAACAAAACTTCCCATGAGATACAATCAAGTAATAGTTTTCGATTTGCATCAAGAAAAATGAATCATCAGTACATACTGCACCAATCAACAAATTCCAAAGAATGAACTAATCCTACAGAAAATAGATCTCTCAAAGTGAATCAGCAAAGTAAATTCAAAGTGATTAAACTGAAAAAATGTCCTAAAAGAATGCTTATAAGAGAAACTTCAAGACCAATAGAAAATTCTAAATGTCAGAAGCTAATTGAGGGTTCAATAAATATATATATATATATATATATATAATGAACATGCAACTCTTATATCATGTATTAATACACTATTTTTTGAAATCGAACAAAATTTCGATGTAGATCAGCAGAGTATACACCAAATCAAAGCAAATCGAATTAATATCAATCTGTAAGGAATTAAAAGTTGAAAAATCGCATATCGCAACTAATTTCAAGAAATGCAATTAGATCGGATCACTATTTAGTGAGTTGAAGAAGATTCGACCCTTACCCCTTTGAAAGAAATTGCTTCCTAGATAATTTAGGCGCAGCAGATAGAGAAATGGGTGATCTATCGAGACTGAAACATGAGAGGCGCTAGTAGATCGGGTTGTCCAAAAACAAGTAGTTTCCAGGTACATAAACAGATATTCATATTTGTTTGCTTCACTTTGTACAAGAAAAAATCAAATTGTACAAAGAGATAAACACTGATTCAGTCTCTAGTTAGACACAAGAACACGTTTACCACATTTTGTGCATTTAAAACATAATACGATTGCCTAGAACGAGGAAACTTAGGTGAAGTATCGCCAGCCAATGAGAGCAGGCAAGTTTTGCAATCTGATTTTCTTTTAGAGTTATTTATGTCATTGTAATTTAGAGGAATGAGACTTGAATCATACATCACAAATCGGAAGTATAGAAACTAGAATGTCATTAGAGACTGGAGCATCAACAAGTCTATTGGGCCGACTATAAATCCCTCATCTCACCAATAAATTACACTATTCTAATATTACATTAACTAGTTTTTTTCATCATAAATGATCAAAAACTTTCAAGTTTGGATTTCGTTTTTCTATTTCAAAACATTGTCATAAACAATAATTCTATCATTCAAAAGATTTGAAGAAGCATTCCTTTATAATTATTTATTACTTAACATTCCTTTATATAGAATAGCTTTTCCATATTTCAAACATAATCTGAGTATCATGCATTCCTTTGAGAAACACACTAGACAAAGTTTGTAAATAGACAAACCAGATTATTAATGTGAATCACTGACGGTTGGTTATTGGTTATTTAGTAAATGTTTACTTGCTAGTAATTTTCAGTTTATATATATTAGTTTTATATTATATAATTTAAATACATATTTTTTACTAAATGAAAAGATGATTAATATTGAATTATAATTAAATTGTATAATATTAATAATAATAATAATAAATCATTACAATTCTATAAATAGGTCTTTAATATTAATTAGTAATCACATAACAATAGCAAAATTAATATGCATGTTCTCTACGTCGCCGCCACAATTTAGATGCTAGTGAATCTCTAAATACACGCATTTCCTCCCCCTCGTTATGATCAATGCTTTCTTCTAAAATATAATCATTTTCGTCATCATCGTAATTGTTATTAGAGTGACCATCTTCACCATTATCATCTACACCTTCATCAATAACATTGCGTCTCACAAAATTGTGTAAACACATTGTTGCTACAACAATATGTGTTTGAGTTTTTATCGAAAATCCACAAAGATTCTCTAAAATTCGCCATTTTTTTTTCACACACCAAATGTACGTTCAATTGTAATCCTTAAGGATGAGTGTATCTTGTTAAATGTTGCCTGTGATGAACTTGGCGGTGGACATCTCTGAATTTTTTCCATATGATATAGATTTTGTCTATACGGAGCTAAATAACCTCTTTTATTTTTATAGCCAACATCAACAAGATAATACTTATCTGTAAACAATTAAAGAAAAATTTGTCATTTGTACAAAATATTTTAATTGTATTTAAATTACTTACTTGACATAGGATGTGGAAAACGATAATTGGGATCACTTATAACGGTTTTCAAAATTCCAGCATCATGGGTCGATCCTTCCCAACCAACTGAGGCATACGTAAAACAAATATCAAAGTCACATACCGTAAGTATATTTTGAGTCGAATAACCTTTACGTCCAATATACTTGATAATTTCTTCTTTGGACCCAAACAATTTGACATGTGTACCATCTATTGCACTTATACAATTCTATATAATAAAAATTTATTAGAGATAGTTAAACATAAATTTTAAATAATAATATTAAAAAGTTCAGTTTTGAAATTTTTTTACCTTAAAGTATTTGTATTTCTCTTCTCTTAATTTTGGATGAACAATTGTTTGATCCATCGGTAAGATTTGGTCGTTAGCCATTAGAACTATTGCCTTTAAGACACGATGAAAGTGTCTATTGATTGTCTCGGTGCTATATTTGAACCACGTCTAATTTGACATAGTTGCTGCATGTTGCCCAACTTGCCTTAGAAACATTGCGAGTGATTCTTCTGGAAAAAGACCATTATTTTGATTGTTTAATCCATACTTAGTAGTCAGCTCGTTAACCAACATATTAAATGCAACAGCATCCATACAGAACTCAAATAAGCATGAACTTGGATTTCGGAGTACATCTTGTACTAATACAAATCCATTTGTATAAGCTCGATGACTCATTCTTTTCAAATAGATATCATCCATTTCTTCTACAATCTTTTCTGCTGCTTCTTCGACACACGAATAAAACGTTGATTGTATTAAATTTGTGTCCGCCATTTAGTTCCTATAAAAAAATACCAAAAAGATAAATTTAATATAATAATAAATTATAATAAAAATAATTAAATAATGCAGACCAACTAACTACTTGAATAATATCATTTTAATTTAAACAAATTTAGATAATTTCAAATAAAATGAAAAAGTTTGAAAACAAATACAATAAAATTCAAATAAACTAAAACTTAAACTTAAATAAAATAACATAATTAAAATTTACATAGATGAATTAGTTAAGCAATGAAGAGTCATTCATATAGTTCTTTAGCAATTTAACGAAAGCGTCTCCTTCAAACATCGTCAATGCTTCTCTAGCGTGTGGTCTACTAGTAGCAAACACGACATGCAACAATTCATTTGATTCAGGTGGATATCCCATATACTTTTGAACCTTTGCAACAAAATATTTTTTAGGGTCTTCAATTGTTGGGTTCGATGTACGACTCAAATGATCGGTGTGAGTATGTTGATGATATATAATATGATCTTTGACTAATTTGCGTTTTGATCTCATATTCTCTTTTATACTTGTATCGAAGGGGACAAGTAATGTACATATACGATTAATACAATATTTTTACTTTCAATTCAATAAATATTATATTATATATATATATATATATATATATATATATATATATATATATAGTTTTGAACCAGACATTACCAAAGAAGTCAATGATATTGTCACTGGATTATGGAGAGGATCTTCCTTAAATTGGAATGAAGTTTCTCAAAACATCAAAGACTTATATGGTGGGCTCATTTCAAAGTATGTTAAAAAAATGATTTTAAATTTATAATATTTTAAAAATTATAGGTTAATCTTATAGTTAATTTAAATGATTGATTGTAGGAAAAATTTAGCTGGGATCCCACAATGGAAGGTGGTGTGAATAAAATGTTAAAAAAAAGCTAGTGCAAAGATACGAAACTTTTTGCCCTGTGCTAAGAAGTATTTGAAGAAGCCCCCACATCTAACCATAGAAGACTGGGCTGTAATGAAGACAAAATTTGACGACCCTAAATATATGCTAAAATGCAACAAAGCGTAGGGCCACAGAAACAAGTACATTGATGATGATGGAGCTTCATATTGTGGAGGGTCAATAAGTGCAAACGAACATCGACGGAGAATGGTTAGTAACATACAACATATAATTTTTTATGTTTCTTTTATTAATATCTCAAATATTAATCTTTTGATGTTAACCATTTATTGTTAATCTTTTTAGACAATAGAGCTTGAAAGACCACCAGATGTGTTGGAAACATTTGCAATAACTTATAGAAAAAAAGATGGAACTTGGAGTGGGGATAGAGCAGTAAAAGTAGTGGTATGTTTACAAATTAATCAATTTATTTTAATATGTCTATAAAAAACATACAAATTTATCATTGTTGTGATGAATAACCTAAGTTCTATATTAAATAAATATTTTTATTGTTTCTTTCTTATTTAAAATGTAACTTGTGAAATGTATAAAAAAATAGTTTATAGATAATAGTATTAAAGTTTTATAATATTTAATTTTTTACTTATACAAATTCAAATTATTGAATTAGTTGAACATTTTATTTTATTCATTTTATATAGTGGGTAACATTTTTTTCTTTCAGAAAACATACAAGGAGCTTCATATATCACAAGAAACCATAGATGATGTCAATGAACAAAAATCAAATGAAGAACTGTGGGTTCAAGTAGGTGGCGGACCTACAAATGGTCGCGTTTTTGGTTTGGGCTACGTGGGGAAAAACTGAATGTTAGACCAAGCCTCGTTCACCAACAAAACTGTACTTAGAGTTTGTAACAATGACAAATTTGCAAGTGAAGAATGATGCCAAAGATGAGGAGATTAGAATGTTGAAATTAAATCAAGAATATTCATCCAAACAAATTGAGTTATGTCAAGAGAATGCAAGGAAAGAGAAGAATGACTTGCAGCTACAAATGGATAACCTTAGCCTGCACCTCCAAAATATTCTTGAGAGGGAAAATTCTATGGCTCCAAGACCATTAAAGAAGGTAAGTAGTTTGTATATTGTATTTGGTTAATATATATATATATATATATATATATATATATATATATTATATTTGGTTAATTTTGCAGGAATATATTTTAAATGAAGTTATTTAAGATAATTTTTAGTAGTTTTGATCTTATTAGGATAAGATTAATTAATCATAGATTATTCTATATTTCATTGCATTGATTAATTATATAATTATATATGAATTCTAATGTATTTATGGTTTTGTTTACATGTGGTGAAGAGTTGAAGATTGCTAAAATTTATTTTATTATCTATTATGTTTAATTTTAATGAAGAATTATTGTTAGTTTATTTTGAACTTAATTATCTATGATTTTGTTGCTGTTTATTTTTTTCTGTAATTGGGCAATTATGTGACAATGATGGTGTGATTGTGTTATTTTGAAATGTGAAGTTAACTTATTATTTATTTTTGTAAATTGCCAATTATGTAGAAATGATAGTGTGAATGCGGTATTTTAAAGTATGAAGGGTTCAAAAATATATAAATGTAATTTTTGTTGGTAGCTTTATTATTTAAAAATAAATATATTATATATATAAGAATATTATTGGATTATTTCTTTTATATTGAATTAGTAATCGTAATTAGAAGCAGATAATTATATACAAATAAATTAGAATTTTAAAAATTATAATATTATTGCTCAATATTCTATTGCAAAACTAATTATAAAATTAATAAAATATAATTATTCCATAAAATCTTGAAAATGAAATTGTTAAATGTATTGATAAAATTCTATAAATATATTTTTTTTGTGAGAATTATAAAATAAATATTAATTACAAAAATGTTGTCAAATCAGTTAGTAAATTAATTCAGAAAATAAAAAATATGTCATCTAAATATTGAAAACTATATTGCACAATAAATTACTAAAGATATTAATAAAGTTTATTAAATATATTTTTTTTTATATAAATTACAAATTATGTTGAACTGAAATTGGAGGTAAAAAATATATATTAATTGCAAAAGATTTTACAGAACTTATTGGTAATATTTTACAAAAATTAAAATTATTAAAAATTATGTTGGAGAACATATAGATAAAAGTATTGATAAATTTTTATAAATAAATTTATATAGATTGCAAAAATATGTTGTAGAACAAATTGGTAAACTTATTATAAATACTTTTAAATCTGTAATTTAAATATTGATTGTAAATTATGTTACTGAACAAATAGCTAAAGTAATTGATAAAATTTCATAAATACATTTATATGGATTGTCAAAGATATTGTAACACTTATTAATAAACTAATTGGAAAAAAACTTAAATATATAACGTAAAGATATTGTAAATAATATTATAAATTAAATGGCTAAAGTTAGTGTTAAAAATAAAAATATAAATTATATATATATATATATATATTACAAAATATATAGAAGTGAATGAAATTAATAAAACATTTAAAAAATAGATATTAATTACAAATGATATTATAAGAGAAGTTTGAAAATTAATTGCTATATTAAAAATATATAATTGCTAGAATGATAAAATATGTTACATTGAAAATGGTTATATTTATAAGATAAATGAAATGATTGCAAAAAATAGTTGTAAAATATTTGACTAATTACATTTTAAGAAATATTTTTACCAACTTAAATGTTAATATATATTTTTGTTGAAAATATAAATAAGTCATTATTAAACAAGTCATTAATAAATAATATTATAATAATTATTATAAAATAAGTTATAATATACAAAATAACATTAATAAAATCTACCATTAAATAATGTTTTGAATACTAATTTGAATCGTATATGTTGAAATAAAAATGGTTAAATTCTAGTTACAAGTATAATGGTAAAAAGAGTGACAACATAAGTTACAAAATCTGCAACTTCATAATAACATATGATTTATGTAATATTGTTGATTATATTACAATTGTTTTCAATGTTACTAAATTAGTTGATAAATACTTATTTTAATGTTCAATGTTACTAAATTAGTTGATAAATACTTATTTTAATGTTATTTCAATCGAAAAGAATAATATTGCAAAACATCATAATTTATAATTTTTGTAGTGATAGGCCCAAAGTAAATACATAAAATAACTATAGAACAATTAGGGAGTTATTCAATTGCCCAAACATAATAATTCTATAATTAATCGTTTCTCAACCATATTATTCCTTTCATTAACCAAAATATTAAAATATCATCTATTTTAAATTATTATTTTTTATTTTATTTATATATATATATATATATATCAAATTCTTTTAAGTTTTTTTATTAAAAATAATCAATACCTTCTCAAAATCATCAATAATAATTTTTTTTCTCCATCAAGAATTTTTAAAAAACTTAAATCCAAACCAGGACTAGAACTAATTAAATAAAACGAGCTTGGATGTGATCACTGATATCTCATCATTTTAGCGCATAGCTAAGATGGTAAATATTGATTATTTATAACCTCTTTTAGGAAATAGATCATAATCTCTTAAAAAAAATCTCATCCCAAAGACAAACAATATCATGAACTAGTGTTGTCAACAAGATCCAACTGATTTGTGTTGCTAATGGCTATGAACAATGGTTAATTCGATGTTACTAGTAAAGTATCGTCTCCCTAGCTCCTCATTTGTTATTTTTTTTTCTCTTTGTAACTTGGCACTTTCTTAATGGATACATACATGCACGATCTTACCATGAATGTATGTATTAATTAACTCTATTGTGTAGTTTTGTACTACTTAATTTGTTATTAGTTTATAAATTGAAGGTTCTATTTTGATATTCTTTCAATTAAATCTTAAATTTTATATAATAAAGGGTAATGAATCAAATAATTTTTTTAATATATTTTTGTCCCTATAAAACCAAATAATAGTTAATTAATTGTGAATCAGGCAAGGAGGAAGTATGCAGGAAGCTTAGTAATTTGGATATTAAGTCTCCCTCATTAGTTTATTAGCAACTGATTAGATTCTGTAATATATATATATACATATATAATAAAGTCATTCTCCACTAGATCACAACTTGTCCTGCAAAATGGCTAGCAGATGGTCTGCTGAAAATGCCGCCAAGGCCTACATCAGTACCTTAAATATGGTAAGATTATAATTCAACACCTATTCAGAATTAATTTAATTCTAGTGATCATAGATTGTAATAATTCAGGGTAACGAGGCAAAGTCAAAGGAGATTGATCTAGATGAATCACAATTCATCTCCGCCTTGGCGGCTGGCTACAATGCCCGGCTTATGGTGGTGGCATGTGCAGATGGACTGGACCTCACCGCCGTGGCCCTGGCGGCGGCCGCTCGTCAGACAGGTGGCAGAGTGATCTGCATCCTTAGAGGGCATGATCAAATCGAACCGTCCAAACACGTCCTAGGACTTTACGAATCAGATATTAATAACGTTGAGTTTATGGTTGGGGAAGTTGGAGAGATTCTCTTAAACGACGACGACGTTAGTAGAGCCGATTTTGTGGCTATTGATTGCAATTTACAGAACCATGGAGAGATAATACAGGCCTTGATGATGGAGGAAAGAAGGGTTAAGGACATGTTTGTTTTGGCGTACAATTATGGGTTTATTGGCGGCAGTTCGTCTGCCGGGAAATGGGGTGGAGGAGTGAGAGTGCGGTTGCTGCCCATCGGAGGAGGGTTGATGATGGCAAGAGTGAAGAAGGCAAAGAAAAATATTGGAGTGGGGAGAAGCAATTGGGTTGTGGCAGTTGATAAGATTACTGGGGAAGAACATGCCTATAGAATCACCTCTCCAAACAACTGATTTTATCATATTGTTGAAGATCACACAATTACCTATTTTATAAGTTTTTTTCTTTTTAAATTGTATATATTCATTGGCTTTTCAAGAACAATTTAGATGTCAAAAATAACATTCTCATATATATGTGGTCCGGTGAAAATAGAAGATTACTAGACAAAAATATGACAAATGAAACCTTTAAAATTCAGATTCAAAAATAAAAAAGTATTTTATTCATATAAAGAGAGTGTCTCTAATAGGTTCATTTCATTGTGCAATAGTGAGATAAAGATTATGTTGATTTTGGGTGGATGGTTAAAAGTTATTTACTGAATCGATGTTTGAGCCATTTTTGGTCTGGTTTAATTAATAATAAAATCGGGTCATTCATTTTCTGTTATTATATATTAATGACAACTAGAGGATGTATAGTTAAGTTTTTTTAACCTTCAGTTTTTCTTTTCTTGAGTGAGAGTTATTTTTCTTCGGAGATTTTTGGTGAAAAATTCTTGCAGAGAAAAGTGTGTAAGAAAAGGAAAAATAGTGTGTGCGTGATTATAATCTGATACATTTTTCTCTATAGTGAATCAAGTTTCAAGCTGAGCTTGACGGAGACGTAAGTCCGATTTGGGCTGAACTCCGATATCAAATCTTGTGTCTTTTTCTTATGCGTCTTATTTTTATAATTGAATTTATGGTTAGTCAATATTGTGTTGATCTTAGAGTATTTAGTCAACAGATTTTATAACTGATTAGTTCCATTTCAGATAAAGATAACATACAAACAATAGATTAAATTAATATTGTTAAGATCAACTAATTATTTTGAAATATATTAATAATTGTTAAGATCAACCAATTAATTAACAAATGCGTAATTAAGAGGAAGAGTAGTACTACGTTAGATTGGATTGCGTCCTTTGATTACCGCGTATAGAAGCATGGTGCAGCAGCAGACAAGTGCGTCCAAAATTATAAGCAATCAAGCTAGCTAGCTAGCAGCTGGACCCATAACTTGTATTAATTATGTCTCATTTATTATTATTATTATGTGATATTAAAATCTTTAAAAGTTAATCAACAATTAATCAATTTAGCTAGCTAGGGTGACAAAGACAATATATATTATAATATGTATATGCCCGTGGAATAACTTTAGCTATTCGGTGTTCTTGGTCACGTTTTATGAACTTATAATTGTTTGATTTGATATAAAGTGTGATTATGAATTATATAAGTATCTGTAAAATAAAGACAAATCATGGGTTGAATTAGTTGTTATATAAATAAAATAAAGTAGATTAGGCGACAAAAGAATAGCTGGTATAATACGTGTATATTAATATTTGAGTCCAATCCAGACATGTATGTCTTCTGCAACAAGAAGTTGCTATAGATTATGTAATAAAAATTCAACACGAATCTGTACTCCCATAAGATGTGCCAACCACTAATATTGTTCATCTCTCTCTCTCTCTCTCTTGACTTCAATATTCCAAGATGATGGAGGAGAGAGAAAGTAAAAACATGGTGTTTTCTAGGTCTGTCATTCATGTCTGTGAGTTGGCAGCCATATTTGATCCCATCTTAGATCTCTGCAACCATTACCGCCGGCACAGTATGGTCACCTCTGCCACTCGCTAGCTACATATATCTCCATATCATCATTCATGACCATCATATTATAACCCACCTGTTTCTTTCTTTCTTTCTTTAAAAATAAATCAAATTCATTTAAATATGTTAATTGTTTTAAACCTAATTAGTAAAAGTGTCATTGTTTTGTTTAAATGAATCTTGTATAAAAAAAGAAAGAAAGTAGTAATTAACAATAATGAAAGATGAAACCAAGTACTCGTGCATGCATTAGCGGCGCCCATGGTTTGAATATTTGTCATTAATTAATAATGAACATGAAACCATATGTTGGATGGGTGTCAGTGGGCATGTTATCAACGTGAGACGCGCTGGTTTTGTCTTAAAGATACTTAACCGACCTAATTAATTGTTGTCTCTTCCCTAATTAATCT
This sequence comes from Impatiens glandulifera, assembly GCF_907164915.1. Taxonomy (NCBI): domain Eukaryota; kingdom Viridiplantae; phylum Streptophyta; class Magnoliopsida; order Ericales; family Balsaminaceae; genus Impatiens; species Impatiens glandulifera. Next base: position 63,848,561 of record NC_061863.1, read on the forward strand.
TTTTAATCCCCCCAATTTTCAATTAATTCAAATGTCCCTTCTGCATATAACACTACAGCTAATCATTATTCCATTTATTTCATATTTAATTACACCCTTTTACTTTTATACTAATTATTTATTTATTTATTTATTTAGTTCTTAATCCTTATCCTCATGTTCTAGGAAGCTTACCACGCTTCTAAATATCACGCATTTCTATAAATGTATTATTTGTTGTGCTGTACACTCAGGGGCTAACTTGTACTTCTATGCACGAAGTATTTAACACTATTTTACCATAAAGCCCCCTCAACTTCTTTCCAACTGTTAAATAAGTCTACAAACGTTTTTTTAAAACTCATCTAAACATATATCTTGTTGTTTTTATCTCAATTTTGTGTGTCTGGATATATATGGGTAATGGCTTACCAAACGAAAACAAAAGAACAGTAATATTGTTTTTTATTTGAATATTTAAAGTGTTTTGTCTGAGTATTAATAGGTGTGATTTGACAATTATCTTTGTTATAATATGTAATTATTGACGAACTTCTCGTTAGTCTAAACATTTAGAACATAATTGAAATGAAAATGAGGAGATATATTGTACAAGTTCAATGAATGCTTGATTGATTTTTATATATATTTTGAGGGCAAATTTGTTCTTCAGTTGTAACTTAGGGGACTTGATCTTTACAAAATTGACAGTTGTAGAGTGAGAATGGCTCCACGTGCATTTAATTAATAGATGATGAAGCCTCCTCTCGGTTGCTCTCCTCCTATATATATAAATCAAATGTAATGAATCAAAAATCACACCTCTCTCAATCAAGTTCAAGCCTGATCATTCAATTCTAAGAGATCGAGATCTTGAAAAACAAAACCCAGATTCGAAAATCCCAGATGGCTTCAATTTGCTGGTCAGCTGAAAACGCCACAAAAGCCTACATCAAAACCATGAAAATGGTAAGTCCACAGGTGAAACACAAGCTGAAAGAGCCTGATGTAGCCGAATTCGTCTCTGCCCTGGCTGCAGGCAACAACGCCCAATTGATGGTCATCGCTTGCGCGGCCTCAGATTCAGGTTGCTCCGCCGCCGCCGGTCTAATGGCGGCTGCCCATCAGACTGGTGGAAGGGTTGTCTGCATTTTCAGATCGGAAAACGAATCTCTTGATCTCTCCAAACATGGTTTGAACCCAGTTGGGCGGGTGGAATTCGTTTCAGGGGATGCGAAAGCCCTGTTGATGAATGAGTACAAAGAAGCAGATTTCATTGTGGTTGATTGCAATCTGAACGAACACGAAGAGATGTTGAATGAAGCGCGATTGAGATGTGCAAGGAAGAAGGGTGCTGCAATTGTTTTGGGGTATAATGCTCTGTGTAGAGCGTCGAGAACATGTGGAGGGGCAGAGACTCAACTGCTTCCCATTGGAGGAGGACTGCTTATGACAAGAATAACAGCCGTAGCAGCAGCAGCTTCAAGTCAAAGACAAAGAGATCCTAGGATTAATGTTAATGGCGGTTCTAGACAGAAAAGCAATTGGGTTGTGAAGGTGGACAAATGTACAGGTGAAGAACATGTTTTCAGAGTCAGATCTCCTCGAATCCAAGGAATTCGACCTATTGCCTGTTAGATTTTGTTTCTTTTTGAGAATCTCCACAAAACTTTACTTATTTCGTCTCAAAATATATATATGTAAATAGATCTAGCTAATTTTGATAGAAAGGTGATTTTACTTTACACCAATGAATCTCTCTTTTCATCTGACTTTGTCTCACATTTTGCTCAAAATTCTAGACAATAAATGTTGAGTTCTAAAATTTTCTATCTTTAATGTGAGATACAATTTCTCTCCAAGCAAATAAAAGCTAGAGCACCATCGAGTTTGGCCCATTTATTTCCAATATCCGATTGTAGCCAATTGTGTCCACTTCAATCACACTTTAAAGTTTAAACCTCTTAACGATTCATACTACCCATAACACATGTGGGTACAAAGCTGCCAAACAAAATTTATACAAATAGAAAATTTCATATCCAATTCGGATATGAGTGCGGTTTGCTATTAGCCATCTTGAAAAAGAAAGGGATGCTGCTATGAGAGTTTACAGTTGTACACATGTAAACTAGCTAACTAAGGCTAAAAAACATAACATTTGCATGCCAAACGAATAGGGAGAGAGATGCATTTGGATGAGGTAACTGTGTTTCCCATCCAAATTTCGGCAAGTATAGTCAACAAAAAGCTCATACAGTTCCTATTTAGCCACTCTTCGTATCAAATTTTCAATCAAAACGATGTAGCATAGAATGCAAAATCAGGATATGAAACCACAGTTCTTATTGAGCCTGATCATCTTTTGCTTAGTTCCACACTTCCACCTATAGTTAGTCCCAAAAGTCATGCATAATGCCGACGTAACCCAAATAGTGCTCAAAAGATTGTCCACAACATGAAGCTCCAATTAACAAATCTGATAAGCTAAATATATATATGGATTCGTTTGCTCTTCCCTGCAACACAAAGATGCATACTTACATAATGATGATCCCTCTTATACGAAAATTTTCGTCTAATTGAAAACACACATGTAATCATATTTGTCACTCATGATATATATTTTTTAGTGTACTACTTCTATGCCAAACTATATCTAATCAACAAGCTCCAAGTGTGGACATTTATGTAAACTAGTTATGCAGACTGTCTCATTTGTTGCACCACAAAGATGCATATTCATACAATGATGATCCCTCTTTCTTTTTTTTCTTTTTTTTTTTTTTTTTTTTTAGAGAATACCTCTATGTCAACATAGTTTCAACCAATTTTGAAACAATATAACTTGTATATTAGTGTTCAATATATTTGAATTAAGTAATAAATTATTAAAAAATAAAACTAGTAAGAGAAGTCCTGAGTTAGAGTTCATCAGATAACTCTGTAGCTAGTAAATGGTTAAATATATTTATGAGTTAGATGTTTTTAACCCTGTAGCTACATTATTTTATATTAAAAATTTTTAATTTTGTAAATGAACTTTATTTTATTTTGTGTTCTTTAATCACTAAATAATTAAATATATTCTCAATATTTTATTTTATTTTATTTTTACTTATATTCTTCTAAAGCTTCAAATTTATATTTGAAAATAATATTTTTTTTATACTCAACATTAACCCTGAAATCTGAAAAAAAAATTAATTTGAGTTAGGGCCGTGAGTTTGTGATTTGTAACAGACCTAGCTGCTAGCAAGATTAGAAAAAAGAAGGCCCATATATCCAATCCAATCCCATCCAGGGATATATTAGACTCGTTCAGGAGATTTAGGGTTAGCACATTATCTCACTCTATACCAGAAGAAGCATCCGCCGCCGCCGTCGCCGTCGCACCTCCACATCCGTCCGTCGCCGCCATGGGTCGTATGCACAGTGGAGGGTTCGTCTCTATCCCTCTACTGATTGATGATTTCCTTTTTCTATCTCTGACTTTTTACTTCAACACTTTTCAGGAAGGGTATCTCCGCCTCTGCCCTACCTTACAAGAGGACTCCCCCGAGTTGGCTCAAGATCTCTTCTCAAGATGTATGTGATTCCGGTCATTCTTATGGTTATCGATTGAATTATCTTATTTACTAATCGATTTCTGCCCATCCGCATTTCAGGTCGACGAGAACATTTGCAAGTTCGCGAAAAAGGGTATGACTCCATCTCAGATCGGTGTCATTCTTCGTGATTCTCACGGTATTGCTCAGGTCAAGAGTGTTACTGGAAACAAGATCTTGCGCATACTCAAGGCTCACGGTAAGAAATTCTCCTATTCTTTTTGTTTTTCTGACATATGCCATGCCCAACATTTATATTTTCCTTACTATTGGTATAAATAATCTGACTTTAGGACTTGCACCTGAGATTCCTGAGGATCTTTACCATTTGATTAAGAAGGCTGTGGCCATTAGGAAGCATCTAGAAAGGAACAGGAAAGACAAGGACTCTAAGTTCAGGCTGATTCTCGTTGAGAGCAGGATTCATCGTCTTGCCCGTTACTACAAGAAGACCAAGAAGCTTCCCCCAGTCTGGAAATAGTAAGGCTTCTGTTCCTCCTGTTCATTACAAATATTATTATGCATCTTCTATTGAAATATACCATGTTTCTGTATTATTCAGATAAATGATCTGTGTGTAGAAATTGGCATTGTAGCAATTGTAGGATTATTTGGTGCTCTTGGAATGATGTTATTTTTAATCAGGCCATTTTCAATATTAACATTTCAACTAATTACCCATATTTGGATTGAAATGGAATACCCTGATCATAAAAAGCTTATATGTTCTGACTGTTCATTACTATGCATCTTCAATTCAAACAAGTTAAATCAATAGCAAGAGTTGCATTTACCATATTTCTGTATTACTCAGATAAGTGATGCTATTGTAGGGATTATTTGTTGATCTAGGAAAGATGTTATGTTTAATGAGGCCATTGTCAATATTCATACTTCATCTAAGTCTATTGTCAATATTTTTGATAGAAATGGAATACCCTGATCATAAAAATGCTTCTATGAACTTCAATTATGTTGAAGGATGCTGTATGTTAATTTGAGTTGTGACAAGGATGGATTTAATTTATTTGCAGCGAATCAACCACTGCCAGCACTCTTGTTGCTTGAGAGGTGATGTCAGACTGAAGTTAGAGGCAAGCAGGCAGCACATTTTGTTCCAAATGATTGATTTAAAGTTGAATCCTTTTTAGTAGTTTATTTGATTACAATGAGAAAACTTTGTTATATTTATTATGCTACTTGTTTTATGCTTGCTACCTCTCAAAGTATTTCCGATTTAAAGCAAATTGTGTTATTTGATACAGTTACCATTAAATTAATCTATGCTCCTCCTTCCATTTTTCTTCAATGTTCATGGAAATAGATTGTGGGAGGGAAATTTATACCCTCTTGCTACATTGATTTGACTACCTTTTTTATAGTTTTAGTGTATTGGTGCCATATATTTTTTTTATAGATGTCAGTTTTTATTGTGAAGGTTTGTTTCTCCTTTACATTGAAATTGAACTTGTCCTAATTTGACTTGTGTTAATTGAACATAAGTGCACAACAATAGTCCTAGTTTTTAATACTTATTTTTAGGAGTCTCCTATGCTTAAATGTGCCTTAGGGTATAACCAATTCTTGAATATATATAAATTAAAAATGTTAAATTTCATATTAAACTAGTTTTAGAATAAAATAAGTGGTCTAACTCTATGTTAAACTGTTTAAATATTTAATAGAACCTTCTTTTGTCTTTTTTAAAATGGTTTATATATTATTTGAAGTGTGAATTTACAATAAAAACTAAGTACTATAAACTTAAAATTATTCATTATTTTTTTAAATATACAAAAAGATATATAATAAAATAGAATACAAATTATTAATATGTATATATTTTCATTATCAAATCACAATATTAATTAAAAATATAATTAACTTTATTGTTTATTAAAAAATAATTATATATTTAAATATAAAATAAATTAAATTAATTTACAAAATTTAAAAACAAATAATAAATATTTAGTTAAAATTTAAAAATATATTTAACTTAAATGTTTAAAGTTAATAAAAAAAGATATTTCATATTAAAATATATATTAGAAATCTGTAAAATATTGAGAAAAATATGAACTAACTCTTTGTTTTATTATATATATATATATATATATATATATATATATATATATATATATATATATATATATATATATATATATATATATATATATATATATATATGATTAGATAAAATAATTATTTACTTTTATACAAAAATTTGATGGGCCTCCACAATGGGCCTTGGAGTATATTATTGTGATATTTGGACTGGATCATACATGATACTGTTGAATGCTTGCTTTATGTATAAATTAATAATAATTAAAGATTTGATTCCTCTGTTATAATAATAATAATAATAATAATAATAATAATAAGCCGTTCGTACTTGTGCGCCTAACTGAAGACCAAAGTTAGTTATTCAAGATTTAATTAAGATTTCTAACCTAAAATGGGACCTTTTGATTTCTTTTATTTAAATATCTTATTTTCTTAATGATTTCCTAACCAGTATATTCTCTCCTAGATTAATACTCACTAGGAGGAGACTCACTTCAATAAGTATTTTTTTACATTTATTTATTTATATTTCTTCAAACAAAATAATTTATTATTTTATTGAATAAAACAACGATTAAATTTTTTACTAGATAATATATATATTTGTTTTGAATTTTGATTGTTAAAATATTTAATCGATGTTTTTTTTATTTAATAAGTTAATCTTTTGAATTATTATATATATATATATATATATATATATATATATATTAATTTGAGAAGTTAACATTTTGAATCAAATTTTTTTTTTATTTAGCATATAAAATGGATATATTTTTTTAGTATACGAATTTAACATGATTTACCGATATTTTCTTTTAATGAAATCCAAACTTAAAATATCTTTTTATCCTTGAGTTATTCTAATTAGTTTTTTAAATCAATATTTTAATAAAATAGATAATATATATTAAAATTATTTTTATTATATTATTTATTATAAACATGAAAATTGAGATTGCATTACAATTTTATAATTTTTTAATCATAAAAATTGAGTTTTAATTCAAATGCCAACTCTTATTAAATTGAAATTTGAATGGGATTTCAAAAATCAAATGTACTCCATCTACTGTACTGAATTTTGAGTTCTAAATCTTGTAACGGTTTGTACTTTGGTAAAAATTAAAATTATTATTATGAACAAATATCAATTTTTTAATCTTAATATTCAAATAATTAAATAAAATATAAAATTATTTTTACATTTTTTTATAAAATTTTCAAATATTAAATTCTAAAAATATTTAACTTATTTATACGAACATTTTTTTCTTCACATAATTCAAATAAATCATAGCCCTAGTTATTTTGTCATCTTTTGTTATATTATTTTTATTTTTATTAGAGATAGATATATTGGATTATAATGGTCTTATTTAAATAATTTTTTTATTCTATATTTTTATGAAAACACTCTAGCAAAACTGTGATACCAAAATACATACGAAAATACTCTTACATTGCGTCTCGTAATCATTAATCGATCATACATGAGAGAGTACACGGGACAACGATTCCGATAATTAAGATATAGTCTATTTTATGTGTACGAAATATTTTTAATAATGTTGGTTTGATATAATTTTTTTACTTGTATGATATAATTTGCGTTTATTTAATAATTTTTAATTTTTTTTATGTTTATAAAATATTGATATATCTCTCCCAATATCACTCTTCTTAAATAAAATATAGAAATATTTTTACTTTATTTTTATAACATTTTCAAATATTAAATTCTAAAAATATTTAACTCATAACATAACCCTAGGTATTTTGTCATATTTTATTTATTTTTATTTTTATTAGAGACAATTGGATATATTAGGTTATAAGGGTCTAATTCAAATAATTTTATCATATTATTTATCTTTTTAATAATTAAAATATCAAATAATTTTTAAAAAAATTAAATATTATATAAAAATAATATTTTATAATTTAGTATCAAATAATGATTTTTTTAATCTTGATTTTATTCAAATAACCCCTCAATAAAACTGCCTCTAACTTTTTTTTTATTAGATTCTAACATGAATTCCAAACAAGTCCTAAATAGTATAAAAAAAACAACAAAACCTGTCCTAAAAACAAACAGAAGAATTCAAAATCCCTGCAAAAGATAGTGAGGGAGAGAGAATTGGTAGGGCTTTTGCATGGCATGACAAAACTGTCAACACATAATGTGGGAAACATCTCAAGGCCCCGTTTGGTATCTCGGCAAACAATAGTCAAACAGTTTAGTTGTTTCAAACATGCATCCCAAACGCGTCTCCAGAAAATAGTACCTGCTTCCCGCTAAAAAAAAAAACGTACCATAAAAGTCATCATCAATATCAAGATATTTCTTATTTCTTCTTCCCCATTCAGAAAATTAAATAATACAATAAATATATATGCTCCGTTATTATTTTTTTATTTTTATAAACAATCTACCACTTTTCTTATTTTATAAATAAAGATTAATGCAATATATATAATATGATGCTTAATTTGTAAAGTTTTTGAATTGTCAGGTCGAGAGGTGTGGTTAATTTTGATATATATGTGAGGGTAAATGAATACTTGGGTCGAATTGTGGGTTGACCCGCCCATAAATTTAAAACGGTTAAAAATAAAATTAAAAATGCTATAGGAATGATTCAAACTTGCAACCTAACAAAACAAATACAATCTTTTAACCAACAAGCTAATAACACTTTTTTATTTTAAATTCAACACCAATAGTTTTTAATTAGTCATAATTCTCTTTTGACTCTTGTGAGCAAGGATCGAAGAATTTCGTCATATTTATAGAGATAAGAGACATAATTTATATGGATATAGTAAGTCTCGTCTGAGTTACTTTAATGATAGTCTTTACATTTTCTCTTTCACTCGTATTTTGTGAAAGAAGTGGACTCTAGAAGTCAAACTAAATGAGTTGAGGAATCAAACTATATTAATTGTTTTAGAGATCGTTCTGCAATGTGAGAGTAAATAGATATTTGAATCGGATTGTGGGTTGACCCACCCATAAACTTAAAATTGTTAAAAATAAAATTAAAAATGTTATCACATTTTTATCGTAATATTTTTTTCACGATTTTTTATGTTATTACTCGTGCAAATGCACAGAATACATGTTAGTTTTAATAATATCTTGACCTAAAACGTAACAGTATAGCTTGTTTAATCTATAATGCTTTTCATGATTGTTACTCAATAGTTTTTTTTTAACTATTTGATAAAAGAGTGGGTAATTTGAGATTATTTTAATATTTAAAATATTAAATTTAATAAAAATAAAATAATAAATTAAATTATTTTTTAAACTTCAAAAGAATATATAATATCAAGAATGTCAAAATATGAAAAAAATTATATTGGAATGATATTATTTGAATGGTATATATATGGAATTATATAAATTATCTATATTATATAGATATTACATTAAGTTTATAAGAAACTAATATAATATAATATTTATATTATCACAATTTATCATATTATAATAATATAATATAATATAATATTATATTATATTATATTAATATTATTATAATTTTTATAAATATTTTATTTTATATTATAACAAATAATTTTTTTATTTATTAAAAATCTTCATTTATATATATATATATATATATATATATATATTAACTATTTAATCACTCAATTTATCAATTATAACATTAAAAAAGGTTTATTTCATTTTTATAAATTTTAAAATACAAAATATATCATAATAATTATTTCTATTAATCCATATAATAAACTTCTAGTGATTTTTTTTTTTAAACAACAATTCATTAAAAATTTAAATAATTAAACAAAGTACAAGGACTTCTATTATTATTATTATTTAATTAAGTTCCGTTTTTAATTAATTAAAAAAATAAAGATGTATCAACAAAAATATATTAAAGTATAATAATATTCTTTGTTCATGGTTATAGTCGTTCTTGAGGTAAATAAAAAATGTATTATAAAAAATATAATTAAATGTTTCGGCAAGTGATTTTAATAAGTCTGACATATTTTTGTTCGGATTATGTTTCGAATAGAAAAAGGATGATGTTGACAAATTTATTGGAGTTCAGAATTAGTAATATTTCATCAATATAGAAAATGAATTTACGATTCAAAGTCTCTTAAAACTCGATTATTACTAAAATTAAATGTAAAATGTCTAGATAGAAAAGTAAAATAATCTCAAAATGGGTCTACCAACTATTATTAAGAGTGTATTGTCATATATGTCCACATATATGAATTATGATGTCTTCATTTTTTTCATGAGTGTGGCAGTGAAAATGAAAATAATAATGTATAAATTTCTCTGGAGATCCTCTAACTCAACGTTCTGTCATTTAGTTGGGGTAATGTTAAATATTTTAAAGATCAAGAAAATTTGGATATTCAAGATCTTATTTCCTTTAATAAGGCTCTTCTATCAAAATTGTGTTATAGATTTGCAACGGAACCGAATAGTTTGTGGGCATCGAAAAACAAATGTAAGTATAGTTACGATTGGTTTGGTTGGTTTACAAAAATGTCTAATTATTCAACATGGTGTAGCATTTGGAGGGGAGTTTATTCTATATGGAAAAGCTTTTCGTGAGTTTAGGAACGACAGTTGGTGTAGTGTCAAAAGTCTAGTTACAACGTATCCCGAGCTTGCTTCTCATTGCTATATGTAGAAAAATGTCACATTTAAGGATATGTTTGATCCTAAATCTAGAGGTTTCTCTAACCGAATTAGATATAGAAGAAGATTAACATTATGAAGAGTTCTTCTCATAATAGAATTTTACTTTTGATAGGACACAAATAAGTTTTCCCATCTTAACAAAACGTTATGTGTTGACAAGACATGAATGATTTTCATATAGACATTGCTACAAGTTGTTCGATAAAATGAGTTCATATAATTTTTGTTGGGAGAAATTTTGGGAGCCAAATATTCTATCAAAGTTCTCGTTCTTTAGGAGGAATTTCTTATGGATGATATATGCATGAAAAAATGTTGTATTATGGTTAGTCGTATGTGTCACAAGGAGGTTAAATCGACAACTCACTTACTTTTACATTGTCGATGGTAGATAGTATTTGAAGTCTTTTGTGGAGTATCAATGAGATTCATTGAGTGAGGTCAGAGTCTTTTAATAGTTGTTGGAAAATTTGGATTGATGCGGCTAATATGGCAGACCTACATAATTGGGTTACCAATCCAATTATTTTTTGGTGGATTATTTAGTTATAGAGAAATTGTCGAATTTTCATTAATTGTAGTCATCCGATGCGTATCATTCATAATGCTATTATTATGATATTTTCTGAGATTCATTCCGGAAAGTTGGTAAAATTGATTGTGAAGTTAGTTATTCTCGAGTATTTACGAGCTCGATAATCTATTTAGTAACGTTTTTTATTTTTTATTTATTTTTATTTTTATTTATTTTTTATTCAGGTCATTCTTTTTATCATTGTGCTTAAATTTTTTTTTAAAAAAAATTAATATAAATGGACTTATTTAAAATAATAATAAATAAATAAAAGAAAGATAAAGATACTTTATGTATATTTTGATAATATTGAATTGGATGTTATAAATATTACATTTTAAATTTAAATAATTAGATACTTGATTTTCATTGTAAGAACTGGAGAGAGGGTAAGGAGAGAATATTGTACACCAACATCATAGGCAAGACAATAAAGTAATTGTGTTAACACAATTTAACTTAAATTAAGTTGATAATTTTTAGTTGTAATTTAACATTTTTAATATTTATTTACTAAAAAAAATTAAACTACTTAAAAATATGAAATAATAAAAATTATTTTAAGGTGAATAAATTAAGTATTATTACTATATATTGACTTCTTTAAATAATTTTATTAATAATAAAGTTATGAAAAATTATTTATATATTTAATAATTAACAACGAAAACAAAGTCACGAATCCAACATTAACCTGTCATATGTGTAGGAAAAAAAAAAGAAAAAAAAGAATAAAATCTACAAATTCATTTCTCGCACGTATCTGTCATTTAATCTTTGTCTCTCAACTTTCATTGACAAAAGTAGTCTCCAAACTCAAAACTCTAGATTTATTCATTGTGTGAACTCAAACATTACAATATTTGTTGTTGTATTGGTAGGATTTTCAACTTTAGTTATACAAAAGATTTTTATTTTGTATAGATAACACATAACTTTTTCGTTTTTTATGTTCAGAAATATAACAGAAACAACGTCGGAGAAGATGAAAAATTGAACAAATCGTTCATTGAACTCGAAGGTACCGAACAATGTCGTGTTTTAGCTAAAGAACTAGCATTGTAAAACAAAATCAATGCCATGTTCTTGTATTTTTTATTTTAAAAACTGTATTTTTTTTCTAAACAATTTCATGTTTAGAAAGTGAAGTTAACATCAAAATACACAATATGAAGTTATGTTGCTGCTATTGGTGATAATTAGATTAATGTGTATTTGAATAACATTGTCATGTTTTAACAAGGCCATGCTCTTTTAACTTTTAAGTTTAAAAAACTTGAATTTGAGATCCAAGTCTTTCGGTGCCTTTAAGATCCACTAAAAAAATATCATGAAATTATTTTGAAGAAAAATTCAAGTTTTTTAAAACTGAAAAGTTAAAAGAACGCGGCCTTAAAAAACCTTGGCCATGTTCTTTTGAAAAACATGAATTTGTTTGTAAAAAAAGTTTTTTTTTTCAACTGAAAAATGCGTTAACCATGACGGTTCATAGGCGCTGAACATTAAATTATTATTTTTAAAAAAAATAAGTTTTTTTAACTGAAAAAGACGTTGAATATGACGTTCATAGGCACTAATCATGAAATTATTTTGAAAAAAAATAGTTGTTTTAAACATTGAACATGACGTTCATAGGCATTTAATATGAAAATCTTTAAAAAAATAATTATTTTTAAATGAAAAATGTGATGAACGCAATATTCATATGCAGTGAATAAGACCTTCATAGGCGTTGAAAATGATTTTTTTTTTTAAATACACCACTTTATGTTTTTACAAAAAACATGATTTTATAATGCCATATTTTTGGTCTTTAAATACGTATTAATATAACTATCGCAAACATCAGCCGCATCTAACAACTAAATTTACAGCATAAATAATAAAACTTAGAAATAATTTACTTTTTTATGTTTGACGCTGAACTAGAAACGGTTCCAAGAAGTTTGTTTTGTTCATGAAAAATTGAATAATATAACGGCGAGATAAATGCGTTAAAATGGAAAAAACAAACAAAAACAGGGTTTCGAGTCTAAACCAAAAATATGTTTCTAATTTTCAACGCCTTTTACCATTTCGAACGAGGAAGAAAATCGTCGCGCCGAAGAAAGAAGTCGCACAGTCGTGAGTTAGAGAAATGAATAAAATATATTTTGATAATATCTCTTTTTGGAAAGAAAATAGAAACAAAAAAAATGCGTAGTAAAGAAACAAATTTAAAAAATAATATATATATTTTTTTCTTCTACAAATATGACCGGCCAATGTCAGCCCTTGCTTTGTTGCCTCCCTTCAAAATGAATAAAAAAAGATTATCATTATAAAAAAATTATTCATATTGGAGTCTTTAATAAATGATATTTAGGATTTTTTTTACTCATTTTTAGACAATTTTATTTCTATGAAACGGTTGTTTTTGTGTATAAATTTGTTAAAGGTCTCAATTTCCACAATTATAGAAACGTGTATTCTTGATTTTTTAATATGAAATTTTGATTTGTAACTTTTATAAGGTTATTCAGAGTCTTCATTTATTTGGGGTGACAGTTAATGGACATGGGTCTATTCTAGAGCAGTTACATTGTATTAAATTTGTTAGTTTTTAATGGATTTCTCTAAGGGCTTGTTTGATGTTTGTTATTTGTTGTGTGTATGTCCAATGAAAATGATGTTATTTAAATTTTTAATTGATTGAATTATAATAATATTATTTTGTATTTAAATTTAAACAATAATATTTTGTTATTTTAGTTAGAATGATTAAATGATATTTTAGTTATTCATAAAACATCTTAAAATCTAATATCATAGTCTATAATATCGATGTAACAGTGCAACAATTGGCCTAAAAATGATTCATAAAGAGCTTTATCTTAGATTTAACATAAAATGAAACTCTAACTATTTTAGTTTGTAAGTAAATTATGATTGAACCACATTAAGATAATTTAAATGATAAAAAAATAATTAAAAATAATAATTATACCAATTTAATTTTTTCTTAAATGTTGGTCATGATACAAGGACAAAAACAAGTATATGATTATTTAATAATCTTAGATTATGGCCTTATTCAGTTAAATTATTTAAATAATTTAAATCACTTAACATCCATCCTTTCATTAATTATTCATCATTAGCTGAACTAATGGTTATTTATTTTCATGAAATAAATAATTTGGACAAAAAAAAAGTCTCTTCTATATAAGACATTGTTAGAAAGGTTTAATGAAGACTATTGAAATTTTGGAAAAATAATAAGTTTTTAATTTTAATTTTAATTTTAGGGTTTTAGATTTGTAAATATTTATATATATATATATATATATATATTCTTAAATTGCATGGATGAATTATTTTAAAAAATGTATTTAATAATAATACAGATCAAACAAGTTCTTAGGATCGAGTGATGACGACAATGAATATGATGATGAATATTGATGATGATTGATGTCTCCTTCTCAATATGTACACGTCGGCCCCACCTTAGAGCTATATATTTACTATTAAACCTGTCATCCATTACCCACAATTAAATATTACACCCTCTCACACCCTATCTATTCCCACTATTTATTATATATATATATAATACTATTTATATGTAAGCTTCCTCATCACCCTCCTTCACTTCATTCATCACTGTTTTCCAATATCAATGGCCGTACGGTGTTCTCGCCGGCAACCGGCCCTCCTGATTACGGCACTCGCCGTGATAATCTCCGTCATTTCCCTCTTCATCCCCGCCGCCGCCGCATGGATGCCGTGGGCAAATCCGAAACCAAATGCCACCGCCGATCTCCTTCTCGCCGGCGTAAAAAAAAACGAAGGCTCGTCGGAGTTCATCGACCTGACGTACCACATGGGTCCAGTACTAACCGCCAATATCAATGTTCATATAATCTGGTACGGAACGTGGAAGAGTTCCCAGAAACACATCATCCGTGATTTCATCAATTCAATCTCAGCCGTCAATTCCACAAAACCCTCCGTTTCCGATTGGTGGAGAACCGTTCAAATGTACACCGACCAAACCGGAGCCAACATCTCCAGCACCGTCACTCTCGGCAAGGAGAAGAACGACCGGTTTTATTCCTACGGCAAGAGCCTCACGCGCCTTTCAATTCAGTCTGTAATTAAGAGCGCCGTAACGGCAAAAACACAGCCGTTACCGATAAACCCAAAGAATGGAGTTTACCTTCTGTTAACTTCTGACGACGTTTTCGTACAGGATTTTTGTAAAGGCGCATGCGGATTCCATTATTTTACTTTTCCGTCGATCGTGGGATTCACGCTCCCGTACGCGTGGATAGGGAATTCTATAAAACAATGTCCGGGTCAATGCGCATACCCATTTTCTGTGCCCGATTTTATTCCCGGGTTAAAAGCGGCTAAATCACCCAACGGAGATATTGGGGTTGACGGGATGGTAAACGTGATTGGGCATGAATTGGCGGAGGTTTCTACGAACCCGTTAATAAACGCTTGGTATGCGGGTCAGGACCCGATTGCTCCGGTTGAGATCGCGGATCTTTGCGTGGGTATATATGGGACGGGTGGAGGCGGGTCGTATATGGGGCAGATGTTGAAAAGTCCGGATGGATCAACCTATAATATTAACGGAGTTAAACGCCGGTTTTTGATCCAGTGGCTATGGAACTATGTTTTGAAATATTGCACCGGTCCAAATGCCCTTGATTAATTAACATTTTATTTTCTTTATTTTATTATATATCTGTCCTTCAATTATATTTCTCTCATATCTAATAGATCCAGTTTTTTTCTTTCTTTTTTTGTTCATCTTTTTATCTTATTATATTCACTAAATAAATCCAATGAGATTACAGAGATCATAACCTTTAATTTGAAATTACTGTTATAAGATTTTGATTATATTGTTTAGTTTAACTTTTAAGTAATATTATTTGCATTTAAAGATAAAAAATTTGAGTAATATATAGGCTTGTTTGATGTCCACTCCTTCAATTGAGATTATTTTTAAATAGTTCAAAATTCATAATTATATTATTTAAATTAATAATTAAAATAGAAAATCCCTTTATTTGTTTTTTTCTAATATTTTAATATAAATATTAAGAATATTTATTATTTGATTCAAATAAATGAAATAATAGTTTGTTTTTACATTAAGTCAATTTTGTTTTCTAAATAATCTAAAATCAAACCAGCCCCGAGTTAATTTTGCATTCAAACCATTAAAAGTTACAAAATTTTCTTATCTAGGATTTACATTTTTTAAATAATTTATGTGGGGTTATTGAAATATATTTGGTATAAGATTATGAAAATTTGGTTTATTAGTGAATTTTTTTAATATGATAAAAATTTGATAAAAATATATTTATTTTAAAAATAAATAAATAATATTTTAATTAATAAATTAAATAATTTTATTGAATAAAAATTAATTAATTATTCAAATAATTAAATAATTTTATATGAACTTAAAAATAATATTTTAAAAAAAAAAGAAGAAAGAGATACAAATTTCTCTAAGAATACGTACATACATTCTCAATTTAAACAAAATATTATAAATAATTATTTTCATGCCCTGATAATATTATCTTCTCCCTTCTTTCATTACTAAAACTATGCATTAACTTAAAATGATGGATAAACTGTTTCACAAATCAGTTTTGATATATATATATATATATATTTTTAATATTTATTTTGTAACTATTCAATCGACTAAATTATCAATTAAAATATTTTTATAAATTTTAAATATAAAATAATATTATAATAGATTCAACCAATTAAACCTTAATTAACTTACTCTTCTTTATCAATCGATAATTTAAAAAAAAAAAAACTCAATGTCAAACCCTAGTGTATTTGTCAACAAAATCCAGAATTGTCGTTGAAATTTGGAGGAAAAAAAACTGTAAATGTTATTTCTCGTTATTTTAAATGTTTCTTTAGAAAACATAAAATTAGTTCGGGCTAAGAGGTACTGTTCTTGTAACTTGTTATTGCTCTTATATATATATGATTCTCAACTTTGATTGAAAGATTTTAATTTAATTTAATTTGTCACCCTAACTTCAAGTGGTGATTTGTTAGACAAAATTGTAAGTATATATGATCTCCTTTATTGTCTAAATTTAATCAGCAGTTATATTAAATCATTATTAAAATTATAGATATTTTAATGATTTCATTCCTATTTAGATTAGGATTATGGTTCTATTTTTTTTACTTATTAAAGTGTATTATGTTTTTAGCTTATTCTATATAAACCCATCAAATCTTAATCTGAATTAAATAATTCAAATAATATTTACCTAATATAACTATTGAGTTTATCTAGAATTCTAATGATACAACTGTGTATTATTATTATTATTGATTTTAATAATGATAATTTTTTTTTGATAAAAATATAAATTATTTTAGTAATTATTTATATACATAACCAACATCCTCAACTTTATAAGATAGCGATTTATTGAGATAATTAATTTCATTATTGTAGGGACATGATTATCTGTGAAATCTTTAACTTCTTATATAAAATATATATATATATAAATAGGTTTTCTATAATTGTAAAAACATTTTAAAAGCAATTATTATTTTTTAAATGAAAATCAGTTTGTTAAAGATACGATCTATCAATTTGTCTTTAAAAGTGCTTTGATTATTATTATTTTTTAATCAATTGAATTAAAGATCACAATAATCTTTTTATTAGTATAAATCAATTTATTGATATTAAATATATATATATAATATCAATAATTCTGAAGTTACAAAATAACATGAGAGAGATTATAGGAAGAAAGAATAAGAGAAATATCCTATTTCTATTTGCTTTAGTTTTAATTTATAAATGTTTTCCTTGAGAACATAAATTGATTTTGGAGAAAAAAAATACTTATCATAAAAGAATATATATATATATATATATATATTTATTATTATTATTATTATTTTTTTTTGGTTTGGGTAAGTGAAGATAATAAGCGTAGGACCCTCGAATTTCGATTCCTCGGTAGTGTGTCAAATGTGTGGGACCCAATTTATTATTGCTCCTTTTTCATGCTTCACAACAACAACCACCTATGCAGTATGGGGATTCTCACCATAAAACTTTAGCTAGAGCAACCCTACTCTTTTCTTTCTTTAATTAAAATTAAATGTTTTAAATAAATAAATATAAAACTATCAGTTTAGTAGATATACAATCACGATTCAGTCGCCAATGCAAATGTTTCACCTTGCTTCACTCAATCAATTCAAATAATTTTATTAAATTAATATACATCTCTTTTTATATTAACAAACAATCAAATAATTGTTTGTTATCAAAGTGCATAAGTAAATATTAAATTCTTTAAAAATAAAAATAAAAACCCTAAAAATTAATGTGCCATCAATCATGTGAGAATTCAAAATAGTCAAAAGCGTGGAGAAATGACACACTAAGCAGGACACGGGCTCTTACTTTTTGACATAAGAAGAATAAGAAGATTTATGGGATTTGTTTTGTTATTCTATTCATTACTATACTCTTTCCGGTCAAACAAATTCATCATGCATATTTCCATCTTGCTTTTAATATATCATTTATGTCACTAGGGTAGTTTAATTGTTACCCATTTACCAATTAATAAAATTAAAGTTACACATTTCAATACAGCCATTAATTAGTGGTGATGTTATTTTCTATGACAGGTTAGAATTAAAAATGAGAAATATAAATTGAAATTGAGAAACAATTAAACAGTCAGATAGAAAATAACACCTTATGACTTCCCAAGCTGCAAAAGTTTGACCAAACTGTCACATTTGATGAGACCTAGCTTTGCGAATAATTGCTCTGCACAAAGGAACAAAAAAGTCACCACGAAGAGAAACATACAACTGAGTATTAATTAAGTAATTAATTAGTAGCAAAGGGAAAATAAAGTTGATGCCAATCAAAATGTTGGTCCTTAGAAAAAATCAGAATAGAATAGGCAGGGGACCTCATCACTGGATCATCTCATGTATATTAATATCAGATAGCGGCACAACAAAATCCAGCCATCTCATGATCAGCTTTCGAACACAACTGGATCATCCTGATCAATTATGTGGTCCTGCTCTTCAACTTACAAATAGAAGGGACCAACCAAAAATTAACAAATTTATTATCTCGAGTTTCGAATACGATTCTCATTCAAAACACTACCAAATTTGAAAGTTGGTTAACGTTCTCTTAACGCGTATGTATTTAGCATTGTTGTTGTCAGTTGTGAGTTGTGACCCCTTTCATGCAAGAGGCAAAAAAACATGATATAATGAATTATTTCAAGATAGTCAGAAAAATTTAGCCTAATTTCAAATTAGCATATTTTTTTGTTTGTATCTTTTGTCCTCTACAGCTAGTAACAGAGAAGTCCAACTTCCTACAGTTAAAGTATGAATAATGTTGATATGTATATCATGTAATTTACTCTAAGTCTCTGACCCTACTAAGAAAAAAACAACATTACTAGTATTTATCAGGAGTCACAAGTTTGATCAGTTATTGTAAATTAATAGATAGATTGGTCACATGTACTTGTACCTATGTTAATTTTGTATTGACCTACACAACCACATTATTATTTAATGAACATCTATTGTAAAGACAACTGAAAGACATTCAAAGCACACAGTATTGTTTTTTGTTACTCTTGTTTATTTAATGTAATTTATTTAAAACACAATTGACTCTTAAATTATTATGACTTTACTATTTCAAAACAAATTAAGATAAACTTTTAAACTTTTACGGGTATATAGTTATTTCGATTTTAATTTTATACGAGTTTAAAAAAAAAAAAAAAGTTATCACCACTTTTAAGAAATGAAGTCATATAATTTAATTTTGCATTATTACTTCTTTAGTGTTAATTTTTTATATTTAATTATATATACAAATAATAATATTATATAATTAAAATTATTTTAAATTAAATTTAAAATAATCTCTCTATTTTAAGGGTTAAGGAGAATTAAATAAACTATATTTTCAGAATTTTAGAATTAGCAAGTTAATAACAATTTTTAGAGTAAAATCTATATTTTCAAGTAAACTGAGAATGTTCTTTCTCATTTATGATTTCACTTGCATATATATATATATATATATGGAATATGGAGAGGGAAGAGAACTGGACTGAGGGTTTGCCTAATCTATGTTTATTGGGATGGGCCTATCATTAGGTTGGGCCGGCCTTGGATTGGTACCAATTAATTAATGGACTAATTAATGGAAGTAAAGTGGTAAAAATATTAAAATAAATATGATTTCGTTTGAAAGAAATAATCAGGCACTTCAACTAATATTGATTCTATTATTCTCTCTGATACATTAAAAGTATTTTAGAAGATTGAGTATATGTTATACTTATATTTCACAATAAATCTAAATATACCTATTATTACAATATTATTAAAATATAATAGGGTGATATCTATAATATATTAATAAAAAGAATTAAAAAAATATTTCAAGAGATTAGAATAAATAAAAATATATCAGAATCCAGATTGATGATATATAAATATAATATCATTTAAATAAGTATAATATCATTTAAATAAAATCTTAACCTAAAAAATCAGTAAAAAATATTTAAAATCTAAAAAGATATTTATAACAAAGAAAAATTACTCTATAATCTGAAAATTTAATATTTTTTATATATTAAATAAAGTCAAACCTTTTTTTTTATCAAATTTTTGGCATTAAGACTCAAATTAACTACCCTTGTGTAATGATTGATTGGTATCTACAGTTACACAAAAAAAAACCTTTATTATTCAAAATAAAATTATTATATCAATTATTTTAAAGTTTAATTTTAATAAAAAAAATATTTATTTAAAAAGTGAAAAAAAGAAAACGCGGTTTTATTGATTCGAAGGCGGGAATTTAACTGCCCTAACTAAATACCGGTGTGTGTCAGTAGATGTAGAGAGGGAAGCACGTCGAGAAACGGTCACAATATAGAGGCGGTTGCGTGTCCGCATGTAGTCTCCCCGTTCCCGCGATAACTTCTCTCTAGATTTCTCTCTCCTCCATATCCATCATCATCATCACCATCATCACTCGAAAAAGGGAGAAAAAAATAATAAAAACAATTTCCCCATTCATTCATGTCAGCTTATCTTCTTCCTAATCTCTCCATCCAAACGTTTTCTTACTTTTATTATTATTATTATGCTAATGGTGCGATGAAGAACAATTGGAGGAGGTTCAATTCTGTATTCCTAATTATCGATCATGTCATCGGAGAATCCTGAGCCCGGGATGAGGATTAAATTGAGGAAGATTCCGGCAATTCCGGTTCGACGTAGCAATGACACCGGAGGAGGAGGAGGAGGAGATGATAGAGGCGAAAGCGACGGCGAGGGAGAAGACGATATGCTGTTTCTCGCTCCATCCTCGATCGGTCTCAATCATATTCGAACTCGATCGGCTCCTTTGCCTTCCAATCTTCGATTGTCGGCCTCCCTTACTGCTTCGTCAAATATTGGAGCCGAGGTCAAAAATGGCGTCTCTTCTTGTCCAAAAGTCCCCCCATCCAACAATCATTTAGATCAAGGTCAATACATCTTCTTTCTCTTTTCCTTAACAATATGGCAACTGATTGGTACGAGTAATGAACTGAACCTGTGGTCTAGTGCCAACTATTTATCTAGTTTGATTCTTTTAGGAATTATAAATGTAAGCGTGTGAAGCTTCATTTGACGCAAACTCTCTGCTTATTTCCAGCCAAAAAAATTGCATGGAGTCAATCCAAATCCTTGAGAGGTCCCTCCTCCATGAATATGGGTTTAGAGGTAAATTTCCTCCAATTGCTTGATTTTTATATTCTCAGATCCATTTTAGTGGAATTACTAACCTTAGCTCTGTTCCTATTATGCCTGTTGAAGGGTCATCAGTCAGCCTTTGTCAAGGAAATCCAATCTCCGAGATTTCAAGCTATACTACGAGTAACAAGTGGACGTAGGAAGAGAGGGCACGACATCAAAAGCTTCTCTCATGAACTCAACTCGAAAGGAGTACGTCCTTTTCCGTTCATTAAGTCTCGAGCATTTGGGCACATGGAGGTATCAGCTTTCTTTCACTTCCTTTTTGATTTTTCAGTTACTAGATAACCTAATTGTTTATGCTTGTTCAGGAGATCATGGTTATGGTTAGAGCAAAATTTGATAAACTAAAAGAAGAGGTTAATTCTGATTTGGGTTTATTTGCGGGAAACTTAGTGGATTTATTAGAGAAAACTCCAGAGTCACATTCTGAAGGGAAATCATGTCTGGAAGATTTGTTAGTCATAGCAAGGATGTGTGCAAAGATGACATCACATGAATTTTGGATAAAGTGTGAAGGAATTGTCCAGAATCTAGATGACCACCGTCAAGAGCTGCCAATGGGAATGTTCAAACAAGCCTACACACACATCTTATTTATCCTTGCGCGATGCACTCGCCTTGTACAGTTCCAGAAGGAGAGTGGATATGAAGAAGACCACATATTGGGTCTTCACCAGCTCAGTGACCTAGGATTTTATCCAGATTCAATACTGGGACACCCACACCTTGACACCAGCAACTTAGCAGATGATAGGGAGTCAATTGTAAATCAGACTAAGGTCCATGGACAAGATCACAGTGCTAGATTAAAGCAAGAGCAAATGGATCAGTTATTAATTAGTGGAGGTGACAATGGAGAGGCAGGCACAGCCAAAAGTGTGTCTTCATCTACTAGTAGCTATAAAATGTCATCTTGGAAGAAACTCCCATCTGTAGGTGGGAAAAGTAAGAAAGACCCATCTTCCACTGACACTCCATGTAAGGATAAGTTGGAGCAGATAGACACTAAAGAAGAAAGAACAAATGTTGGTGAAAATAGTGAACCACATTCAGAGACAGGAAAAACAAAAAGAGTAGTAAACTGGGGATTATGGGGAGATAACCACAGTGTGTCATATGAGAATTCATTTATTTGCCGAATATGTGAGGTGGAGATACCAACAATATATGTTGAAGAGCATTCTAGAATTTGTACTATTGCTGATAGATGTGATGTAAAAGGTCTGACTGTAAATGAAAGGCTTGAAAGAGTTGCAGATGCTCTTGAAAAGATTCTGGAATCACTGACACCAAAGGGATCAGAATATGCACCTGGAAGTCCAGAAATTGGAAGAATGTCTACGTCAAGTACAGCTGACGAGTTAACAGATCTGTCTCCCAAACAAAACAGATTGTCTTGTCGTTGCTCAGAAGAAATGATTGATTATATTCGGCCTGAGTGTAGTTCATGCCAAGCAGATAACATTTTATCTGACATCTCATGTGAAAGTAGGGATCTTCCAACTCCTGACATCAGTAAGAACACCTCAACAACAGGTAATTTGACACCTCGGTCACCATTGGCTACACCGATGACTCAGATGGCGTTTCTTTTGAGCGAACATACAGTGATAACAGAGCATGAAAATATTCAGCAGGTAGGTTAATTTATTAACATATGTCAAGATCCCATCAGCACAAACTTGAGTTATTTTTGCCTCATTCTTCTTATTACATCATGTCTTTATCTGTTGTTAATTTGCAATTTCCCTGTATTTAGAACCTGGACTGTCTTAGCAAAAAGGATTCTTTTATACAAGATGTTCTTACAGGATGTTCCATGTCTGATTTTCTTGATGAGCTTTCTGTTTCAACTAGAGAGAAAGTTCTTTTGCAATACATTATCTTAAATTTTACCTTGGAATGTCAGATAAACAAGCTAGCAGATATCTCACGAGCCATAGCCAGTGTCAATTCAACTGATTATAGTGGATTGGAATATTTGCTTGATCGTCTAGAAGACTTAAAATATGCCATCCAAGACAGAAAAGTGGACGCTCTTGTTGTTGAGACATTTGGAAGACGTATAGAGAAACTATTGCAGTGAGTTCAGTGAAAGTATTTCTTTTGATTTATAATGAGCATGTGCTTACTAACAGTTCATGCAGATGGTCAGAGTTTTTTCTTTAATTGTGCATGGATTCCTCCCAAATTCCCAATATGTTATCAGTTGTCTGAATTTCTATTCTATTCCAAAATTCACAGGGAGAAGTATGTCCTTCTATGTGGACAGATAGAAGATGAAAAAGGTGAATCATCTCATACGACGGTTGATGAAGATAGCTCTTTTGAAGATGACGGTTTTCGTAGTCTGAGAGCAAGCCCCATGAATCCCTTAAATCAATCTAAAGATCGGACATCAATAGAGGATTTTGAGATAATAAAACCAATTAGCAGGGGTGCGTTCGGACGGGTTTTCTTGGCCAGAAAAAGGGCGACAGGGGATGTGTTTGCTATAAAGGTATATTTAATCATTAGTTGAATATACTCATTACTTTCTTGAAGGCATTGCTTAACTAGACCATGAATCATATCTGATGCTTGCATAACATATAGCCTAAAGGTATGTTTTTCCAGAAGAAAAAAACTGGACTCTTAACTGTCCTTTATAGTTAAAAGGAACATTCCCTCCAACTCTAGTTACACCTTAAGGTAACTGTCAAACTAAGAATTTCTGATGAAACTATGCTCTGTTATCTTGTCTTACAGGTGAAACAACATTTTATATAGAATATCTTTTTCCCATGAAGGGATTTTGTTTTGTAAATGGACCGAAAATATATCCCCTAAGTTGCAAATTGTCCCAAAGATACGATATCATAAAATGTAGTTAGTTTGGCAATGATTTAGGAACAATACAAATTTGCTTAGAAGACAGTAGGCTTACTAGTTGAACTGAAATTGTTTCTCTGTGACTTCTATGCAGGTTTTAAGAAAAGCAGATATGATACGGAAAAATGCAGTTGAAAGTATTTTGGCTGAACGTGATATACTAATATCAGTTCGCAACCCATTTGTGGTGAGTAACATAGAAAATGCAAGAAATCTGGATTTATGTTCTATTCCTTTATCTTTTTCTTTCTAATTCTTTGTAATATTTTATGAACAGGTTCGATTTTTCTACTCATTCACCTGTAGGGAAAATCTTTATTTAGTCATGGAATACTTAAATGGAGGGGACCTTTATTCATTGCTTAGAAACCTTGGGTGCTTGGATGAGGACATGGTGCGCATATATATTGCAGAACTTGTAAGCAATTTTATCCCACTTCTTTATCCATATGTCTGTTTGTTATCAGTCATTCATATTCTATGAAGCTAATATTTTCTTTTTATCTCAAGGTTCTCGCACTGGAATATCTACATTCCTTAAACATCATCCACAGGGATCTGAAGCCTGATAACTTATTGATTGGTCCAGATGGTCATATCAAGGTCAATAGCTTACCACTTCTTGTTCTCAGATTTTCCAGCCATTTTTCCCATTTATTTATAGATACAATAAAATGAACACTCAGGTCACTGATCCACATAATGCCACCCATCTTTATGGAAAATAAAAGTGGTTGTCCGCATTTATGTGTTTTGGGCAGTAGACATTCAATACCTTCAGAAAGCATTTATCTAGAGGAATAGAGATCATTTGCTGCCTTTTTCTTTTGTAACTTTTAGTTAAAATTTTAAAGAGGATATAGCCAGTTAGTTCTTGAGGATAACTGGCTTCAGAAATATTGTACCAGGTAACAAATTATCAAGAAAATGTTAATCCTGATTGTCATGTCAACATGATAAAAGGGAGTTGTAAGAGATGAGATCCTCCTATAACATGGATAACTCTGTCTCCTTATTTATAATCCTCCTATAACATGGATAACTCTGTCTCCTTATTTATAATCCTCATTGGAAAAATAGCTGTATATTTTAGTGGTTCAATCATGCCTTTTGAAATAGCAGCAGCTGATTTTTAGTTTAGAGGAACATGTTACTCTTTTACAGATACAGATTGTATAATGTAACAATTCTATTTACAAGTAGTCTGTGTTCTATTGTGCCAGAAGAATGGTCGAGTTTAGGTATGATGATCTCTTTACTGAATGGTATAGGGTAATTTTTAGAATATTGGACTAGATGTAGTGCACATGCAACTGCATGTGTGAAACTAAAAGGATATTCCAGCCCTTCCCTTTTACAATGCTTTCTTTCTATGATACAAAGAAAATGAACAAGCTAAAAGAATAAACTTTAGTAAATAGTTTTGAAGGTCACATTGAACGTTGTTTCTTTGTTAAGAGGTAGCTTGCATTGGATGCGAATTTATAGGTTGCTTTTACAGAGAGAAATGTTCTCGGATAATAATTTAGGGAGAAATGTGATAAAATATCAGACTGAAAAGTTCTTCTGACTTAAATAATTTAGATTATGATAAGAGAGATATTGTGTAAAAAAACAGGGATAGTATGAAGAAATGTTTCTTATGGGTTCAGAGAACGTTTTTACATTCTAATCCTTTCTATTACAGTTGACAGATTTTGGATTGTCCAAAGTAGGCCTCATAAACAGCACAGACGACTTATCGCATCCACCAGTCTCCAGTACAACTATGCTTGAGAATGAAGAGCCAAAATATGTAAGACAACCTTCAATAAAAGAAGAGCGCCAAAAACAATCAGTTGTTGGGACACCTGATTATTTGGCTCCAGAGATACTCCTTGGAATGGGGCATGGTTAGAATTTTTATTTTCCTGTGAGACTAACATTAATAGTTGTTTTTATGTTGTTTTCTTTTATTCTTTATCTAGTTCCCCCCTTTTTTATCATATTTATATTTTCCATGTTCTTTCAGGTGCAACAGCAGATTGGTGGTCTGTAGGGGTTATTCTCTTTGAGCTACTTGTAGGAATTCCTCCTTTCAATGCCAAGTTGCCACAGGTAAGTCTTATGATTCATCTGGTTATTTCCTGTAAATATGTTTTGTTCTTACAAGATATACATGATTTTTCTGGTGGCAGGAAATTTTTGACAATATCATGAACCGAGACATTCCTTGGCCCAAAGTACCAGAAGAGATAAGCTACGAGGCTTATGACTTAATTGACAAGTAAGTTTCAAAAGAGTTCTAAAGAAACTTATGTTCATGATATATTCTACATGTTATTTTGTTTGAGAGACATTTTTTCATCTTTATGTTGAGCCATTCCAATTCAATCTTAAAAAGCTAGGCCTTGGTATCAATATTTTTTTATGATGATCATGATTCTGAAAAATCTACATTAGTTATGTTTGCAAAAAGTCACAATGATCTAAAATAATAATATCAGACCATAATCCAAATATACTCATCATGATCAGAAAATAATCTCTATACCAAATGAAACCTACACTTATAATCTGGATCATGATTTGTATATCAAATGAAACAACCAAATCACACTATAATCTTTATCATGATCTAAAAAAATCTTATATAAAACGAAAAAAAATATATCAGGTAATTTTCCTATAAGATTGTGAGTTGCGACAAAAAAAACTAGTTTTCAAATAGGCTCGTTCTCTTTTCTACAGGCTGCTGATTGAAAGTCCAGTCCAGAGACTGGGAGCAACAGGTGCCAGAGAGGTAAACTCCTTTATTTGTATACGATGATGATGATGATAATGATATTCATAGAAATCCCGGAAACCAAATTGAAACAACATTCTTTGACAGGTAAAACAGCATTCTTTTTTCAAGGATATCAATTGGGACACACTTGCAAGGCAAAAGGTCATTTTCTATATCCTGTAAAATAAAAATAAAATAAAGTAAAGGCTGTTTTGTTGGATTGAGCAGCTTCATGCATGGAAATTAAGAAATTTTTAATTTGTATTATGCAGGCCATGTTCATACCATCAGTTGAAGCACAAGATACAAGCTACTTTATGAGCCGCTACATATGGAACCCAGAAGATGGGAATGTGGAAGGTGGAAGTGATTTTGATGGCATGTCCGATACAAGTGTCTCGTGCAGCAGTGGCACATATAGCAACATGATGGATGAGGAAGTATGGACATATTTTCTTAATAACTGAACTATTTCAGAAACTTTCCCATAATGAAAATCAAATAATGAATTCGAACACCATCATGCAAATATAGACTATAACATGAAGGAGCAGTGGTTGAACTCATAATTACGGTATGGTTTTGTTTTACTTGATACAGGGTGATGAATGCGGTAATTTGGCAGAATTCAGTGCTCCATCCCTTGAAGTGAATTACTCGTTCAGTAACTTTTCATTTAAGGTAAAGTCTTGCTGCACTTGGTAATGTTCCATTAAAATTGCTGGTAATAATAGTTTTTTTGACACATGGAATTCAAAAAAGTTTTTTTTTCTCCCAATACTCTGAAAAACTTGTGGAATAAATTTTGACTATATATATTTGTTCCTTTGCATTCAGAACTTGTCTCAACTGGCCTCCATCAACTACGATTTTGTGATAAAGAGTGCGAAGGAAACAGATTCATCAAAACAAAACTCGACATGACGTCTCTTCAGTTTTGTTTCGCTAATTTGCCATCATCATCAGCAGCAGCAGAGCAGCTAGCTAGCTTCTGTATATATTGGTTGGACATGAAGTTGAATTAAAAGGCTTTATAATGGTTTTGGTAAATCATCAGTAAATGGCACTTAGTTCGGGAGATAGAATAGATTAGTTGTGCAATGTTTCATGCCATTTCCCCCCATCTTTACCATTCTTGATTTGAGTCATTTGTCCCTTGTATATTAACACACACACACCTGTGTTCTCTTTTATTTTATTTTATTTTATTGGGGGGGGTCGAAGGTAGGAGTTGTAGCTAGATTTTACTAAATAGCTATTGACGTTAGGAATATAGATTGGGAGGTTTAATTACTTTATAAACAGAGGGATGTTGACTATTTAGCTGTTGTATTTGACGAGTGTATGGATGGATCGATATGTTGGATCATTAGGATTGTAGTAGGTACGTAGGCGAGCTTTATTTGAAATATTTCTTTAAACTGTCTATCAATTTTGTAGCAGCTAGCTAGCTAGTGTATTGTGTATATATTTTTATCTTCTTTCTTTCTTTGGTCCATACATACATACATACTTCATTATGATTTTCATTATATATAAAAAAAAGGACACCCAAACAACAGTACTCTATCCCGTGATGAAACAAACCCCCCATACCAAAAAAAAAAAGAAAAGAGATCAGCCGTTATCAGCTGTCGGTGTGTCGGTAGCTAAAAGGCAATTTCATATCGCCTAATTGATTGATTTAATTAGTCCGCAAATTTTGGGCATAGGTCACTTTCATCCTAAATAATATAATTTATGGTCAAAGAAAATCGGCCAGGCCTGACCAAGCCGGGCACAACCACACTAGTTATTATTATTAATTATATATATCATGCTCAATGACTGACTTGAAGTGATAAAACTAAAATGGCCAAGAATATCATCATCTTCATGATATTCTTCACTCTTTTGTATGCGGCCGGAACAGCTAATTCCTCCGCAGCTACCACGACGACTACTACTACTACTACGAGCTTTATCCGGGCGTCGTGTGAAGTGACAACATACAAGGCGGTGTGCGTGCAGTCCCTGGTGGGATACGCGAGTGCAATCCAGCGGAGCCAGCGGCAGTTGGCCCACACGGCTCTGGCGGTGAGCTTGGAGCGGGCGCAGGCGAGCAGGACTCTGATGAGCAAGATGACAAAGTTGAGGGGTCTGAAGCCGATGGAGCATCAGGCCATCCGCGACTGTATGGAGGAGATGGGGGACAGTGTGGACCGGATAAGGCAATCGGTTCAGGAGCTGAAGATAACATTAATAATGGCGCAGGAAGGGAAGAAGAAGAATAAGAAGGAGTTGTTGTGGCACCTGAGCAACGTGCAGACGTGGGTTAGCACGGCTTTAACTGACGAGTCGACTTGTATGGACGGGGTCTCCGACAGGGGATTTAACCCCAGGATTAAGGCAGAGATTAGAAACAGAGTAACAAATCTTGCTCAGGTCACTAGTAATGCCTTAGCCCTCATTAATCACTTTTCTACTCTTCTTTAGTCCCCTCCTCCTCCTCTCCTCTTCCTCTCTTAATTTTTATGTAGCCCCCTCCCCTTCGTCCGATTGATCTTATTCTACTTCCTAGTAGTAACAAATAATTTGAAATTTTCTTTTCTTTTTAATTTAATACACAATTTAATAATAATAATAATAATAATAATAATAATAATAGGGCGGCCGACTAATTACTCTAATCGTTCACTTTTAGCCCTCAAATTAATTTTTAAAACAAATCTTTAATAATAATAATAATAATAATAATAATAATAATAATAATAATAGGGTGGCCGACTAATTACTCTAATCGTTCACTTTTAACCCTCAAATTAATTTTTAAAACAAATTACCGATGACCCTTACATCCACTTTTTAGTTAAACATAACGGTTTAAATTTAAAATATTTTTTTTTATATACTATCTTTAATATTATTTTTTATATTTTAATTATTAAATCTTTGTATATTATATATATATATATATATTATAATTAATTTTTATATTTATATAATTATAAAACAAAGTTTAATAATAATTTATATATAGTATCTTTAATCATTGATTATATATATATATATATATATATATATATATATATATATATATAAAAATTTATATAATATATATTTTAAAAAATAATTTGAGAGTTAAAAGTAACACTAACCTTTCGACTATACAATTACTTTTAACTCTCAAATTCTTTTTTAAATATATATTATATAAATATTATATATAAATTAATAATTAAAGATAATATATATAAATTATTTTAAACTTTACTTTATATAAATATAAATATAGATATAGATAAAATTAAATAATATATATATATTATCTATATATTATATAAATATAAAAATTAATAATATATATAATATTATATATAAACGATTTAATAATTAAAATATAAATAAATAAAATTAAAGATAATTTATAAAAAATAATATTTTAAACTTAAACCGTTATGTTTAATCAAAAAGTTGACGGAAGGGCCATTAGTGACCTTTTCAAAAGTTGAAGGAGCGATTTGTTTCAAAAATTAATTTGAGGGCTAAAAGTGAGCGATTATAGTAATTAGAGGGTCGTCCAAGTAATTTGCCCTAATAATAATAATAACAAGACACGGTAGTTCATTGGTAAAAGTCAACTTAAGAGATCGAAATATCACGGATTTGATTCCATCTGAAAACACTTTGAATTTAAGCGAGGTTATGGCGGTGAGATGTCATGCTAGTTTTTTTTTAATTCAAAAATAAAATTATATATATATGCATTAATATTGGTCTTCATTTTTAACATGCCAAGGTTTAAGCCATGTCTACAAAGCAAATCATTTGAATATATAATTAATACTTTAGATGGACATCATATTTTTACGACATTTCTTCCTAAAATTTAATTAAAATGGTAGCCGGTTCCAGGGGTGTGTGTGAACGGGTAAATCATGTGATTGATTAATTAATTAATTTGATGAAAACAATTCTAGGGGCAGGTAGATCATGATCAACAATATGGACCCATCTCCCTCCTCCTTTTTCTTAATAATTAATTAGGTTTGGGTTGAAAAATAAGTTGTTTTTTTCATATATTATCAAAACCATTAATACTAAAATCTATACTATTTACACTGATCTAGAAATCTCCATACTAAATTAAGCTCACTCAAAATTTATAATTAATTATAATAATTTAAGTAAAATTTAGTACTATCAACCTAGCTTGGTAACTGGTAAGCTACCCACAGGGCCACACCCCCGATAAGATATCCACTAACAGACCATAAACCCTTTCTCCATTGAGTATTTAAACATTCATAAGTTAATTTGGAATTTTAACAGTTGCGTTAAATAACTAGTTTTAAAAATACTCATAATATCAAATTTATTAGTAAGAACTTTATATATATTATATTATGAATAAATGTCTTTTCTTTTTCGTATTCCACGTTTAAATTAATGTAAGATGTAAAACCGATTAATTTATGAAATATCATTGTCGTAATATAGAACATTTACCATGTTATTTGACGACTAGCATAATTTAGTTATTTAATTATTTACTATACGTACAAATATTAGTTGACCATATCTCATAGTTTACTTAAAAGCCTAATAATTCTTAAGAACATGTGATCCCCCTCCTATGTGTTGGGCCTTTCTTGGGTTGGGCTCAATCCATCACAAATCTTAGTTTCATTTCAACTATATATGGCCCCTAGAATTGTCAGTTTTAATTAGGACTTTGAAATTTAATTTAGTTTTAACACATTTTAAAAGCTGTAATTAGAAACTATTATATTTGATTTCTTAATTAAAAAATATTTTTTTGTCACTTAAGGTTAGGGTTGTAAATGAATCAAATACTTTTGATTCGATTCGATATTCGTATTCGAATTTTGATATTTGTATTCGTAATTTTGTGATTCGAATTCGAATAAAAGTATTCGATTCGATTCGACTAATAAACGAATACGAATACAAAATCAAGATATTCGATTCGGTATTCGCTAATATTCGATTAAATATTCGATTATATATATATATATACTGTTTTATTAATTTTAATTTTATAAATATTATTTATTCTAAAACCCTAGTACATATATACATTTCTTCGGTTGAAAACTTGAAACTCACATTAAAAAAAATCGAATCGAATACTCGAATCGGATCGAATAATACGAATATCAATTTCAAATCGAATACGAATCACATTAATTATTCGAAAAAATTTCGAATACGAATACGAATATTCGAATAGTTTCACGAATACGAATCGAATACAGTAATATTCGCTTCGATTCGATTCGTTTACAACCCTACTTAAGGTGCATTAGTGAGTTGGTTTGTCTTTATAATTTTTAAGTTTTGACAAACTAACGTTGGAGTTGGGAAAACATTGGAATTATAGCTGATGTTAAAAGATTAAAAATCACCATCTACTGCCAAACCATATTGATCAACAATTATATCCTATTTCAATTAATCATGTTTGATGGAAAGTAAGAAGCAGATAAGTAGAGTAAAATATTAATTACCACGCAACGCATGGTGAGAATAATTAAAAGTAGTAACATTAAGTTACTTGAAAAAGAGTAGTGCCCGGTTCTAATATTTATATATTAATCATTGTAACTCCACTCGATCCACCACAACCGATTAATGGTGTAATTAATTAAGGTTATATATATATATAATTGCATGCCATGATAATAATTTTGAAGGTAATTAATTAATTTAACCACAAATCATAAAATTTCACTCTTAACTAATTAATTAACACTAAATTAGAAGATGGATCGATCGATCCAAAGTAAAACATGGGGCCGAGTTATCTGAATGATGATGAAATTTGGATGGGATTGTAAAAGGACCTATTTGTCCTTTACTCAGTGGAAGGAGGGGGGAAAGGTAGAAGACAAGGCAAATGAAGTGGGGGTCGGTCGGAGGAGGAGATTGCAGAAAATGGAAGTGAAGAAAAAGAAGAAGACTACGTGGCCGTATGGGGCTGGTTGCGGCCCGCATGTCAATATATATATATATATAACGTGGGCCCCGACTTGTATTACAGAACCCGCATTACTACTACCTTGCTTTTACTTTCAGCTATATATCCATACATACCTTGCCACGTCATCTATGACGCTGCTCCGGTGACCCGTCCGCCGGAAAGTTTCCATGCAAGCAAATGATGCACTTTGCAATCGTCAGTTTTGTTCTTTTTTTTATATTTTTATGTTAGGTTAACTTTTTTTAATAATTTAAATTTTATAAAAAAGAAAAAAAAAATTATTTGGATTAAGCGTTATTCATGTAACTAGCATTTAGCCCGTGCATTTGTACGAGTAATAATATAAAAAACCGTGAAAAAAATTACGAATAACATTTTTAATTTAATTTTTAAGCGTTTTAAATTTATGGGTGGGTCAACCCACAATCCGACCCAAATATCCATTTACTCAACATCACTATATATTAGTTAGTTAAAAAGTTGAACTTATATTAATATTAAAACGTCTCCCGTTTATCAAATTTGGTGTTGAATTTAAAATATATAGTTTTTGTAGCCTAATTGGTTAAAGAGTTGTACTTGTTTTGATAGGTTGCAAGTTCGAAACATACATCTAGCATTTTTTATTTTATTTTTAACCGTTTTAAATTTAAAAACGGGTCAACCCACAATCCGACCCAAGTATCCAAATGAACCACAGCTCTCGACTTGGCAATCCGGACACTTTAAAAATTAAGCATCATTATATATATATAGATTAGTTAGTTAAAAAGTTGAACTTACATTAATATTAAAACATCCGGCGTTTATCAAATTTGGTGTTGAATTTAAAATATAAAGTCTTTGTAGCCTAATTGGTTAAAGAGTTGTACTTGTTTTGATAGGTTGCAAGTTCAAAACATACCTCTAGCATTTTTAATTTTATTTTTAACCGTTTTAAATTTAAAAACGGGTCAACCCACAATCCGACCCAAGTATCCAAATTAATTACAGCTCTCGACCCGGCAATCCGGACACTTTAAAAATTAAGCTGTGTATAGATTATTACTGATAATATATATGTATAGATTATTACTGATAATATATATGTGAATGAAAAAATGTTATATTATGGTTAGTCATTGTCGTATGTCTCACGAAGATTTTGAATCTCGACAATTCGCTTACTTTTGCATTGTCGATAAGTGACTAATATTAGGAGTCTTTTGTGGGAGTATTACTGAGATTCATTGACCTGAGTCGTCCGATTAAAAAGAAATCGTCGAACTTTCAATGATTGTAGTTGTCTGATGCATATCATTAATAATGTTATTATTATTATTACGTTTTTTTAGATTCGTTTACGAAAACCAGTAAAATCTTTCAAGAAATAAATCATTTTTTCGAGAATTTACGAGCTCAATAATTTTTTATTATATTTTTTTTTCATGTAATGCTTAGTTGTTGTGTGTTTAAATGATATATACAAACCTCTAAACAAAATAAATGATTTTTTAAAAATAATTTATATATAAGAAGAGTAGATGAAACAAGTTATTGAAAATTGCACGTGAATATTGTCCATGTTAGGGCCCAAAAAGATTATATAAGGGCCCAATTAGTGGGGTCTGCAAAGACAGACAGCTCAGCCATGGGGATCGCAAGTTGCGAGCTTAATTATAGTGGTTAGGCCACGCCAGACCATAAGCCGCCACGGACAGAGCCAGGTCATCATTCTTGTGGGACCCACCCGCCACCACTTAATTTTATATATATATTTTTTTTCACTATATTTTATTCATGTGATCACTCTAACAAAAAAAATCAAATAGTTTATTCAAGAGTTTCTATTATTAGAATTTAGAAAAGTGTTCAAATATTATATTCAATTCTCTAAAATATATAGATTTTTATCTAATATAATTAATTTATATGATGAATGATGATAATGAGGGTCGGTGGTGGTGGAAGGGAAACGTGTAAATGACGAGCTAGGCAAGCTATGGAGGGCAACTTATCTCCAATCATTAATTAATTATATATAAACACATACCCAAATTTTAATATTGTCTCAAATCAAACTCCCACTTTTCATCAATATTAATATAAACCAAATATATCCTCCCCCATCAAAATCTCAATTTCATTCTTTTTAATATAAAAATTAATACTTTTTAAAAAAAAAATATAGAGATGAACTTTGTTGTCTATCGTGATTCTTGCTTTCGATTAATTTGATGAATGAGTGTAGCAATGTTATAGACAAATTAATTATTAAGGTATATATATTATGTTCATTAATTTCACTCCAAGCAATAACTCAGAATCATCGAGTTGATTAATTATATATGAAACTAAGTATTAGAAGAGTTGTATTATTAATTAAAAAAAATTGTATTAGTGAAAGGGTTTTCTATTTTTAATTAATTAAACAAATTAAGTATAAAGAGATAGAGAACTTTAATTAGCTAAACAAAGAAGACTAAATTAATTAATTAACAAATCAAGACTCAAGAGGGGTAACGCGTGGCGGATATAGATGAGTTTATTAATTATGTTTTGGTCAAAATTGATATTTAATTTGAAGAAGCTTTTTGGTGTTTAATTTCTGCACTGTAACGCACAATGGAATTCAAACCGTTAATCTCTTTCTTTCTCTAGACATATATTAATTAGATTATTTGGATATTTTTTAAATATTAAGAAATACAATGAAACAAAAAACATTATTTAAGAAATTACCTTTCAAAATCATATAGTATTTGAGATTAAATCAAAATTCTTTATTTGACAAAGAAATATATTATACATAGTAAAAATATCATATCTAATACTCTTATATTTGTTTGACGAAGTCTTAGACAATAAAAGAAAATTATATTTAGCTATTTAATTTATGCTTTTGCATTTCTTATAGTCTAATAGTTTCTCTCTCAGAATTAATATTTGGTTTCCATTTTTTAGAAAAGAGTAGATGAAGACACAACAACAAATTTTGATAGGAAATGATGGACTAATAATTAAAAATTCACTAAGTTAACTTATATGGTATGAATAAATTTTAAGAGATTAAAGATCATGAATTTAATTTCACTTAAAACGTTTAAGTTGAAAAAAATATCATATAATTATTGGGTCATGTTATTTTCTATATTAAAAAAAAAATCTTAATTTGATCAATATTATCTTTTGGAGTTTGATGTGAAATTATTTGAGATAAAATCCAAATTATTCTAGTCAATTATTTAGCAAAATTAAATTTTATTAACCAAAACTATAATTTCAAGAAAAATTAGTACGTACAAGAGTACAAACAACAAAATACAAGGAAAATGAAGGTAATACTATACAATAGAATAAAAATCAAAGTAATTTTTTTTTTTATAACTCATAACAATTAGCGGGAAAATAAAAAATCACTCACCAACATTTAAAAAAAATTCAAGATGTGTCATAGGAAGGTTGCAAAAACTACAAGAATGTTTGTAAGGATCTTAGCTAGTATGCCTAAAAAATCTTAGGTCTTTTTTGGATTTGAATTTTTTTAATTCAAAATGGGAATAATTGATGATGATTTTGAGAAGTAGAATTTTTTAAATTTTTTAAAATTTTGTTTTTAAAAAGACTTAAAATGTATTATTAAATAATAATAAAATAATTATTTAAAATAAAGAATATTTTAATAATTTGATTAATTAATTGAGATATACGTATGGATGGAATAAAATGATGTTTGATTAGTTTAATTTTTTTTAAATAACCTAAATCAAATCGGATTGAAAATGATAATTCCTATTATATATGATTATTATATATGATGCATAATTTATTCAAAATCTTTTTAGTTTATTTATTGTGTGTTTGATATATAACACAAAATATCACTTAATATTGTATATATATTAAGTGATATCACTTAATATGTTTAAAGAAAAATTCAATCATTAAAATTACTAATTAAGTCATTGTATGATAAAATAATTGAAGTTATTCCTAGCTAATTACCAACTTAATAACTTTTACATATAAATTATTGGCAACAGAAAAGGATGATTAAGCATAAATCTTACTCATAAACAATTCTATTTTGGAACGAAACTAGGTAGGTGTCTGTGTCTATAATCCTCACTGCTCACCAAACTATTCCAAAGTTTGAGTTATGATTGAGAAAGAACATTCTTTGTTGTCACTTTCAATGGCGGGTGAAATGGATAGTCATTCAATTTATAATAATAATAATAATATATTTTGCGGGCAGCTTTGCCACCAATTCAGTAAGTCCGACAATGAAAGCCCTAAAAACTATCACTACTCTTTCTTTCTCTCTCACACACAGACACACACAATCATAATCATTAGGGTTTCTATGCATCCCTTTCACGCTATCTAGCAGCTGCATTTGTTAATTGCCTGTGTATATATGAGCACAGATCTTCTCCGTTCTTCCATTGCTGAGCCTTTTTCCTTCATCCTTTCTTCCTCCTCTCCTCGGGATCTCTGTTCATCATCCATCAGACAGCCCCGAAAAACTAGGGCTGTTTTGTGTTCAATTCCCGAGGAAATTTTCCGATTTAATTAACAGCAGCTTTCATAACTTACCTCTTCCTTGAACGGCTTGTATTTTTTCGACTCATTCTAGGTTGATCGAAGCATTAATAATTTGACCGACCATTCTATCTGTGAGTTCTTTCTTTCTTTCTTTCTTTCTTTCTGTTTCTCTCTAGCTAGCTAGTATTGCTATTATTTTGCATTTAAATCTTAATCCATTTTTAGTTGATTTCGGTTCTTGTTTTTGAATTTTGAATTTCCTATAGAATTAGATATATTATTAATCAATACGATTTTAACTGAGTGATGACAAATAAAAATAAAAATTCAATTGTTTGTTTCAGTTTTGGATCCATGGTCTAATTAAGATTTAAGAATAATGATTTTCATAACCATGATCTAAGAACCTCATTCATGGTATGCTATGTCTCATAAATCCTAGTGAAAAAACAAACATTCCAAACCATAATTAAGATAATACATAACATGGATTGTTTTGTTTTTTTTTTTTATGAAAAGTTAAAATCAATTAATTTTCACAAAAAAAAATTAGTGAAATCTATACATTTTGGCGACAGGTGCATTGGACCCTTGCTCTCTTTCTCATAATTTATATTGCTATAAATTTTGTATTAGTGTCGATCCTTCTCTTTCTAGTTTGAATTTTGTAAAAAAAAAATCTTCTCATAATTAATCATAGACACATCTGTAATGGTTTTCTCTTGAGGGTTGATTACATCATTAATAGTTTCCTCAAGAGTCAAGATAATATTATCTTCATTTGTGATTCTGTCATGTGTCATGACCAATGATATATCTCATCATTAATTAGAATCTGATCCATTTTTGGAGAATGTGTTACACTCATTCTTCCCTAATCCGTTGGATGTTCACATCAATCTCCTTGGTGGGTTATCGGAAGAAGAAGAAAACTCCTAGTTGAGAAGTTGGGTTGAAACCTAATTCATCAGATGTCAACAGGTTGTATAAGGGGAAAGCTAATTCCTATTACTCTTCAATGAGATTTGTTCTTTCTTATCTAACAGAAGGATGATCAATGACAATTCCCTCTTATTTTGTTAGCGTGGTTGCATTGTCCATAACAAAGGTCAAGAGTCTTATCTAAAGGTCTATGTTCTATGATTCCCATTGTGCTCCTTTCCATGTTGGATTGGTCTAAGCTAATTAGTCCTATTACTCTCAACACATGTCTTCCTTGGTGTCCAAGTTCTTCGCATTTTATGGCGGATCGGTCTTTCTACTTTCACTTTTAATCTTCTCAACCAATGGAGAAGTTATAAATATAAAATTACGGTGTCCTCAATCTGAAACCTCGATCAAATTCACTCCTAATCTAAACTATCAACTAATAAAATGAACATCTCCTATTCCTATCAACAAAAACATGTTATTTTGTTCAAAAACTTAATACACAGTCATCTTTCAGAGTAGCCATCACAAAGTATTTGCAGACTTGTTTTTTTTTTTTTTTATATATATATATAAAATTAATTGTTAACTTTTTGACAAATTGTCTCTGTTCAAGGTTATAGAGCAAGTAAATCTACCTAAGACTTGAAGTTCACTTCAATACAAAAAAAAAAAAAAAACAATGATGATCAATTCATTATAATGTTTTCTTTTTTCTACATCCATGATCCATATATATATATATATATCGATATTATTTTTCCGTGCATGGCAGTGTTATTGATTGGCATTGAGAGAGAATTCTCTTTCACTCTCTCCAACTACTTAATTATAGTTGAAATTTTTGTAACTTGAAATGGATTTATTTAATGCATTTTTAAATAATTAATGTTGCTAAATAACTTTAAAAATGTCTCTACTCGATCTCTAATGCTCCAATGCTCTTAATTATTTTATTTTTTCAAAGAAAATTGTAACCAAAATGTTTTTATTTACTTACGGTGAAGTCTAATTAAATCAAATGTTTTAGTTTTTTGTGTTTAATTTGTAACTTGAATCCTAATTATTCTATTTACTAATTTTGGTGAAGGGTTTTATATTATCAACCAGCGTGTAACATGAACACTTTTATGAACGTTCCACCTGGATTTCGTTTCCATCCCACTGACGAAGAACTCGTCGATTATTATCTGAGAGGAAAGGTTTCTTGTCGTAGAGCTGATGTAGATGTAATTAAGGATGTCGATCTCTACAAGATCGAGCCATGGGATCTTCAAGGTATGCATGCACATTTTTCTTTTCTTTCAAATATATTAAATTGTTTCCAATAATTTATTTCACAATATATATTTGTGTCAAGCAGAACTATGTAGAATAGGAAGCGAAGAACAGAGCGATTGGTACTTCTTTAGCCATAAAGATAAGAAGTATCCAACTGGAACTCGGACGAACAGAGCGACGGCTGCAGGGTTTTGGAAAGCGACGGGCAGAGACAAGGCTATATATTCCAAGCATGACTTGATCGGCATGAGGAAGACCCTTGTGTTTTATAGAGGCCGAGCACCGAATGGACAGAAATCCGATTGGATCATGCACGAATATCGACTTGAAATAGATGAAAATGCTACTCCTCAGGCAAGTGCATGTTTTCAATCATTTTTTTTTGTTTTTTTTTTGTTTACCAACATTGGACATTAACAGGAAGAAGGATGGGTGGTATGTCGGGTATTCAAGAAGAAGTTAGCGACGACGAGGAGGTTTAGCGAACATGATTCGCCAATATGGTACGACGATCAATTAGTCTCGTACATGCCAGACCTAGATTCTCCAAAACAAGTACCCTATCTTTGTAAGAAAGAGCTTCATGATCATGGTCATCATCATAATCATAATCAACATTTTCAATATCCATTTAATCCCCATGCAAATAATTTCCTCCAACTTCCCTCCACGGGTGCTTCCGGAAGTTATGGAAATATAGCTTTAGATGAAAGAATTAACCATGGACAGAGCTTGCTAGCCATTTGCGGGAACAACAACAACAACAATGAGCATGTAGTGGACGATCACGTGACCGATTGGCGAGTCCTCGACAAGTTTGTGGCCTCTCAGCTCAGTCAAGAAGAGGTCGCAAAAGAATCCGAGTACTCGAATTCTGCAAACATAATCTTCGAAGAAAACGATCCATCCAACATGCTCATCCAACATGATCCATCCAACACTAGTGTCGAAGAAAATGCATCAATATGGAAGTGAAAGCTGCAGCCGGTTGGTACATACACTAATAATTAATTATAGGGATTCCTAAAATTGAAAACAGTCAAGATTCTTCAAAGGTTCTTGTACATAATAAAACCAATTAAGACATTACTATTAATTAACTTTCATATGTGGTGATTAGAGTTAATTATTAATTTAATATTTTACAGGATCATCTCACTAGGGACAGTGGGGTTGAACCTGGATTGTTGAGTCGTTTCTATATGTGAAACTTTATATATTATTAATGTTCTTGATCAATGGCTGCAATTATCAAGGCAAGCCAATAATCAAGTTATTTTAGAATGTATGGAGTCAGCCTGTGGACTATCATGCAATATCCTCTTATATATTATATTATAAATTGTTGTATACTTTTATATTGATCTTTTTAATGAAATGCATTTTGCCTAATTGGATTAAAAATACCTTAATATATAGAATGCTTTAAAAGATATAAAGTAAGTAGTTGTCTAGCTAGCTAAATGGTGGGGTACAAGTCAAGTAATCTTTTTTTTAGTAAAAACTTCTGAATAATTTCTAATTAAAAATACTCACATTCTAATTAATAATAATAATCTGTTCTCAAATGTTTTCATTTTTCTATAGGTTTTGTTTGCTAAACAATTCCCCATCTAACCTTTTCAAAAAGAAAAAAAAACTAGAAAGTACGTCAAATATGAATTCTTCTTCTATGTAGACTCTAAATCCTATCACTGTTATGAAACAGAAAAAAAAAAAAAATGATCCGACTAACAGAAATTTTATGCAAATTCTCCACGAAAATGAATGAGCGACTTAGCGCAACATTAGAATTGCAGACGACAACACAATGAGCAACGTCTGGAAGAAGTTTGTTGGTCCGACGACAAACCGAGCTGCCGAGTTTTTCTGTTTCCTGAAAAAGAAAAGGCAGACAAGATCAGCTGATGATGCTTAACGATTGGCTGGTTAACAGACACTTAAAACAGAAATGAAAGAGATGGCCGGGCCAGTACTTTTGCAAATAGGCAAGGGCGCCGCAGTATAGCCTATTTTCGGGGGCAGCAAACTCGGTTGTGTTATCTTCTTCGGGGTTTACTATTCTCATGTACGTCTCTTGCCCCAAATACCATCTATCAAGATTGTCTGATCTAAGGTTCCATGCCCCCGGGTTGTCCAATGAGACAAGAACTGCAGTCCAAGCCCCCGGAAAAACCTATAATGCAAAACAAAAAATATTGACTCGAGAATAGGGAGAGTTTAAGAACCTCAACAAGTAAATGGAGTGGTAGAGCAGACCTGTGTTGTGGTTCGAGATATCGCATCCCACTTATTATACGATCCCCTGTTGTTCTCCGTCCATACGCCAAAAGACATCCTGCAACATGTGAAGAAGTCAATACAATTGTACATTAAAATTGAAGAAGGTCATGGGTCCCGAGTGAAGAACTTACCCGACAACAAAAAAGGAATAACCGTCCAAGTGAAAGCTTTGAGGGATTGTATCGTTGTTCTGCAGTATGATTTCTATGAATCCTTTGTATGTGGCGTTGATCATGGACCTATCTCTTATAGCCTTCCCTGTTAAAGGCTTGCTCGGGAAATCGAGTTTGTAAGCACCCTTCACATTGTACATGTCTGCAAGTCTGACCGGAGTATCGGGATTCACAAATGAAATCCCGTTTAAGGTGGCGCGGCGTTTCCCATCAATTGTTGTCGGAGGCAAACTCTGAATAATGTAAGTATCCGTCACGTTGATTGAACCGTAACGGAAAGAACCCTGAGGGTTGGGCCGGGCTCCACTTGCCGATACGTTTTGCCTGTCACATCCCAAGAAGATTACAAAAGACAGCATTTTAGCATGCAATTTTTACAGCATTATATTTGACAAAAGAATACAAACCTGATGGTCATGGCCTGATTCATTGAATAAGACTTATCGTAGAAATCGTTTGGGGGGTCAGGGAGAGGACCCGACGCCTTTCCTTTCGAATTGGAATAATGCAACACGGCAACACCAGTGACCCTTTGCCAGACAGACTGGTTTACGAACCGGGCACTTGCTACAATATAGTAATCACTACTTGCATTCTGGTCCATGGTGACCAAAAATGAGTAAGACTGACCCACATGGATGTCTACGCTAGTATAGTTTTGTTGCACGGTGTAATAACCTTCGGTTTCAGCCAGAAGGAGGTTATGGTTCTGGATGCGAAAGTTCAAACATGTTGAAACGCCAACATTGTGCACTCTGATTCGGTACGTTTGTCCAGGATCAACGTTGATGGTTTCGTAATCAATCCCATCTGGAACAAGTGAATTGTTGTACTGGTATGGTCCCTTTCCATTCATGAGAACTCCATCGGGCATGCCTAGTTCTTTCCCAGCATCAAGGGCGGACCTCAGTGCCTAAGAAAAGAACAAAAGGGTAATCTTAAGAAAATACTTTTGAATTCAATGGGCCCATTAGGAAACACTTAATCTGTATCCAAATGAGAAACAGTCACTAACTTCTCTTTTCAAACATGATCTCAACTGTCAGATAAAAAGAGTGTTTCTAAACAAATTTATTGAAGGTTTCTCAGAAGTGTTTTCAAATGGGCCAAATAAAAGCTTATAACAATACAAGGAACACCAACCGAGTGATTCCGGGTGTACCAATCGCCAATCATGATAACAATGTCGCCCTGAGGAGTGGCGAAAGGCAGGTTAATAACCGCCCGATTTGTGACCACGAACGAGCCAAATCCACCAGCCGCCCTCTGAAAATTGAGGGACGGGAAATAGAAGAAGCTTCCAATTTGATCCTTAACTTGAAACTGGTAAGTCCAGTTCCACTTTGGAGGGATGGGGCAATTTGTCCCAGCAACACCATCTTGCCATGA
Source organism: Impatiens glandulifera (assembly GCF_907164915.1). Taxonomy (NCBI): domain Eukaryota; kingdom Viridiplantae; phylum Streptophyta; class Magnoliopsida; order Ericales; family Balsaminaceae; genus Impatiens; species Impatiens glandulifera. Next base: position 63,892,576 of record NC_061863.1, read on the forward strand.
AACTCGACGCATTTGTATCCCCGACCTGTCAAGAGAGCCAAAATCTCAAGAATCAGTCGAAAAGCAAGACAATACAGCCGAGTTTTTCACTAGAAAAACAAAACATAGTTGAATTTTACCAAAGTTTATGCTACTTTCGGCTACAGATCAATAAAATGACAGAATTCTTCCTTCAAAAAATGAAAAGAAAATAGTTGTAAAAGTACCATGTAATTAGAAGACCTTCATCCAACTTGTTCTTAACATTGACCACCACATTGTAATTTGTGGTGACATTCATAATTGGACCAGGAAATTTTCCATTAACAGCTATAACCTGCAAAATGAATACAGAGCAAGCCAAAACAGAGCTGTAATTTTTCTCAATAGCTACAGTACTATACTATTGCCATTGATCTACCTGGATTATTTCAATTTAATCTCAAATAATTGATTATACCCACATGAACTATATCATTCAAATCATCAACTAAAGATCCTTTATTTCTTGTTTAAATTCATAATCCTAATGTCTATCAACCCAAATGAATCTCAAATATAAAAATATTCAATAACCTATAAACCATCTTTGACGGTGATTTACCTCATAGTCTGCACAAGGAAATATGTAATAAACTTTCTATAAATCTATCATTTATAATTAAAAACAATTAATTTATTGTCAATAGTGATTAACAGTGAAAATAAAATAAAAAATAGCAAAAATTACATTGGCTAGAGAAGAGAATTAAGAATAATCTGAAACAATGATGATAAACAAAAGAAACCCCATTAAAAAATTAGACCGATATCCAAAAGAGGTAATTAAATAATAAAGAAACAATGGGGAACTGATGAAAGAGTCTTAAATCCAAAAACCCTTTCATTACTGATGAACGCAACAATGCGATTGGATAACTGTAAAAAGAAAAATGAAAACGATCCAGATAGATAGAATGATTCATATATGAACGGCGATCGACGTCTGATTCTGCGTTGCAAACACGGAAATGAAAGAGAATCTAGAGAGAAGAAATAGAACCTGTTGATCGACTCCCAATGGAGAGATAGTTGTATAAGAATACTCCAATTCGAAGTTGGCAACTGGGTCTGCGGCTAAGGTGGAATACACAAACAGAGAAGAAATTTGGATGAAACAGAGCAGGTATGAACAGAAGGACGCCATTAACGATGATGAATCTGATCTTACTCTTCTATATTCAATCCCCCTATATTTCCTCTTTTCTTTTCTAAGAGAAGAAGAAGATATATAGAGAGAGAGACGGCAATGCAGATTAAGGTTTTGTGAAAGCTTTCTTCTTTTTCACCCTAATAAGGGTTTTATTATTTACTTTTTAGTGAACATTAATAAATATATATATATATATATATATAATAGGAAAATTATGTTATAATTTAAATTTATTAAGTTATTATATTTGTAACGTGCTAATTTTTAAATTCAAAAAAATATATATCAAATAATTAATTTGAAAAAAAGTAAAAAAAAAAGTTTAATATTTTAATGAAAAAGGTAATTTTAATTCAGATTTTATTATTGTATCTAAATCTATTTCAGATTTTGTTGACCGAAAGTATTTTTAAAATAAAATTATAAAAATAACAGGTATTTTGTGGATTCAACAGTTTAAAATTGAAGTTAGAATTATAATTATGTACACTTCAATTCAATTTTTTAATTGATCAATCTTATAAAATAAATAATCATTGAGCATACTAAAATATATATAAATGTGTTTTTCCTTATTTAATTAAGTAAAATTCAAATTAAAGTGGAATTCAAACTAAAATATAATTATTAAGAGATTGACTTGACCCCCTTTTTTCCTTAATTTTAGTCAAATTTAAATTAAAGTAGAATTCTATTAATTGTTTTAGTTTATAAAATTCAATTTTATTTTTATTGTTTTAAACTTAGACAATTAATAGAATTGGACTTATCCTATTATAATTTATTTAACAAATGAATTTATGTACTATAGTTTTATTCATATCAATATCTAGTTTTTCTAAATTTGATATAATTTATGATTTATAGTCTGGATTTGAAGATAGTTTATATCAAGAGATTGATTATGTAGTCAAATAAGTAAATGACAAAATTTTAAATTAAGAAAAGAGATTACAAAATATCTTAAATAAACTTGTTATTAAAGTGTAATATTAATACGTATATAAGGATACCATAAAATTTGATACATATAATATATATAAATATTTAAGGAATAAAAATATATTGGTTTTATTTTTTATAATTTATTCCATAATTGTCATGTATTTAATTTTTATAATATTTTGTTGAAAAGAGACCAATATAATAGAGAAAAAAATGTAAAAGAATTTTAATCTATTAAAATAGTTTTAAGTGATAAAATTGATACTTAAATAAATGTGACAGATTCAATTCGTGATTTTGAATTTTTGCTATATATATATAAATCCAAATACTTTTGGAAAAATCAAACGAGGACATAGTGTTATAAATTGTTAAGTGGTTACAAGTGGGTCCATTAATATCTTAATGGGCCCCACTCATCGGTTATAGTTAGACTATTAAATTATTGATTTTTTTTAAAATTAAAATACAATTTATTTTCTTTTAAATATAACTATTTTATTATTCCGAATATGGACATAAGATTATTGCCACTTGTCTTATTCCTCTTGACTCTTCAATTAAATTAAAATTAAAAAATTAAAAATTTCATTGTCGCGTTTAGGCAATTTGCGTGTCCAGAAACAATGTGAAATGGTTCCTCCGTGTTTCAAACATTCCACATTAACAACAAGTGCTATTCTTTCCGGATTATCCGTTCCATAAATTGCGACTGTATGTGGAAATATATATATATATATATATATTCTATTTAGATTTCAAATCAAAATACCAAAACATGTTTAAATAAAAGTAAAAAGTCAGCTTTTGTAATTAATAATCTTTACTACTTCAATCTTCTTCAACATCATATCTTCTTTATTAACTATTGTTTGAAAATAAATCAATATATATTGTAATATACATCTAGAAATTAACACACTAATCCAGTATGAGAATGATAATTACACTTTCAATTAAATTAAATTTCTTTAAATATAAGAAAAAATATTTTTAAAATGATAAAACAAATTTTCATTATTCCCGGCAAAATCAACCATTTGGTGAAATAATTACATTTATTATACACTTTCTCAAAATTAAGAGCAAAGATCATTTGCTCCATTTTTTACATATTTCGTATGTTCCCTTTATAGAGATGTGAAAAAACGTCCATAATTTTTCAGGTCCAAAATTAGTTGATTCACAACATCGAAGGAGATTCAATATGAAAAGTCCTTGCGTGTTACATTGATGATCATTTATACTATTTTCAGAGGGATAGACATTGACGAAAAGTTAATATTTTGTGTCATTCCTTTGCATTTATTTCTCTTTGTTGTGGTGCTCTATTTTTTTCTTTTATTTTTTTCCTTTGTCAATTTTTTTGTTTTCCTACTTTTATATATATATATTTATATATATATATATATATATATATATATATATATATATATATATATATATAATGTTTTGGATTAAATTGTGTTTATAGTAATCTCAATATTCAGATTTTGTGATTTCAACTATATTTGGGATGTAATGAAATTCAATACTAGAATTCACTTCATTTAGAATGGAGATTTTCTAAGTTGCTAGCTTATTTTAAACATTCAAGTCTGGAATTCATTGATAAATATGAATGATTTAAAGTTGAGAATTAATCATAAATAAAGGATAATGAAGGATGTTGATTGAATAAATATTAAAAACTTATAATTACAAGTACATTTTTTTATCATTTTATTGTTTTTAAGAATATTTCATTAGTTAAGTGAAATATGAAATAAAGTTGTTAACATTGCTATAATTTGTTACATTGTATTGAATAAGTTTTCAAAAATGTTTGTTGGACTATATTTGATTTGGTGCATTTAGTTTAGTTTTTAGTGCTTTTATTATTTTATGTGATTAAATAAATCTAATAATAAATTAATAATACTTATTTATTTTTTATAATATATTTTTTCTTTATTAATAAAGAAGTTGTTTCTTTTATCTATAAATAAATAAATTCAAGAGCTAAATGGAGTCTCAACAGCATACAATTAATAAAGTATTTTTATTAATTATTTCCAGAAAAGGTAAATTATATAGTGTATGCGGACAAGGCAGTGACAACGTAAGAAAGCTTCTAATCTAGCAACAACCAAGTACCAACTATAAAATATAAATTATAAATAATACAAATGTTTGGACTTTAATTTTAACTAATGATTTTGCTCTGGATTTTTGCACATGGGATTCCACCAAACTTTATTTGACTATATTTATTATTATTATTATTTGTTTTTAGAAGATAATTATTAAATTCACTTAAAAATATTTTTAAGTTAAAACTGAGATAATCACGTTATAGAATAAATTATGATTTAAATATTAATAAAATAAGAGGAAGTTATCATTTGAAACAATATCAAAGGATCCGTCGGCATATCATATCAGTTCTATTTCTAATTTATTTTTTAATTAGATGGGAGAAAATGTTAGGTCCATGGATAAAATCAATAATTAAGATGGAAGAATAATTAAATATTTTTGTTAAAAAACCTTAAAATTTTCAGAAAAAAATAACATAACTTTAAAATCATGCCAAACTTTAGCATCTGTTTTCTTCTGGCCGTTTTGAATTTTGATACCTAAACTTTTAATTTAAAATAATCATGTGACAGTAAGACATATATTTTTTAAATTGTATTATTTGTACTCTTATGTGAATTTAAAAATATATGACTATTAATTTATTAAAAGAGTAAAATGTTTTATGTAAAGTTAAAAATCTCTTATTAGATTTTAAGTAAAAATGTCTCAAATTAAAGTGAACAAAAATATCGATCTATTTAATATATAGCTAGAGTTTTTCCTAGAGAAATTGTCTGCAACAAGAACTTGATATAATTAAAGGAGCAATGATCAAACCAACTTCCAACAAAAAGAAAGACATTATTATTATCAACTTACAGATCTTCTTGATAAATATTGGCCTTAGAAATAACATCCAAAGTTCATGTCAAGGTCAAGCACTAAAATTTGAGAAAATAAAGGTGTCAAGGTCAAACTCAAAATAATGATTTCACTTATAACTTCTTAAATTATTTTATTTATTTATATTTTTGTTACTAAACTAATAAAGTATCACTAAATAAAAACTGTTTCTAACATATCATAAGTTATTTATTTTTACCTACACTTACCACATCAATAATACTTTGTTGGGTTGGTTTTATGAAGGGTGAAGGGCTTTTCTGAATTGTCTTCTGAAATTGGGCTTCGAAATTGGCCCTAGCAGGCCTGGAATTTTCAAAGTTAGGTTGCTGAAGTTTTTAAAAATATGTTGGGCCTGGCAGGTTAAAATGAATCAAAGTTTCGGTGGGGATTCCAGTAAAAATAAATAACTATAGTAAGGCAAACAAAAATACATACAGATTAAAATTAACAGAGAAATTGTGATAAATGAACAAAAGAGAATAATAATAATAATAATAATAATAATAATGTGGCATTTGGCCGCTTTTGCAAAATTCAATTCTTTACCTAACCCAATACATATCGGTCTAAGCCGATCTTAGCCAAACGAAGAATTATAATAACGATACACCAATTCATTTCATATCATATCATATCGGTCTGTCTCTAAATGGCTTGATGTTGATTCTCCAAGGGAAATTGACTTATCTCAGCTGACTCCATATTCCAAACCTTAAGTGACACCTTCACTTTCACATCAGTCGCATTGTTAAAAACAAACAAACTTTCCGCCCCATGAATCGCCTTTGTCGGGTAAATGCGCGACGTTATAACCGTCCTACCCCCTTGCGCGTAATTCTCAACTATCGAATGATCAACCTGTATAACGCAATGTATCAAACTTTATGTTACAAAACCATTTTATTTTATAGGTTAATTCTCAAATTGAGCTAATTAATAATAAACTTACCAACAATCTCATGGTTAATTTTTCCCCATCTAGCACCGGAACAGTGTTTCCATATACTCTCTTATTGATCTCATTTGCGCTAGAAGACCTACACAGTTGATCCCATTTCCGAGGTTAGAGTTTTGTTTTTAATAGACCACAATGTAGTTAATTAGTAACCAAACCTTAATTCATCCGAACAGAAGAAGGTCGTGTAGCTGCCCTCTACATTCTTTGCTATGTAAAAGTAGACTGGAGTGAGTTCATTGAGCGAATGGTCCGCCAACACTATGATTCCAAACGGCCCCAACGCCCCTCTAACGGTTGCACCTGCCGTGCTGCAGTTGTAGCCAACGTCAGCCTCAACCGTAGCTTTCAACGACTCTTCGTCTACTTCGAACGTAGCACTTATGTCCACCTGTGTGGCGGAAGTGATGTTTAACGGGATGACGGTTCCAGGCCCAAGTTCAAGCCCGTTGAACTCGGTACTATTCAACCTCAACTTCTCCACTTCCTCAACTGGCCATTGAAGAAGGTTGCTTCCTGTCTTCCTGTCTAACACCACGGTCCTAGGAATAGCCTGTCATGTACAAATTAATGAATTAAACCAAATGCATATAATTCATTTATGCCATGGTATGAAAATTTTAAATTTGTTTACCTGAACAGAGGCCCATCCCTTCATTACATCATCGACTTCGCTATCGGTCTCTCCGATCCAACCCCACAAGATTCTCCTCTTCTTGTTTTGGTCGTAAAACGTTTTGGACGCGTAAAACTTCCCCCAATCGTATCTCAACCCGATGCCAACGTCAATCTCCGGGTTATCGGGTGTCCAGGTGTCGGCAATCGCGTTGTAAGTCCCGATGGCATAATAATCCTTCTTGTCGTCATCCAAACTAGCCTTGAGTACGTGCTTGACCCCAGGCTCGATAAAGGAAGTGTCTAGCCCGTTTTCATCAGTTGTGGAGACCGGATAAAAGTCCACACACTCCCACATACCGGTTCCAGGAACCTCGTGCAATAGCCCGTCAAGCAACTCGTAGCTGGTGAAGTTCGTTGTGGCATAAAGGAGTGTGATCCCAGTCTTATTCAACTTTGAACCGATCGCGATCTTCCATCTACCATCAGGTGCAAGCCATGCGGTAGTTGGGTCTCTAAAGTCCTTTTTGTCGATTCCAGGAGGGGGGACCAAAACCGGGTTACGGTCGTACTTGACCCAGTTGAGGAGGAGAGGATCAGATAGGTTGGCCGGGTAAGCCAAATTCTGCACCTGCACGAAATCATTGGTGTCACCAGTATAAAGCATGACGATCTGACCGTCTGGGAGGAAAGTGGCAGAGCCGGTCCAGACACCATTGATGTCATACCATGCGTCTGGGACCATCGCAAAAGGGAGATGAAGCCAATGGATCAGATCACGAGAGACTGCATGACCCCATGTGATGTTCCCCCAAACCGCTGCGTCTGGGTTGTATTGATAGAAAAGATGGTACCATCCCTTGTAAAACAATGGACCTACAAAACACACAATTTTGCTTTTGGTTAAATATTGAATTTAGTAATTAAAGGTGTGAAGTGAATTGAAAAATATAATTTTTTAAAATTTGTTTACATGATGCTACAAATCTAATAAAAACATAAAATTGTTCAATATTACCTTAATATATTTTAGAGAAAGTAGTTGTATTTAAGTACTAAAATATCTTTTCTCTAATTAGTGTAATTTAAGTGGAATTCGGGTGAACGTGACTCATAAATATAAAAAAATTATTGAAAAATCAAATTACTTTAGGAAGTTGGCACGTGATGTTTGTTACATGTTAATTATTAGTGGCCAACTATTTTGTAAGGCTACCATGACCTGCCATTTCATTTAAATTATTTTAATTTTTTAAAATTATAATATATGGGTCCCAGAGAAGGGATGCATGTTTATTATGATTGGTCCACATCTCACAACTCCAACCATAGTTCCAACCATAGTTGGAGATGATAAATTATTTAATATATATATTTCAAAAATAAATAATAGTGAAATAAAAATTTACTTGAAAAAAGCCAAATAACTTTACATCAAACAAGCTCTAGACATGATAATTGTCTTCTAATTAATAATATCAATCCAGGTCCCCCACATTTGATCTGATTCGACCTCCAAATTTGCCATAAATTGTATTATTTAACATAAGAAATGAATTATTGATATGTTAATAGATTTAATAATAAGAACAACAAATTTTGGTAATTATTTAGATATAGTTAATAATGGTTTTAAATGATATTAAGAAAATTAATGATGAATAAGATTTGATTTACTTGAATAACAATGTTAATAAAATAAAAATGACCCAATTAAGTAAAAAATAAATAAAAATTAATTAGAACAAGTAATTGAGATAACATACCATTAGGGTCTTCAGCCAGTCAGAATTACAACGTTCCCAAGAGATTAATCATGAAAAAAAATACATAATTTAATCAGTAATCACCAAATTGGGAAAATAAACAAAAATTGATAATTTTTTTTACATATTAAGAATCTTATCATTAAGGGAAATTAATAATACTATTTAAATAGGGATTAAAATCTTAATCATAAAATCTGCAATTAAGACTTTAATTATTTCTTAGTAAAGGATATGAAGAAGAAAAGCTTGGGTAAATTTGCATCTGTAAGGAGGATTACAAAAATTTAATAAAAATTAAAAAAAATAAAAAAATAAATCCAATTTGTTGACTAACCGTTCATCCAATTCTTCTCCGGTTGAAAATGAAAACCGGTTCTTTGCCAAGACAGCATTGCATTGGTCCAAGGGTAAGTCACACTCTCGTCGGAAACCTCCAGGAAACTCTTCTCCGATACCCCCTGTAAGACACCCCTCGCCACCGGAGTAATAAACGCAGTTGACTCTGTCCGATCTGTTTCCACCTTTGGGCCTTGATCTATTATAAGTGCAGCCAAACAGATCAGGAGCAAGAAGGAAACGATGATTCCGACGAGACCCATCTTGGGTCGCCGGAGACCTGGCGCAGGGGAACCGAGATCGGGCCGGTCCGGCAAAGGTGCGTATGACTGTTCAAGGTCAGGGGAAGACTTGGGTAAGGCGTTTGGCTCCATTAGAGATGATAGGAAACAAAGATTTGTGGATTACTCTCTCTACATAATTCATCTGCATTAGTGATTTATATATATATAAAAAAGAGGAACAGAGAAAGAAGGACGGATGATGTGGACGGCCCAAGGCGATGAATAAAAATAAAAACAGCTATATAAAAGCTTGTTTGTTTATTTGTTTTTTTATTGAAGAAAGATTTGTGATTTTTGTTAATAAATTAATTATTAAACATGTAATTATTTACAATGACGATAACTCATCAAAATAAAAATACATTTAAATATTTTATTATTGGACAAGTCAATCACTAAATTGTTGCCACGTTATGCTGAACCGTATATTTATATCTAAGAAAATATTAGGTTTGACCAATTAAGAAGTTTTATATATTTATAATGTAATTTGGGCGAATAATACTGAATTTGAAATTTATTATGGGTATAATTTGACACAGCTTAAGAAAACAAGGACAGTCTTTGTTATCTTTGACACGCCAACAGTTTAAGGCCTTGTTTGATTTGAAAATATTTATAAACATAAACCTTGTTCGGATTTTGATTGACGATGATTTTGAGGAATTGAAATCTTTTAGGTAAATTTTTTTTAAATGCATTAATTAATATATAATAATTTAAAATATCTAATATTTTACTTAATAAATTAATGAAATGATAAATAAAAAATGAATTAAATAATGTTTGATTAAATTAATTATTTAAATAAATCAAACCAAACACAGTTTTAAAACATTAAGGCCTTGTTCGGATTGGGGTTTTTTAAAAAACCTAGAGGGAGAAAATAATAATGATCGGTGATGATTTTGAGAAAGTGATGATTATTTTTGATAAAATGACTTAAAGGGTATTGATATATATAAATAAAATAAAAAATAATAATTTAAAATAGAGTGTATTTTAATATTTTGGTTAATGAAATGAGTGATGTAATTGTTGAGAAGTGATTGATTGGAAAATTAATTTTGTTTGGGTTTTTCAAATAACCCGAATGATTGGAAGTTTTTGAAACTACTGAACCAAAACAATAGTAAAATTTAGTGCCGGTCAATCAATTTCATATAAATTTTAGTTTGATTTATTTTAAGATTTTTTATTTAATATATACAAAATTAAAATTTTAATTAATCACTTATTATTATATAATTTATTTTATTAATTAAAATGTTAAAATATTTTTTTATTTTAAATTATTATTTTTTATTTTATTTATATATATTAATACCTTTTAAATTTTTTATTAAAAAATAATCATTACCTTCTTAAAATTATTAATTAATAAATATTTTTTTTACTCTAAATTATTCAAATAATCCCAATCAAAACATATATATTATAATAAAAAAAATTACTTGCTTATACAAATGCCCACTAAACAATTTTATATTATTACAATAATATATTATTTAAAATTTTAATTAAAATATTAAAATAATATTAATCTGCTAACAATATATTTATATTTTCAAATAGATTTTAAAAAGGTCTTATTTTATTAACATTATAATTATAATCACTTTAAAAGATATTAAATAAAATAATGAGAGTGATATTAGTTAAACTTGATATAAAAATTATAATTGAATTAAATATAAAACAAATACGTGGAAATTTGATTAAAAAAATATTTATTTATTTTATAAAATTTAAATCATATTATATAAAATGTTGTTAATTATTTATTTTATTTTTGTCAAAATTATATTTTTATTCAAATAATTTTAAACAATTCCTTTATATCATTTCAAATCAAACATGGACTAAAAGTTATTAATTGAGTTATTTTTATTGTTTTTGTGAAGTATAATACTTATTTGATTTATTTATTTAATTAATAAAATAATAATTATCTAGTTTGTTATAATAATTTAACCTAATAAATTAAATAATTTTATAAAATAAGTTAAAATGATTTAGTCTATAATAACATTTAATACGAGGTTAATTATTCAAATATGTTAAATAATAAGCTATTATTAACAAACTAATTTTGAGAAAATAAGTTAATTTTATTATCTATTTAAATTTTCAATTAATTATGAAAATTAACCAAGTAATAAACAGTCATAAACAAATAATTAAATTCAAATTATATAATATAAATTAATTCGGATTGAAAAAAATTAAGAAAATCACACGAAACAAAATTCTCTATTCAATAGGTCAAGAAACTGATGAGCCTAAAAAGTCTATATCTGACGTCCCTGCCGAGTCTACTGTAGAACCATCCTTTTCAATATTTAAATAAATAATAAAAAATAGTAATTAAGATTAAAATAAATTTGATGATATCAAACAAGGCTTAAGAACAGAACAGTAAATTACCTCGCTTTATTTTATTTAATATATAGGACACGACATGATTAACACACATCAATCATCATCCAACTTTAGCCTGTTTTTGATTTATTTATTTTTTCTATTGAATATCCCCCAATGTATTAAAGGCACAAGTGGATATGTTTCAGATTTTTATTCACAATTAAATTTGATAATATACTATCTTCTAATTTTAGGTGGATCAAGGAAAAATATACTAATAATATTTATAACAAATTATTTTTATTGACTAGAGAACCAATTTGTTAACCCAATTTTTTTTTATCACCGTAGTTAGCTGTGCTATATGCTGCGAAGACTTCAGTGTAAATTATTAAGCATTTCTCTTATTATATATATTAAAAATATAAGTGAATATTAGAAGATTCAATTATTAATTAATTAATTGGTTATACATTTTATTTCTTCAAAAAATTAATAGCAATGGTTTTAACTCAGTTGATTAATGTAAGTTTAATTGATCATTAAAAACATAGTTAGAATCTTTTTTTCTTGAAACAACTTAATATAAGAAAAATGTATGACATCATTTTTTTTTGTTTTCAATTTTTTCAGTTTTATTAATTTCTTTGCACACCCATAATATATATTTAAAAACATTTAATCTTATCAATAAAATAGTATTCTCAAATATATTTATTTAGTTATTAATTATGTTTTGTTTGAAAATAATGTTTAAATATTTTCATATTAATATAATTACTTTACTTGAAGTTTAGTCTTATCTAAATAGAAAACTATAAATTTTATAAGTTTGTTTGATTATCTTTGATGACGTGAAATAAAAAATTGTAATCGAACAATTTTACTTTGTTTGTGAAAAATTTAAACATTATTTCACTAAAAGTTATAACGTACTTTTAGTGAGTTTGTTTAGCTATATTTGGTTTTGTTTTTGTCTAATCTAAATAGTGAAAAATGTGTAATTATGAAATTGAGGAAAATATGTGCTTATTTCCCCCAATGTTATGTTAATGTGTCTTACTTCCTCTTTAGTTTTTGTCAAATATCACTCAAAAAGTCATTTGCAAGGCATTGTTAACACCTTGTTAATTGAAAACACAATTAAACTTTTACTTAAAAAGGGTCAAAGTCTTGTATTTTTATTTAAAATATTAAGGTCTCTTAATCAATTTGTATTAAAAACACCGTGAATTTAAGTCTGATGATAGGATATTAGGTAGTTCCCTCAAGGATCTTGTTAGTCTTTCAGGTTTAAATTAAATTACTTTTATTCTAAAAAAATAAATAAATAATATATATTTAATAAATTATTTACACAACAATATAGGTCAGCAACACATGTGAATGAAATATTATTATTGCCGACCACCGAAAATTTTAAGATCTGATCTATGAATCAAAGCTTATTCTATGTCTTTAGCAACTTATTCTATTTTTTTTCTTGTGGGCAAAACTTATTCTAACACTAAGAAAGGCATACTAACTATTTTGTCCATTACATATAACATTTACACACTAAAATGTCAAATTAATTAGAAAATTTCGATAACAAATAAAAGAAAAAAAATAGTAATGTTGATACCCAACAAATAACACCTATTATATATTATAACATACCGCAAAAAAATCTTTAGATAGATCGCACCACCTCATTAAAAAGTGTAACAAGAATCAAACCCCAAAACAACAAAAATGATATATTTATATATTGCGGTTGTTTAGCGAAATAAAAGAACGAATAAATGAATTCATATTTTTCAGATATAACCATAATGAGTTATAAAGACAATAGTTACTTCATTCACATTACTACCAGATTGTTTTTGGTAAGTTTCTCATAGATACACCTACTTTTTGCCAACAATAAAAGGTTTGACACATTTTTCTTCTATGAAAAAATGATTGGATGTGAGAATTGTCGGTGATATAACCACATAGTTATATAATGAAATTCAACATTTTGTTGATTATAAAAATATGAAAATAAATAAAATTTTAATTTTTGACATTTCCTAAGAAAGAGTAATAGGCATAATTATGCTTCTAAACAGATTAAATCCATTTCATTTGAGCTATGATAGGAGTACTCATCTTAATTTTTCATCCACATGGCATGTGACAATGCATGTAGAGTTTTCTTAAATGGAATCAAACAAGAAATTGGCCATGTGGCATGTTGTCCAATCACATTTCTTCAAATTCACAGTTTGGAACTATATTTAATCTTGTATTTTAAAATTCAAGTTGACAGGGTTTTAAAAAATATATATCCTTCAAATTTTTTTTAAAGATATTGGTGGAATGATCCCGTAGATTCATCATATCATTGTGGGATTATACGGGCCCAACTTAGGCTGGAAAAAAACGTGGGGATGGGTGGAATATGCATTATTGAATAAATAATTAATATTGTAGCAAAAGTAATACATCAAATCAAATAATTTATAATTATGTCCTACAAGACAAATGCCCTATCAAAATATTCATCATCTAAACTCCACAAGTTTTTCAGCTGGAGAGGTTGTATGATTTGGAGTTTAGTTGAGTAAAATGTGAATTGTTAAAATTTTGTTTCATTGAAAATATTTATTATTTTAGATAAATTATGTTTATTATTATTTTTTAAATACAGTGAAACATCACTTAATATTTCATATGATGAATTTAATAGTGTAATTGTTAAAACCTATTTGTACAATGTAATATGTAAAAATAATATAAATAATTATAGGTAAAACATGCAACATCTCATTTTTATTTATTCATAGTTCAACTAGATAAAATTATGATTATTATCCGAAGAGATATTAGTTGAAGTTAACTATTATAATTAAAATTTGGAATTCATAACTAAATATATAATATATTATAGAATTTATAATAAAAATTAATTTAAATTTCAATAAAAAATATAAAACAAATTATGATAAATTATAATAAACACTCATTAATAACATTTAAAGAATTATATTATATTTTTTTTATGTTAATGATAATACAAAATTACAATATGTAATAAACTTAATAAAAAATATATTTAATAAAATAAATTTATTTATTATTTTCGTGTAAGACATTCAAACCTTATATAACACGGTAGACACGATGATGCAGGTTAGTATGTGTTTTGATGGAATGTTAATTATATTTATTTGGAAATTAAAATTAAAAAAAATGAGTGAATTATGACACATAAATATATTTTTTTATTCTTTTAGCATATTTCTAACTAGATTAATGGACTATATATTTCATTTAAAAAAATATTTATTGAACAAAAACAATAGATTTTACGCATAACAAACAAATTCAACCCTGTGGCCAACCAGAGTAAAGATGCCTGAGTCACGAGCGGTGTTATTGGGGGACCAGACGACCAATCTTTTGTTTTATTTTTTGTTTATTTGAATAAAAGTTGAGTTATTTGTAAAAAATAAATTAATTAAAGTTGAATTATTTTGATAATAATAAAAATATTCTTATAAATATATTTTTTTCATTTTAATTAATACTTGAAATAATAATTATTTGAATAAAATTATTAAATTAATTTTTAATAAAAAAATAAGATAAAAATATTTTAATATTTAATTTGACAAACTAAGCATTTTAATAATTAAAAGTATATGTATATATAATATTAAAATAATTATTTCATATATATTCTAACATTTCTTTCCTAATAATGATTAACCATGGTTGTGAATTGTGATATTCAAACCTTATTTCTTACAATATTATTTTAAAAAAATATATATTTATTTTTAATAAAAATAATTAAAAATTATTGATATATATAAATAAAATAAGAGTTGGATATTTCCCGTCTTTTTTAGAAGCATAAGTTTGAGCCCGTCAAATATCTAGTTTTGTGTTAACTGGTTAAATGATTAAATGTGTTTGCGGGTAATTATGTGTACTTAACCCCATTATGACCATATTTTTTATATAAATAAAATAAAAAATAATAATTTTAAAAAAAGATATAAATTTTAATATTTTAATTAATAAATTAAATAATTAATAAATAAAAGAGAAATCAAATGATGTTCCAACTTGTTTTTGGTTATTAAAATAATCCAAACCGAACTAGAATTTATATAACTTACATATCTTAGCAAGAAAAAATGATATAACTAAGGCCTTGTTCGATTTTGAGTTATTCAATTAATGGAAAATATCAAATATCACTTTACTTTACCTCTCATTAATCAAATCAATCAATTCATTAATTAAAAATACTAAAATATCCTCTATTTTAATTTATTAATTTTATTTTATTTGTATATATAAATACTTTTTAAGTATTTTTACCAAAAAAAACATCTTCATTTTCTCAAAATCATCATCAATCATATTTTTTAATCTTTAAGTTATTTCAATAATCTTAAACGAACAAAACCTAATACTATTATAGCCTTTATGTGTTTGTAACTAGTTAGTGTTCATAAATAGATTTCTAAAAACGTTATTGCATAAACAAAGGAATATTAAAATAAAGTGAACACTACATTCAGAATTTAATTACTATCTAAACTAAACAATTGATTATATATATATATATATATATATATATTTAAAGAGTACTTTCTTTAAACAAAATGGTTTAAATTGACCTGAACATAAATTAGGTTGTCAAAATCGAGAGGTTAGTTAAAATACTAAAATCGTTGTACAACTATAAACTTTTAAAATTTAGAGTTTACTTGAAATCGTAAACGTTTAATTTGAAGAATTATTATTAGTTATATATTATTATTATTCATATATATTTAAGTACTTTTACTAGTCAATTTTAAAATTTTATATATTTAAATATATAATTAATTAAATAATAAAAAAAATAGCACTATAAAATTTTATATTTACAAAATTTATTATATTAATTTATTTATTTGAATAAATAATAAGTTTTTTTTAATTATAAATATAAACATAAAATCGAAATTATTTATAATCTCGTAAAATTGTATTATCGTAAATTTAAAATCGTAAAAGTTTACATATTTAAGAGTTTATTTATAATCAAACTCGTTAACCTTATTTAAAATCGTAATCGTAAAATTGTGAGAATCAACTTAAGATTATAACCGCTTTTAGATATAAATATAAAAATAAATAATTACCAATCATATAATATGAAAGAAACATTTACAAATCATAACATGAAAGATCAATCATTACAAGATCAATAAACTCTTAAATAATTCATATTCTTTTCAAGCATGTTAAATTACTAAGTTTCGTTCTTCTTATTAATTCATTAAGGAGATTAATCGAACTCCAGAAGAAAGACGGAAATCAAACGTTCTAAAAACACTAAAAAAATATATAAAAGAAATACCAAAGTTATTTAAATAATTCTTATCCAAAGGCCAGGATGAATAGTAGGTATTGAGTGTGATATCCAATGGATATGGATAGTGTTCTATATATAGAGAGAATATATAAAAGAGTTGGATTTATCATTATGGCAAATTAACAACCTTTAATTTGTTATTTATATGAAATAATGACAAGATAGATCTCGATAGGTTAGTTAGGTTGAAACTTGAAATGACAACAATTATTGAGCCCCGCTGAGTCAGCCTAGCAACATGAGAAAGCTAGGCATCCACGTAATTGCCAAGTCAGCACAACAACTATGGCCTTATTCAAATTTGTTATTTTATTCTCAAATACTAGTATTAATTTTTGGATATGTAAAAATATGAGTTATTTTAATTAAGGAATATATAAAGAAAGATTATTGATTGGTTTTGACTTTTGAGCATTGAAAAAACTGAATTATTATGTATATATATATATATATATAGGTGGTGAAATTTGATTGCCAAGGCATTTCCAATATTAGCTAGATAAGAGGCCAAATCAACTGGGTAGTTTAAAAGTAAGATGAGGATTAAGAGAAAATTTAGGTTGCAATTAATTAATTAATTAATTAATTAATTACGTGAGCATCAACGAGACAACAACCGCGCGTACTTAATTATTATTGTTTTAATTAATTAGCAGTTATTTAATATTGTCGGCAATCATGTCTAGATCGATTGAGCAATCTTCTTCTTCTACAGTTGTCTTCTTTGGCGCCACAACTTGGATGATCCTGAGGATTTGCTGATGACGAGAAGGATAAGGATGATATGTTAATTAGAGGAATTGACTCATATATATATTAATTTATATGCAAAGACAATGACAAGATCATATAAATATAGATATTATAAACAACATCATCACTTCTTAATTATGATGAAGAAGAAGATAGCTAATTGACTGAATTGGACAAGATCAGAGAATGAATCATTGATACGTTTTTTATATGAAAATAGTGGTGATTCGTAGTTAAATGGTAAAACGTACAAACTCATGTTCTCAAAAGACGATGAGTTCGAGTTTGTTTTTTGTCTCGGTGAAAAAGAGCATGTTAATAGATGAATATTGTTTAGGGGATTATGCCTCTATCTTCTTTCCTACTAAATATATATGTTCCATGCCCTATTTTATATTGAATTTGCCATTCTCCACAACCCCTTTATTTTCATCAAACACCATATATATATAGAATTAATTAATCCTTTCAAGAATCATTCTAGATCCCACTTCTGTTTGCAACATTATAAGAGAATTTCATTCCATTCTCCATCACTTATAAATCATATCTCTAACTAATTGGTATTAATTAAACTCATCATGTTTAAGAATGCCACTAACTTATAAGAATTTGAGTTGGAGATGTTTTATAATAAAAGAACAACCATAAATATGAATGTGAATAGGTGATACATAATACATATAATATTGTTGTTGTTGTTTATGTAGGAAGCATATTAAAAACATGATGTCTTCCTCCTCCTCCTCCATATCCATTATATCCCCCCGTACTATAATAATCAAATCTACAATTTGAATTTGATATGGGATTAAGAGGATAATAGAACCTCCCAATCATAAACCCCATCATCATCATAGCAGCAGACCCCATCATTATCAACATCACCATTCCTCCTTTTTTGGCCTCTCTTCTCCTTCCTCCTCCTCCTGCTGCTGCTGCACATCGGACCGCCACCCTTTCCCTCTTTTCCCTCGTCTGTGCCTGAAGCAACGCCACTTCTGACTCCGACTCTGACTCTGTTTCTGATTCCTCCTCCTCATCCTCCTCCGCTCCTCCTTCGTCCTCATAGAAGAATTCCTCTGCCACAGGGTTTTCATTCCATAACAGGGTGGTGGTGGTGGTGGTTTCCGTCATTACTCCCATCTCCTCCTCCTCCTCGCTAAAGCAAGTCTTCTCTTCATTATTAATATCATCCATGTTCTCTGTCTGAACCCCAACCGACTCCACCCTCGGAGGAGGAGATGCTAGTAGTATCACATCTTCGCAATACAATTCCTCCTCCTCCTCCTCTGCCATCGGGTTTTCGCTCATCTGAGTCGAGGATACGATTGATTCCGTCAGTTCTCCATTGTCTTCTTCTTCTTCTTCCTCCTCCTCCTCCTCCTCGGGGTTGATGCAGGAAGCAGTGCAATCGGGCTCAGGTCCACCGGACCCTAAATACCCCAACAGTGTGGTGGGATCATGGCTGTTTTCAACCCATTCGTGGTATGCATCATGAAGGCGATCGAAGCAACGTTGGATGTGGATTAGATGACCCTTTTCGTTTGGCGGTGAAGGGCAAGAGGAGATCTCCGCTTTAAGTAGACTGTGAAGGAAGAAGCTTCGCTGTTCGATTTCATCGCAGAGAAGGAGACGTCGTCTACTAATCTCGGTTTCATCAACATCATCAATATCATCATGGAGAGAAATGGCTTCTCGGAGAATGGATTCAAGTTCGTTTAGTTTCTTCTCAGGCAATGCGCATCTCTTCTTCATCTTCTTCCAATATTGTCGCTCCATACAAAATGGGTTCATCGTCAAATTAAAGACTGCGTACTGCTGGTACTCAAAGGCGGTTATTTTATGAAGGAAGTTAGACCATAAAAGTAGCCGTTAAGTCGTGATGGTTGGCGTTTATGGGAAGAAAGTGGGGGGGAAATGGAAAACAAGTTAGTTATGGAAGATAAATATATTTGAACGGTGTGTGTCCTTATAATTTCAAATTACAAATCTTTTTTTATTTGATTTTTTACTTTTTAAATAAAAGAAGTAAAAGGAAACTCATAAATACGCATGCATGTCCATAATAAAATTAATGTCTTTTTTTATCAATTAAATTAAATTAAATTAAACCATTATATGTTTTATGATCAAAGATCTATCTCTTCATCCCAAATTTCCTTTTAATTAATTAAAATTTTATTTTATTTATTGATCACAAATTAGTGAACGTTGCAAATTGTGTAGATAGATGACTTGTGTGAAAGTCAAAGAAACATGTAAATTGAGTGAAAATTAAATGTGGATATTGAAGAGAAATGAATTTATTTTCAGTTAGGAGCGTTGTTTTGGAATTTGTCATAATTGTTTAAAGATCCTTAGCCCGAGTGTGAACAGAGGAGTATGAACAAGAAACGAGTATAGACTGTAAAATCGAATATTAAGAAATAGATGAAAATACTCAATATAAGCATGAACTATCATCCATTAAAACATTTGAACTTTAAATTTATCTAAACTTTGACTTGAAGAAATGAATGATTTTGGAGTTTTTTTTTTTTTGTCTCTTGATGTGTAATTGAGTCTCTTATTTTTTTTTCGTTTCATTTGATTTAATTCATATAACAATTTATGTCGTTACTTATAATGAATTAATTGTTAAGTTTTCTGTCACATGGTGAATACAACATTCACATTGATTACTTGTTAATGCTAGTTAATTAGAGCATCCGCAGCGCAAATGACCTCTGCCCTCTTATTTTGTCAAATTAATGTTCCACCTCAGCATAAAGCGGGCACATATTGAACTTGGGCAAAACACTCCAATGCTTCTGCCCGCCCTCTTATCTAAATAATTTAAAGGTGTTTTAAATAAATAACTAATTTATACTATTATAACTAATATTCCTATATTATTGGAAAATTTAAGAATTTAAACTTTAAAACGTGTTAATATAATTAATAGAAAAATATACTAATTTATTTAAAATATATATTTATTAATTAAATATATATATAACTAATATTAAATAAATTGAAATATAAAATATTTTTATAATTTAAAATATATTATAATATTAAAAACATTATAAGAATAAATTTGAGAATATATAACTAATATTCATATATTATAGGAAAATTTGAGAATATATAACTAATATTTCTATATTATAATAAAATATAAAATATTTTTATAATTTAAAATATATTATAATATTATTATAATTTAATATATAATTAATATTATTATAATTTAATATATAATTAATATTCCTATTTTATAGTAAAACTTTAGAATATATATTTATTTAATGTTATTATAATATTACTTAAAAATAGTAGAAAAAAATATTATAATTAAATATATAACTAATATTCCTATATTATATAATATATTATATTATATAATCATGAAAAAGTCAGAAGAGGGCATGACCGGCATAGAGGGCACTGCCCTCTTTTTCCTTTTATCTACAATGCAAAAAATGAAAAAAACCAATGACCTGCCCTTTTCCACACTGTCCGATGCGGGCACAGGTCATGCGTTGGAGATGCTCTTAGACCCTCTCTCACATTGGTTTGAGGGATATTGTCAATTATTGTGTTGTTTTGTTTAAACATTTTTCACCAATTTTCATTAAATATAGATCAATCCTTTAAAAATACAAATAATATGTTATTACTAAGCTTTTAAGTCCGTTTCAAACAATTTCAACATTGGCCACTAGGAAAATTTTACGAAAAGAAGGAAATTAAAACCAATGAAAGGCATGTGAAACTCTAGGATATATATATATATATATATAGTTGCGGTTTTGGTCTCGGGGCGATGCTTATTTGTTGTGAACCGGTGATTTATTACGGGGCATACCATAGTCGAAGAACCTGTTTACTTTATCCCATCTATTAATTTGATTTGCATTGTCTTCCCCCCTCAGATGAGATTCCTACATATGGATGTATATATAAGCATCAAATTAACACACATATATATATATATATATAATATAATTTTCTACCCTTGCAATTAATCTGTGGTTTATTTATTATTTTGATAAGCATTTCAAATATTTGAGTACATATATAATTACTAGGATTGAACTGATTAAAAATGTGTAGTTTATTAATTAATATTATTATTACCTTATAATTCTGTGCTGTCCTTTGCAAACCCAAGTGAGAATAATTCAGAATTTGGCCTGCACGCACATTAATTAATTAATTAATTAATTATATGTTATTTTCGCGCATTAGCATCATTATATATCAACCGTGTGTATAATTTTCTCGATTTTGCAAATTAATATAAGCTAATTACACTAGCTAGCTAGGTAGAGGCGGGATATAATATATAATTAGTAAGTAATGAATATATATATTAGAGTTGTTATAGATAATTAACTGTATATATATATATGAATTAATGGGGGGTTAAATAATAGTTTTGACAAATTCTATATAATTAAAGGAGGTAGGAGAACATTAAAAAATGGAATGAATGAATTAATAAATAATTATTATAAGTTGTGACGGGGTCGATGGGCCCTAGGTCTAGAATAGTCTGAGAAGGCGCATGGTGGCTTTGTGATAGGATCTGAAAATGGCTTACGAGTTGAGAAGAAGATTCGTTGCTTTGTAGTTGTAGTATCGTGATCATGATCGTGATCAGACGACATTTTCATATTACGACTTATAATTAGTTCATCATGATCTGCTCTTTTAACAACTCCTCCTCCTCCATGTTCTTCTTCATCTAATTTTGATCTGGTACCGAGTCGACTTGACTCCTGCTGCATCCATCCATCCATCCACCCACCCACGTAAATTAATTATATAATTAATTACATTATGAATATATTAATTAATTTATATATAATGAAATGAATGAATGAATATACCTTACTAATTGTGAGACCAAGTTGCTTCAAGACACGAGCGTCGCATGTAGAAGAGAGGTAGTAGAAGAAGAAGAAGAAAACTATATAAAGAGAATATATTCCAACCAAGGAGGAGGAGGTGGTCGACATAGACAATATTAATTATTAATGGTAGATCGATCGAGGGGGGCCAGCCAATATTTAAGATCTTTCCTTTCCTTCCCTTCTGAATTAACAAAATGAAATGTTGGGTATTTCTTTCAAACTGGCTAAGGCTAAATATATATATAAATATGCATGAATGAAGAGAGTGTATGATTATATGTTGTATTAATAAGGAAATTGAGAGAGAGGAGATATATATTTAATTAATTAATTAGGTCTAGATAGATAGCTAGTTAGGGAATAGTGATCGATCGATCGATCGATTTTCAAAGTCTAATTAATTAATTAAATTAATTGATCAGACCTAGAAGCTTGCATGGGTTTAATTTGTTGGAGTACTACTTAATACATAATTTAATAATTAATGATTTAATGGGCGAGAAACACAAGTTATCCGACACAACAACCATGTCTTCAGTACGTACTTACTAATTTTGTCAAACATATGTATTGAAAAACAAAACTAATTAAGTTGTTATCAAGGAAAGGAAGGAGGGAGGAAGCATTTTTTCCGTGTTTTAATTTATGACTTTGACTTTGACTTGGACTTAATAATGAGTAACAAAAGTTGATTAAGTAAAAATTTTGACTAGAATAGTAATAATACTAATTAATTTACTAATCCCAATGGTATTGTGTCTATCAAAAGCCCGGCACAGGCGCCGTTGCCCCCATTCATCACCTTCATTCTACGCGTACTATATTTTACCCCTTCCAACCACGACAGGGTGGGTGGTTAACTTATATATATATTATCACCACTTCAACTATTTGGCTAGCTTATTACTAATTAATTTTAAAAAAAAAATACAAGCAATTTAATAATAATAATAATAATATAAGCCACTAGTATACTTGACTAGTAGTTTGCATTTTGCTATTTTAAGTTTTAAATTTGAAAGGATGCAAAATTAATACAATTACCTTCTTTTAAAAAAAATATATATTATCTCCATAAAAAACTAATATACGAGAAGATGATTCAAGGTAAGTAGGCGCTTTGAATTTAAACGGATAAGATAATTCAAATTGTGAGCATTTTGAATTTAAACGGGACCCTGAGCCTAATTAGGCTAGTTCTCCATTAATTCCCAAAATCCCAAAAAAGATATTCAAATAACCCATTAAAGTCATAAATTAGAATCTTAATAAAGTTTCAAGACTGATGACTATGATATGAGACATTCTTTGTAAATCAACTCCAACTTAACATTGATGCCATTATCATTACCATTTGACATAGCAATGTTTGCTCAATCAAATTCTAAACAGAACCTCAAAGAAAGAAGGCCTAATAGAAGAAGAAGAAAAAGAAGAGCAAGATAGTGCTTTCAAACAAGTCTCACAATTCATCACAACCTTAAAACTTACAAAAATAAAATAAAAAAAAAGCATCCAGATTCTCTTACAGAGTCAGCCCACTGTCAAACCTGTTGTTGTGGCTTCTAAAGAAGCACTTCCAAAAGTGGAAAAATAATATTAAAAAAAGAAAAATAGAAATATCTTTTCTTCTCTCTCCCTCATCATCATCATCATTCATCCATCATATATATATATTTTAAATCAACCTTATTCCTTCTCCCTTGGTTGATCATGAACCCAACACAGATATTACATAATTTGATACCCCCCCTAACTCTTCATATAGTATCCCAAAAGAAGTCCAATCAGCCCAATAAGCAATACATACAATATTGGAATTCTTCCACTCGTTTTTGCTTGTCCACGCTTCAGCATTTCCTGCGCCAACAACAATTCACATTTCAACTTTTCCTAATACAAATAATTTGTCCATCCCACCCTCCTTGGAAGAAGATTATTATAGCATGTATCTCAATAGGGTATTGGTCTAGAGACTGATACTGTATTAAAAACTGGATTGTGGAGAATAATCACATATCAAAGTCTATAATCGGACCATCCATGACATGCGTTCTAGCCGTTGTTGTTTATGATATTTCAGATGAAAGAAATTCAATGGTAAAAATATATGGAAGAATGTGTTGTTCTGCTACAACATGCAAGACTTCGGATTTTCCTCATTTTGTTTTATGCCACTCGTGTCTATATGTTTCTTTCTGTCTTTTGAGACTAGTGTTTTTTCTTTCAAACAGCTGGGCGTGTACAGTAAGGATTGCATGAAAAAGATGATGGTAAGATAGTGATAAAGACAATGAAATTTATATGCAAATGCACATACCAGTTCTTGACGAAGTCTTTTGTTTTGCTCAACTGCATAAGTCTTCTCTTCAGCCAACTTTAAGTAAAGGGTCTTTGACTGGAGGATGAAGATTAGTCAGGGAGTAAATTTAAAACATTTAACCAAAAAGAAGGATTAGTTACTGTTGTATAATATCCGGCGAGTCCAATAGAACACATTAAGAATAGAACATAGAAAAACATTTTTTTTGCAATAAGAGAGTCCGTAATTATCAGCGAACCAAGAATATCAATACACTAATTTTGAAGATAAGCCTTATATTTGATTGATATCAACCGACAAGAACTGAACTTTTTTAAGTTTTCTTATCAATGAAAAGCACTTAACTATAAAGCAACTAGATGGTTTATCTATGACATATCTATAGGAGAATTCATGTCAAAGAGGCAGGATTCAATTGTTGTTATCCATGAAATTATCAGCTTCCCAAAACTGTTTCGACTGTTTGGAAAGTACATAAGAAAAAACCAAGGCAGAAGACATTCAAATAACTATAGTAAATCTAATTTACTCGCCTACAAATCAAAGATATCACCTCAGAAAATTACTAAACTAGTATAGGTTCCATGATGTACCTCATTGCTGCTGTCATGAATCTCCTTATGATCTCTTGAAGCCTACAAATTGAGAAGGCATCAAAAGTTCATAACCTAGATTGGTTTATAACATATCCGCAAAGGTGCTTAATGTTGAGCATGGTTGAAGCATTAACCTATATGCTATTGTAAGATTAGGTTTGACCTAATATTTGAAACTTAAAGATGATAATTATCTTATTTATAGTTATTTATAAGTTACTAGATAATTATTCTAAGCATCTCATTATTCTAGAGTAGATGTTCTATCCTAGAATCATTGTGTATTATGTATTTAAAGAGTGCCACCTTGAAATAAAGTGTACATTAATTAAACATACTCTAGAATACATTGATACTCACAGTTACTCCTTCAGAATGACTGGAATGTCCACCTTCAGACTCAAATGACCTAGGTGGAGATCCTTCCTCAGATTCTTCTGGAACTGGCGATGGTGGCTTATGTGGGGAAAGATAAATAACTTTCAATCTAGACTCCTCAACATGCTTCCCTGCCTCCCTGTCAAACTGAAAACAAGTATACTCAAAATCTTGGGATTCTTATTCAACCAAAAACAACAGAAGTAGAAAAGCCAACTAAGAAATTTTCTTATGATTATCATTACCATCTCTGCATTAACATCCTTTGGGACGGCACCTGGATTTGCAACAACACTTTGGACGAGAAATCTGTCCTTGCATTGCAAATCTGGGGGTGCCTCTTTTAGGGCCTGCATAGTAACTGAAATCCAAAATTTAACATTAAACAGTACTAGGATTGAAACTGCGTTGTAGATATTCTTTATACCATTTAACTCCAATTTGGAGCCAAATCAAAATTTATTGTGGCAGAAGTACACCACTGTAAAGACAAACTATCTCCTCTTTTGCTCAAAAACCCACAATTTGATCCAATAATACCTTCTGTGGCAAACTTCTAATCGTGAGAGATAGAATTGACAATACCTACAACAGCGCAGGTTGAACGAGGCTGCACAATGCCACTGTTAGGTCGGACGGAATACTTCTTAGGATTAGTTGTCTTCACCTGAGATTGAGAAGTACATTTTCGTAATCAATCATTAATTTCCTATCATATATATGTAATTAATTATTAATCCACCATCAATAATGATGAAATCAAATAATAGTGCATCTACAGAAAGCGAAAGTAAGAAAAACACGCTAACCTTGAAAGCAACGAAATTATCGGTCTTGTTTAGCAATTGAAAAGAAGACGAGATCTGTTTCTTAAGCTCCACTGCGTAGAATTTCTAGATTCAATGAGCATTTTGCATTTTGCCAGTGAAATCAAAGCGATAAAAAGCAAAAGAACATAAAAAAAAGGACTTACAGGGAAACTTTAGCTCGAGAGGCTCGATAGTGAGAAGCTCCTGCTCGGAAGTCATTTTCCTCCGATCAAAGAACGGCGAGAGATAATCTTACAGCTTAATTCAGTTTTCCGATGAAGATTCCAAAATTTCTCCACCTGCAGTTCGTGACAGGAAAGGAGAGAAAAGGAAAAGGTTGGGCGGAGATTTTCTTCGTCAATTTGCCACAATACCAAATTTGGCCCCCAAACTTTTTAAATCAGACCAAATTGACCTTAAACTATCTTTCAAAAGCAAACATACTCACTATTTCTTCTTCCATTTCGATCTCTACCTTTAAACTAACTGATTAAACAGCAAGAAGAAGATGAAGTTGAGATCTGATTGAACTGCACTGTGAAAGATTTTGATCGAGCAAGATGATGGTGGATCTGGCATCGTTCTCGGACGAGAAATTCGATTCGAAGAAATGGATTAACGCCGCATGCCAGCAAGGGCGCCATCCTCAGGATCCTGTGGAGAAGCACTTGGTGGATCTCGAAATGAAGCTCCAGATAATATCAGAAGAGATCGCCGCCTCTCTTGAGGAACAGAGCTCCGCCGCTCTCCTTCGAGTCCCTCGCGCCTCTCGCGACGTCATCCGCCTACGTGATGACGCTCTATCTCTTCGCACTTCCGTCGCCTCTATCCTTCTTAAGCTCAAGAAGGTCGGTTAGATTGAATTTGCTAGTGGAGTTAACTTGGTGAACTTAGTTTATCAAATCTATATGCTTAACTACGACATCTAAATTATCGTATTGGTACTATCAGGCAGAGGGATCTTCTGCAGAATCAATTGCTACATTGGCAAAAGTAGATACAGTAAAGCGAAGGATGGAAGCTGCTTTTGAAACTTTGCAGGTAATTGGTACTACTATTGGTGTTGATGGAATGACTGTAGCTATGGTATGGAATATATGTTTAATGTTGAATTGTATACAGGATGCAGCCGGATTAACTCAACTGAGTGCAACTGTGGAGGATGTTTTTGCTAGTGGCGATCTTCCTCGAGCAGCAGAAACCTTGGCCAACATGAGGCACTGCTTGTCTGCGGTTGGAGAGGTTAATATTGAAATTGACAGTTTAATCATAATCATAATTGAATTCGTCATAATAATGGATCGCTCTATTTCAGGTTGCCGAATTTGCAAACATAAGGAAACAACTTGAAGTATTGGAGGATCGATTAGACACAATGGTTCAGCCACGCTTGACTGATGCTTTAACTAACGGCAAGGTGCCAAAATCTTCTTCCATCATTTTTGGCTTTAAAATAACACTGTGACCATTCAGATTTAGATTATCCATCTCTTGATTCATTTTTTCTAGGTTAATATTGCTCAAGACATGCGGAGCATTCTTATTCAGATTGGAAGGTTCAAGTCATTGGAGCAGCACTATGCTAAAGTCCACCTAAAGCCTATAAAGCAGGTCTGGGAAGATTTTGAGTCACGTAGAGTTAGTAAAACTGGAAATGGGAAAACTGAAGCTGAAAGGTTAGCTGGTCATGAAGTAGCATCAAGCTTGCCCATGGTGCCATTCTCTAGCTGGTTACCGAATTTCTATGACGAATTCCTACTATATTTGGAACAAGAATGGAAGTGGTAAGGTTACATTTATCTGTTCTTGCACCTAGTATCCTGCATGCTATAATTCATTGCTATAGTGATAAGTTGTTTAATTTCACATTTCTATTGAAATTACAAAAAAAGGAAAAGCCTTTACTTATCTGTAGTCTAATAATTTAGTTGCACATTATTGTTCTGGTATTCATTTATTTCATATACTTTTCTATAGGTGTATGGCCGCTTTTCCTGATGATTATAAAGTACTTGTTCCGAAGCTACTAATTGAGACAATGACAGGTATAAGTACCAACTTCACGTCTCGTATAAACCTAGCTACAGGAGGTGTGGTTTCTGAGACAAAAGCACTAGCCAAAGGTTGGTTCTTGTTCAAATAAATGCTCTTGCTATATTTATTTCTTTTAGCTATGGATAATCTGTCTGTACAGGGTGCTATTCAGCTATCCTATATCTCTTGTTGGTAGAGAAGGCAATAAGGAAGACAAAGATCTCATGTTGGAAATCCCACAAGTTGGTAATTTTCATACTTGGGAGGGATTTTGTGGGCCTAAGCTCCCTCCCAGTTTACCCTGACAGGTTGATTGCAATTAGCAGCCCTGGGCGGGACAAATCTAGTTACAGAACATAACATTACTAGTTCAATCCATTTATAATTGTGCTGATAAATCTAGGCAGTGTATTTTTATAAATTACTTATCACTTAATCTAAATATTGATGTGCTTATTTAAGTTAAGTTCATTTGATAACTGTTATTTGAAATTATTTAGATTCAACCCAAGTTAAGTTAAAATGTTAGGCTTAATTCATTAAGCTATGAATGAATTAACTTGATAGTATAGTAAGAGCATACAAAAGGCATCTTTAACTATTGAAAATTAATCAAATTACGCCGCTAAGGGTAAAATAGTTTGTAAGTACTTTCCCAACATCAGTTCCACCTTTTGTTAAACCAACATACATATAAAGTAGTGAATTCAGATAATTTCATTTGGTTAATTCAACATTTATTTTTGAGACACTTAATCAATTTGGCACTAAAAATCCAACATTCAACACTTAATTTTAGTTTTATCAAATGCTTAGTTCCAACTTACTTGATTGTAGTAGGGTAGCCCATTTCTCACCCATTTCTACTTGTTGTATATGTCTAATGTTGATTAAACTAGTAGTAGAACCATTACCATTTGGAAACACTTTGTCTTGTCAGATATCTCATTTGGACATGGATCTAAATGGGATCATATGTGGAAAGAGAACTTAATCACACATGAATTCAAAATTTTATTTGCAATTTCTCATCTGGGAATTAAGATGCAGATCTTGAAATATAAAGTGTTTCCAACAGATAACACCTAACAAATTAAAAAAGTTATCTTAATTGTTATCCATTTACTATGTGTTGTCTTTGTTTATATATTTTCAACAAGCTGCATGAAATCAGATTTACTATCGATTTGCTAGGGTTTGTAATGACTGGGTAAAGCAGAAGTACTATTACTATCCATTATTGTAATGACTGGGTAAAGCAGAAGTGCTATTACTATCCATTATAGAAATTATTGGCTTCTATATTCACTTGTTTGATAGTTGGAATTGTCAATTTCAGGCATACTGGATATCCTTTCTGGAGACATGCCTAAAGGGATAAAACTTACGACTAAACATCTAGAAGCACTCATCGAGTTACACAACATGACGGGAACATTTTCAATGAACATCCAACATCTGTTTTCAGATTCCGATCTTCAGATTTTGCTGGAGACATTTAAAGCCGTTTACCTCCCTTACGAAACATTTAAGAAGAAGTAAGTATAACATGTAAAGAGCACTGACATTTATTTGAGCCTATTTGGGAAACACATAGATTTTCTGTTCAAATATAGATCATAATCCAAACCAAATCTTAGGTATGTACAGATGGAGCGTGCAATTCTGTCAGGTGAGATTGCGGGAGTAGATCTGAGAGGAGCAGTTGTGAGAGGCGTGGGAGGCCAGGGAGTTGAGCTTAGTGAAACAGTTAGAAGAATGGAGGAATCCATTCCACAAGTGATTCTTCTTCTTGAAGCAGCTGTGGAGAGGTGCATCAGTTTTACTGGTGGTTCAGAAGTGGATGAACTGATTCTCGCCCTGGACGATATCATGTTACAATATATTTTAGCATTACAAGAAACATTGAAATCACTGAGAGTAGTCTGTGGAGTGGATGCTATTGTTGGAAGTGATGTGAATTCAAAGAAAGAGACTGGGATAGAAAGAAAGGATGTTCCTCGTAAGGCCGAGTCAAGCTCAAACGAGGAGGAGTGGTCCATTGTCCAAGGTGCTCTTCAGATTCTCACAGTTGCGGATTGCTTAACAAGCAGATCTTCTGTTTTCGAAGCTTCTTTGAGAGCTACACTTGCTAGGGTTAGAACGAGCCTATCCCTTTCAGTATTTCGTTCAAGTGTAGACCAATATAACCCGACGACTGCTGGAAAGGCTGCACTGGATGTTGCAGCAGTACGACTTCTTGATGCACCTCAAAAGGCTAGAAAGCTCTTCAATATTCTTGAACAGGTAACACTTTGATAACGCATCATCAATTAAAATACTAAACACAAAAGACTAAAACCCAAACAATAATTTTTTTCAAATAACTCAGGGCATTGTTCGGTTTTTGGTTATTTGGATATGTAGATTATTTTCAAATAACCTTGTTAGATATAGGTTAGAGCTTGTTTGATCTTGGGTTGTTTGAAAAAGATTTGGATTATGAATTCAAAATTTGTGGAATGTTATGCAGTCAAAAGATCCGCGGTTCCATTCGCTTCCAGTGGCGTCACAAAGAGTGGTAGCATTTGCAGAAACAGTGAATGAACTTGTTTATGATGTTCTAATATCGAAAGTTCGTCAAAGGCTGAAGGACGTATCTAGTATGACAATATGGGGTTCGGTTGAAGAAGCGAGTGCTCGTCATTTGCCGAGCTTTAGCGCGTACCCTCAGGGCTATGTGACAAGTGTTGGTGAATACTTGCTCACTTTGCCCCAACAGCTTGAACCACTTGCCGAGGGCATATCAAGTGAAAGTATCACAGATGATGCACAATTCTTTGCAACCGAGTGGATGTTCAAGGTAACTCTTTATCCAATCCAATCTAGTTTTTTTGGCACGTAATCTGTCTCTGTCTTATGATTTTTTCCCCGCAGGTAGCTGAGGGTGCTACGGGTCTTTTCATGGAGCAACTGCGGGGGATTCAGTATATATCAGACCGTGGAGCTCAGCAACTTTCGGCTGATATTGACTATCTGAGCAATGTGCTTTCTGCATTATCAATGCCTATACCTCCAGTGCTCTCTACTTTTCAAACATGCTTATCAACACCGAGAGATCAGCTTAAGGATTTTGTGAAAACCGACTCTGGCGAACAACTTGACCTTCCCACTGCTAATCTTGTTTGCAAAATGAGGCGCGTAAACCAGGACTAGTAATTTTTGTGCTGTATGGAGATTAGCAGAGATTTTACTTTCCTTTTTCTTTGGAATGATACTGATCAACTTCTGCTGCTTAAACAGTAAACACTATAGATTTGTAACTAATATATATTTGTTAACAATTGACAATCTTTTGCATATGAAAAAGAGATGTTTGATGTGTTCTATTCAATTATTCTTATCAAAAAGGAAATGTACCTTAAAAATGCAGGCATAATGTAAAAATAATAATGATAGCATATCTTCATTTTGTTCAATTTCAAATAGAGAGCATTAATGAATGATCTTGAAGATTAATCATCAAAATTCTAAAGGAAATAATATGTGGGAGAGTCAAATTAGAACTTAAAGCACAGATCAGCCAAGAAGAATCTAGTGCAAATATGTATTTTAGTGAGAAAAAATAAAAATAAAAGTCGTGGTCGGCAGGATTCGAACCTGCGCGGGCAAAGCCCACATGATTTCTAGTCATGCCCGATAACCACTCCGGCACGACCACTTTTGATTGTTTAGTCTATATTTTAATATATATCCAATTAATATTTAAAATATTTGGTTTTAATATATTGAAAATAAAATATTTCAACAAAAAAAAAAAGGCATGGCGTACGGTGGAATCTCATGTGTATGTCAATTTTTGCAGTTCATAATAAATCTCTATTTCATATATGGATATCCAACTTGTTTTTCTTGCTTATATAATGTCCATATTAATTGATACTAATAACTTAATTTCTATAAATGAGTGGTAACTGTCTCAAAAGACACCTAATATCCATTTTTGTTTGATTTTTAAAACATATGAGTGTTTTAATTTATATATATATAAACTCTTATTTGATATTAAATTCTATACTTTATCTTAAAAATATTTTAAGAGTGTAAAGTTAAAACAGATCTTTATAAATAAAATTCTGAAATATGAAAAGGAGAAAGTATCCTAGTCAAGTATTATTAAGAGCAATCATTACTTGTGTTACTTACATATTGATTCTTTATTTAAAACATCAATGAACATCTACCAAAAATCTAACTTGGTCTGAATCTGAATCCACAGGAGCTCGAGACGGTCTAAATTCTATTTACTCGGATCGCAATCAAATTGTTTGAGATGAAAATGTACCTCTACCCTTATTAACAATTTCTGCAATGGTTGGGTTTAAGATCCCTGCAGTTCTTCAAAATATAATCTCCCTTGTTCAAATGCATGCTTAGATTTCAGTTACCTCAGTTAACATTCATGTCAAATGAAATCCCTTTGAGAAGAAGAATAAGAGTTACCTTTTTCCAGACAACTGCAATTAGCCAATTCGGTTACTGCAACTGAGCGATGTTGCAATGCAGAAAGTTAGAACCTAACAAACTAGGGTTTTCTTCAAAAGGAAGAAAACATTCCCACATGAGACAACCAACCAACATACACCTATATTCTCATCAGATTTGTAAGCAACAGAAAATATGAAACCCAAATCAACACTTTCAATTACCTTCTAACCAGGATGATGATCCCTTTGTCAGCAGTTATACATATTTATCCTCGAAAAAGGAACAGGATCAACAAAGACTCTGAAATAACAAATTACCAAAACAAAACAAAAAAAAAAGTATTTGACAAAATGAGAGGGCCTACCTCAACCCTTAGGAGATTCATTAAGTATCATAAAGGCTGTTGGAACAAAAAGAAAATTTTACCCACAGTGATTTTTTTAAGTTCCCAACCAACTCATACATAAAGAGTAAAAAAACAAAAGCATCTACCTCTTCATTTTCTTCTTCTTCCTCAGACCAAAATCCAGATATTAATTTTATGGAATTGCCTTATAACTGACGAACTGGACTCTTCGATGAATTCCTATTACCACGACTAACAGGGGAATGTGACCTGCTCCTATGTCGATCACGATCACGACGCCTATCCCTTCCTCCGTCTCTGTAGTTGTTGTTATGTTTCCAGTCCTGTCCTCGGCTGCTTCCTCTACCATTCCTCTCATGAGACATTTCGCGGTCCCTTCTCTCCCTGCCGCTTCTATCCCTCTCTCGATCTTGATCACGATACCTCTCCCGCTCCTTATATGAAGAATCAACTCGACCTCTTTTCTCATTCTCATCCTTTTGTTTCCTCCTTTCTTCAGCCTCTTTTTCCCTAATTGACCTTTGCTCTTCCTTGGCCTTATCCTTTTCAGCCTGTTGGTCAAGCTAGTTACTTAAGTGTGTGAAAAATATATGTTGAAAAGTTAGAAAAGTACTTATAGTAACATAATTTACCTTGTATTCTGCAAGGAAATCCCTAACCATGCCATACCCAATGTGCTGTTTTCCAATGACATGAGACACTGTCCTCTCTGCAGCATCATTTGCAATTAAAAAGGAACCACATATATCACATAAAGCCATTTTCTTCTCTTGTGCTTGCATTAATTTATCGTTCAGGGGTTTCATCAAGATAGATTTTTCAATATTAAGGACATCAACCTGCAATAGACAACAAACAGCTCAAGGTTTTAACATGGTGAGAAATTGTAGATTGTATTTCAAAATATAAATAATATGAAGAAATCAATGGAAATTCAATTTTGAGAAGTTGGTTGCACCTTTCTCATGAGTGCTTCAGCTTCATCCACCTTCCCAGCTTCACCCAGAGTTTCCACTTGTTCCAGTAAGTTCTTTATCTTTTCCTCCAGCACTGATAACTGCTCAGATTTTTCTGCTGAGATAGGGAGAGCTGGGGGAGGTTCCATTTCTTGATCAAGACGTTCACGTCCACGTCTAACCTTTTTATCCAAGTCCGACACCTACGAGTGGGTCGTGATTAACAGTAAGATATAACAGATGACGATATCATTAATGAAAATGAGGATACTTACCAACTTCTCACAGAAATAAGCCAGCTCTGCTTCAAACTTTGGCACATATTGATCATGTCTCATGGACTTCTCAAAGCTAAAGCCACCAGTGGTGAAAGTTACATAATATTGAGAAAATGGTCAATAACTAAGAAACTAGGTACAAATTTATTACAGAAAGGCAAGCATCACAAAATCAAGAAAAATATATCATTGTCATCTCAAATATGCTTGAAATGAAAGATTATACTTCAAGTGTGTATATCAACAATATATTGGCAATATCAAAAGGTGTATGCTTCAATACCTTTCTTTCAATTTTGGATCATGGATCTTTGGGCACACTCCTGTTAAACAAAATAGGAAGGAAAAGATCAATGTCAATACAACAAAACCACGGGTATGTATTATTGCTAAATTACTCTGCGTGGCCACTTAGAAACTGAATTACCAACAACTTAATAAGAAACTTAACCAATGAGTAAAATGGCGTACAAATCATCGTACCGAGATCACTCTTTGTGTTGACAAAAAGATCATGAGGGCAAAAGCGAACCATATACATGGTACAAGCCTCCCTATCATTCCAAGTGACTTCCTTGAACCCTCTTTTCTCTTCTTCGGTGAGATTACGGGCTACAACAAAAATACAAAAACAAAAATGAACAAATTCATTGAGTGAACACAAATTGCATAGAAAATTTCAACCAAGAAAAATCCTGTCATGGCCATATGCAGCTGAAGAAGAAGAAGAGTGTGGGGGAATGTGATGAAATCAAGATGGAGCAGTAGCTAGTGCTCTAACTGAGGAAGGCAACAAAGGACTGACTCGTGGAAGAACTGCATAACCAACCTGAAGAAATATATCCTTACTAAAATAGTAGAATAGTGAAAATACACAAGTCCAGCTTGCTTTCATGGCTACTGTCTCTTTCATCACATTCCACAACCTTCTTCTTCGGCTAAGCTACGGTCATGAAAAATTTCAATCAAGATAATATGATTCAAACCACGAATTCAAGCAGATTAACTACTTAACATACGCATTCAAGAAATTAACACTAGGCTATGAGTTGGATAAGTTGAGAATTGAAGGATGTGAACTCATGCAAGATTCAAATGCCATAACCTTTTATCACGGCGAATCAATTCAATGATAATAAGTTCATCTATTAAAGCATACCTGCACCCATAAGCTCATCCAATAAAGCTCTCTGCGCATCCATATCTAGAATTGATGTGCCAAGGTCCGACTGAAATTAAGAAACCCTAATTTTGCAGAACCATTGGGGACGAAGAAGAACGATAAGAGCAGATGGAGGGAGGATGGTTAAGGGGGCGTTTGGATAGTAACTATATTAATTATAATTATTTAATTAAATATTTTACCTAAAATATAAGATTTAGATGACTAAACCAATCTCCTGAGGACACGTCATTATATCCACGTAATTACCGATTGAAAAGGAGTCCTCCTTATTGGTTGATGTAAAGTTGTAATTGATAGACTCTATACACTGAATCCACGCTCCAAAGCAGCGACTTTTATTTAATTTTAGAACGCGTTGTTTGGAAGAATTCGCTGCTATAGTTGAATAATCGAAAATAATTATAAGAAAATCTTATCCCAAACAAACAAGCTCTAATTATAACCATATCTTATTATCACTCGTTAATAGTCAATATATAATATATTGTCTACGGCTTTTCACCGCTCTCTCACATAATAAATATTTTGATAAGTTTAATTTCATCCTTTATTAAGGTTTATTCTTAGGGCGATGAACTAGAGGGGGCCATTTCACCTAAATCTTGATCCATTGAAGATTACTTCGATTCGAAGGTACTTGGAATTTCATTCTCAACTTCAGATATAAACAAGTTTAGTTTCTAGACTGATTTGACTAGACTTTGAAAACCTTGTTTGATCTCTGCAGATCAGATGGCGGAAGGGAATTCGCGTTATGTGAAGTTGACCAAAGACCAAGGTCCTTTGGAGGACATTAAGCCTGGTGAACTCAATCAGCCTATCGACGTCCCGCAGGTACTCTATCCTCATCGATCTTTCTGTGTTCATTGATATACCACATGTAGATGTGGAGAATTAAGCCTTAGATTTGTCTACAGAAAGACATTCCCTGTTTTAGATAACAGACTGCATTGCAATTCTCAGGATCTGATGCTATTATTTGATCTATCTTTGTTGTGGATGAATGCCTATAACGGATCTTTGATTTGATGATGTCTAGTTGGTAATGCAATTAATAGTTTCAATTTAGCAGGGAGAATGTCTAAGATCCGTGATTCTGTGAACCATTCAGTTGTTTGCTAAATGTTCTATGCATGATGTGTGAATCGAATAAATTGATTGACTTAGATCAATCGTATGATGATATTTATCAGCAATTCTACACTGACATTTGACACTTTTTTCATTCTGAAACTCCTAGAGAATAAATTAACCTGATGAGCATCTGGTTGGATGAATTACTTCAGATATACAATGAGGATCCTATTTTGACATTTCAGCATTCATTATATGATTGAAAATTTATTTTGGTAGTTCCACAACCTTTTTTGTTTATGTTCTTCTAACTTGAGGATGTGTATTTCAGCATTCATTAGCTTATTTTGTATTCATAGACAGCCCAGAATCTGCTTATTGATGAAACTACACAAGTGATGTGTAGTTTTCAGCATTAAGCTGCATATTTTTACATTCACGCAGTTCTTATTTTTCACTGTGTGCGTTGTTCTGCAGCTGAATGTTCGTAAGTGCAACGAATGTGGACAACCTTTACCTGACAGCTTTGAGTATCCTACCGATGAACCCTGGACTACTGGGATTTTTGGTTGTGCAGAGGATTCTGAGAGCTGTAATAATTCTGGACTTTGGTTCCTACATATTTCACTATTTCTGTAATGTTGTTATTTCTAACGCGGTGACATATTGTTCCTTCCTGTGTACATAGGCTGGAAAGGACTCTTCTGTCCTTGTGTGTTGTTTGGTCAGAACATTGAGAGGTTGAGAGAAGACACCCCATGGACTACACCTTGCATATGTCATGCAGTTTTTGTGGAAGGAGGAATTGCTCTGGCTGCAGCAACAGCCATATTTCATGGTATCGATCCAAAGACATCTTTCCTATTGTGCGAGGGCTTGCTGTTCAGCTGGTGGATGTGTGGCATATACACTGGTCTTGCTCGACAGTCCTTGCAAAAGAAATATCATCTCAAGGTCTATATTCGTGTCTTGCTCTTGTAAAAAGTCTTTACGAAATATCTCTAAGGTTAATTTATTGGTGCCATGGTGACAGGATTCCCCATGTGACTCGTGTATGGTGCACTGCTGCATGCATTGGTGCGCGTTGTGCCAAGAGCACAGAGAGATGAAGGGACGGCTTTCTGATGATACTGTCATGCCCATGACAATTGTGAACCCTCCTCCTGTCCAAGAGATGAACTCCGCAGACAATACCAACACCACTGCCAAGAACACCGACCACACCAATCTTGAGATGCAGCCCCTCTAGAAATCTGTAAGTTTCTCCATCTCTTTTCTGCTGCCAGAAACTAGAGAGTGATCGATTGTTCTTGTCGCGTTACAGAAATCCCCTCCTTTTTCAATTTTATATACACCATTGTTGAACAAGACTTTGTCTAGTTTAAATAGTAGAGGATGTGGAGAAATGCTGGAAGTAGTTTTCAAATAGTGTATTAGTATTATAAAATTATGCTATTGGTTTGATATATACATGTTTGAACTTGTTATTGCTGTTCAGTTTTAATTTTGATGAAAATTTTGTTTATAAAACCATTTGTTTTTTAATATATGAAGATGAGCAGTTACATAGCTTAATACTCCTTAAAACAGTTAGACATGAATTTTGAATTATGTAAAATATGACAATTAATATAATTATAGTTAATGAAATCAATAAATTAGGCTTAATTTAATTCGTAGAGTTGGCTAAGAAGATAGTATTTTTTAGGGAAATTATATAATTTTTTATGTTTCATATTTATGTTTTAATTAAATTAGAAGTCTATTGATAAAGTAGTTTAATTAGGAGATTTTTTTATTTTATTTTTTAGTATATATATATATATATATATATATATATATATATATATATATATATATATATATATATTAAGGTATATTATTTTTTTGGAAAAAATGTAAGATTAATAAAGTTTATAATTCTATGATTAAGTTAAGTTTAAAAATTGATATTTGAGAGAAAAACTGCATTTTTTTTTATTTTCAATATATAGAGACTTAATTAAACCTTTAATTTTAATAAAGTGAATCTGGTCTGTTCCTCTGGGCCCGGTAGCAACAGCCACATTTTTTTAATATATAGAGTTAAACCCGATTTTGGTGGAGCTGGCGTTTTTCAAATTGGATTATTGTAATTTAATATTTATTAATAAAATGATTTTATAAAAATTTACGGTAAAATATTTGTTAGAATTAATTGTTGGTATTTACGAATTACCCTTATAACTCCCAAACTGAGTTATTAAAAGGGGTCGTATATCAGATAATCTTAATTAAGCCTCAATTACCAAATTAAGAAATCGATACAGTTTCTATGAGAGATGGAAGATTATTTGCCTTATAGCGGTAACAATGTGTATAAGGAAGAAGAGTATATTCACCATGAAATTTATCAAGGAGATATGCCCTATAATTCGAGACAATGGGCGAGAGAGGGTGACGAGCCTAAATGCCTAAAGAAGAAGATCACCAAAAGTAACCTACTCCACTGCTTCTCATTCCTCGTCAATCTATTTAATTAGCTAGTTAATGCTTAATTAGTTTTGATTCATTCTTTTTTTTTACAATATTATGTTAAGCTCCACTTATATGAATTAATATCAATATATATTTTTCACAAAATACTTCCAATATTCCATAGTTTTCAACAACATTATTATTTGGTGTTTGATCTCTTTGAAACTGATAATTTTTCATAATTGAGGTCTATTTGAAAATTAGACAAAAGGAAAAAAACTCCCTGTTAGAAGATTTGGACATATTTTGGTGATGAAGATAAAAAAAGACTGGGTAAAGTTGTTATGTTTCAAACAATAAATAATTTTGGATTTCAATCCACATTAAATATGTAATTGTTAAACGGATTTTGGGCGTAAAACTTATTTTTTGGGCAACATCTATAAATGTTATTTAGATGGACAATTCCTTTTATTTTTGTTGTGGAGTTAAAACCAATAAAACATAAACAATTAAGTCAAAGTTACAATCAACCACGTTGAATAATATTTAAAAACATAGAAGAGAGAAAAACTTGTGATACTAGGTTTCAATCAATATAAATTTGTATTTTTATTAAAAATTAAAATAATATTTTTTTAATTAATATTTATATATAATTAAACTTAAAATAATATATTTTAAATTTATTAATTAATTTTTCTCTAATTAATTCTTAAAAAAAATTTAATACTAAATATAATTTTAAATTTATTATTAAATTAAGATGATTTATTATATTAAAAAACAATATAATAATTTGTTGACATCATCATGCTGAACAATTAATTTTAAACATGCTAAACAGTTGTTGGTCTATCAATCCCATCTTTTAAAAACTAATTTTAAACCACATAATACTGTAAAACTAAATTTACTAAAATGTATCCTTTTATATTTTAATTAAATTAGAAATCTATTGATAAATAGTTTAATTAGGAGATTTTTTTTATTTTATTCTTTATATATTAAGTATATAAATT
This sequence comes from Impatiens glandulifera, assembly GCF_907164915.1. NCBI lineage: Eukaryota > Viridiplantae > Streptophyta > Magnoliopsida > Ericales > Balsaminaceae > Impatiens > Impatiens glandulifera. The sequence goes on from NC_061863.1 coordinate 63,932,987, forward strand.
TTGGGAAAATGTAAGAATAATAAAGTTTATAATTATATTATTAGGTTAATTTTAAAAAATCATATATATATATATTGAGAGAAAAATGCATTTTTTATTTTCAATATATAGACTTAATTAAACCTTTATTTTTAACCAATTGAATATGGGCCTCTGGGCCCGGCAGCAACAGCCACATTTAGAAATTTTCAGATTTAATAAAATTGGACCGATTTTGATGGAGCTGGCGGATTTCAAGTAATTTATAATTTAATATTAAAATGATTTTATAAAAAATAATTTAAAAGTATAATTTTATATATAACAGTTTTACGGTAAATAGTTAGATTTAATGGTTGGTATTTACAAAATTACCCTTATAATGTATTTGATTAAATTCAAAAGAAGAAAGTTCAACCTAAACTAAGTTTATTTAAAGAGGTAGCATATCATATCTCTTAAACCTCAATTTCCAAATTAAGAGAGAGTATCGGAGATGGAAGATTACTCGATGCCTTACAGTGGTTACGATATGTATATAGACGAAGATGATCATTTGATAGAGTCATTTTATAATAAGATTTATCAAAGACGTATGCATGATAGTTCGAAGCAATGGGCAAGAGAGAACGATGAGTCTAAAAACCGATCGAAATGGAGGAAGATCACCATGAGGAGCCTCCTCGACTGCTTCTCATTCCTCTTCAAATTCTTTAATTAGTTAGTGTTTGATTAGTCTTGATTCATTTGTTTTTTGTTTTTATATAATGTTAAGCATTACTTTTATGAATTAATATCAATATCTTTTTTACATAAAATACTTACAATTTTCCATAGTCTTAAACAATATTATTATTTCGTGGGTTTGATCTCTGATATTTTTTTCATAATCTCAACTGACATCTATTTGAAAAATTGACAAAAAGAAATCAAAAAATTCATTTACTCAGATTTAAACATATTTTGATGATAATATCAAGAGATTATATGGAGTTTTGAACTTCAATCAACAAGAACATTAACTAATAATTGACATTATTTTAACATATTTTTGGCAACTTCTATAGGAATGTTATTTAGATTGACATATATATATATATATATATATATATATATATATATATATTTTTGTTAAATCCAATTAAATGTAAACAATCAAGTCATAATTATACCCCAACCATATTGAACAATCATTTATAAACATTTTTCGTTTCAACTTTAATTTATGAGAGTGGAGAAAAGATAAAACACCATGAGATTAGACATCAATGAGAAATTAGGGTTCTTAATCAATATAAATTTGTATTTTTATTAAATTTAAAATAATATATTTTTAAAATTCTTAATTTTCTTTTAATTAATATGTATAATATAATTAAACTAAAATGATTAATTGTTCTTTTATATAATAATATATATATTATGTTATCTAAAATTAATTTAAATAGTATATATAATTTAATTATTAATTAAAATAATTTATTAAAATAAAATATAATATAATATAATAATTTGTTGTCATGTATTGAAAAATTAATTTAAACATAAAAAAAAGTTGTTAGTTTTGTGTGGTTTTTTAAATGGACTTACCTTGATAATTTATTTTCAACAAAATACTGAAAAAATAATTTTAAACCACATGATACTTCATTTCAAAAACTATAAGTTATAATTTAATTAAATTAGAAGTATATTGATAAATAGTTTAATTAGGATATTTTTTATTTTATTTTGAAGTATATTATTTTTGGGGAAAAGTGTAAGAATAATAAAGTTTATAATTATATTATTATGTTAATTTTAAAAAAAAAAAATCATATATATTGAGAGAACTGCATTTTTTTTGTTATTTTCAATATATAGAGACTTAAATTAAACCTTTATTTTTAATAAAGTGAATCTGGGCCCGGCAGCAACAGCCACATTTAGCATTTCAATATAAAATGGGATTTTGGACCTATTTTGGTGGAGATAGCAGTTTTGACTTTTGACTAATTTATAATTTAATATTTATTATTAAAATGATTTTATAAAATTATCTTAAAAGTAAAAATTTATAAACAAAAATTTTACGGCAAAATATTAGTTACAATTAATGGTTGGTCATAATTATAACCGATCACATTCAACAATTATTTAAACATTATTCCAACAACTATGAGAAGTTTCAAATCAATATAAAATTGTATTTTCATTAAAATTTCAAAATTATATATTCTTAATTTTATTTTCTTTAATTAATATTTATATATAATTAAACTTAAAATAATATATTTTAAAATTATAAAAAAAAAATCTCGTATTAATATATATATAATATCTAAAATTAATTTAAATACTATATATAATTTAAAATTAATTATTAAAATAATATAATTTATTATATTAAAAAAATAATATAATAATTTGATGTCAAAATTTAATTTTAAACCTGCTAAAAAGTTGTTATTTTAGTTTGATCAGGCTTTTTATAATTTGTTGTAAAATTCATGGTACTGAAAAAATAATTTTAAATTACATGATACTTTCATGCTAAAGGCTAAAACTAATATTATATTAAAATAAACTTATCCCTTTATATTTTAACTAAATTAGAAGTCTATTGATAAATAGTTTAATTAGGAGATTTTTTATTTTATTTTATTTTTTAGCATATATATATTAAGTATATTATTTTTAGGAAAAAATGTAGGAATAATAAAGTTTATTTTTTAGTATATTATTAGGTTAATTTTAAGAAATCGTATCTATAGTATTGAGAAATAAAACTGAAAAAAAAAAATCAATATATAGACCTTTATTTTTAATAAAGTGAATCTGGGCCTTGGGCCCCGGCAGCAACAGCTTTAGATTTTTTTCAATAAATAGTTAATAAAATGGAGTTTTGGACCCATTTTGATGGAGCTGGCGGTTTTAAGCTAAGACTAATTTATAATTTAATAAAATGATTTTATAAAATATCTTAAAAGTAAATTTTTATATATAACAGTTTTACAGTATTGATGGTTGGTATTTACAAAATTACCCTTTGTTTAAATTCAAAAGAAGAATCCTCCTAAAATAAGGAAAAGGATTACTACTGGCCTATATGTATTCTATTCCACTTAGAAGTTCAATCACTAACTAAATTTATTAAAAGGTAAGAACTCTATTAATTGTAACTAAACCTTAAATCCTAAACATCAATTTTTAAATTAAGAGATCTATAAGAAAAGATGAAAGATTACTTCTTACCTTATGACGGGTACGATTTGTATATAGATGAAGATGAAGAATCTAACTTGATAGAATCAATTCGCGATAAGATTTATCAAGGAGATATACCCGACTATTCAAGGCATTGGGCAAGAGAAAGTGACGAGTCTGAAGACCGATCGGATGCCATGAGCAGCCTCCTCGAGTACTGTTTCTCATTCCTTGTCAAATTCTTTAAATAGTTAGTGATTAATTAGTTTTGATTATTTTTTCTTTTCTCTTTTATATATAATGTTAAGCAGTACTTCTATGAATTCATATAAATTTCTCTTTTTCACAAAATACTTACAATTTTCCATAGTCTTCAACAATATTATTATTCCATGTGTTTGATCTCTTTGAAACTGTTTTTTTTTTTCTTAATCTTAGGTTTGAAATTTGACATAAAAATCCCTTTATGATTCTTTTATTATTATTATTATTAAATTAGACTAATTAAATATAAATTAATATGAAGTTATTAAAGATAAAGATTAAAACATAGTTATAGATAATTATGCCATTATTTATTTACTTTTAATATATATATATATATATATATGTTTATCTTTTGTGACTTTTCTTGATTTTGTGATTAATTATTTAGATTAAATTCAAATAAATTAATATCACAACATCAATAACTTTTTTCTATTAAATCAATTAAATTACGAACTACTTTTTCTATAAAAATTTATGAAGTATCAAAGAATATTTCATTTAAATAATTCACTTTTTAATTAAACTATATTAAAAATCAACTTATTCCCTAAACTTTTGGACGTGATTATTATGTTTTTAGGCTTAATTAGTTGGGCCTCATATTAACATGAACTTTTATTTTCCCTCCTCTCAAAACTTTTTATCCCACCCTAGCTAGGGAAAACCCTAGAACTAGATAAAAAAATAAAGTTGGTTGTCATTAATTAATTCTCCTGTAAATATAATAATATAATATATATTTGCATGCAATATGACTGACTATATGAGTGTGAATACAAACAAGTTGGCATGAAGTGGGTATAGACATCATTGCTCAAAATGGGTAGTTTCTTGTACAATCATTAAAATGATAAGCTCAATGCTTTTTTGTTTATCCATTTATTCACTCCCAAAAGGAATCCAACCAAAACCACGTACCCACTAACGATCTATAGGACTAGTTTGATTAATTTTATATATAATCACTAATAAGTTGCCATTGTTGTAATAGTTTTATAGAATAATCAAGATAAAAATTATAAGATTAAACTATTATATATTAAGTGTATACAAAACAATTCAAATAAGCTAAATCAAAAATACTAGCCCTTAATGTCAATTCAATTGAATGAAATTCGGATCCTAAACCCTAAATCACAAACTCGGTTGAATTGAGTGAATAAACTATATTTTGTTCGAAAGTAACTGAAGAACTTCTAGTGATCGCGGTTGACCAATGCGTTATACTATTATTACGACAATATAAAAAATCTTTTCTGTAAAACCGGTGGAGAGATTAATTTTTTAATAATTTTCTGTTAATACTAAATTTTATATTATGTTTGTTTGTGGATAACTTTTTTGTTTTGTCTACTATTATTTATATTATATTTGTATAAATAAAAAATTATTTGAATTAAATAAAAAAAAAAAGTGAAACTCTACCAACAATAATTAGGAGAATCAATCTCATTCATTAAGAAATTAAAAGGCAAGAAAAAACACCTCTATACCCCAACTCCAACCCCCACAATTTTGAAACAAAAGAAATTCAAAATTCAAATTTAAAATAATTAAGCAACCACCCAACCCAAAAATAAAAACATAATATAATATTATATACTTACTAATAACTATTAACATTCAACATTCAACAACACTAGTATTCTTTTGTGACAAATGAGTTCCAATATCATTAGCCTCATCAACCACATGATGATGACTAACATCATCCGGAGATTTCCTCTTAGGTTTAGCCTCTTTCAACATCGACACCACATCTCTCATCGACGGTCGATCCGCCGGATTCCGACTTGTACATAACAACGCAATTCTCAGCACCAACATCATCTCTTCCCTCACCGGCGACCACAATGCCCCAGCCTTCTTATCTAGAACATCCATCAATCCCTTCTTCAATTTCAACTTCGACCTCATCCAATCCACAATACAATTCCCGTCCCCAAATTCTGAATCAACTGATCTTTTTCCAGTCACAATCTCCATTAACACCACACCATAACTGTATATATCACTCTTCTCATCAACCTGTAAAGTATAACCGTATTCTGAAAAAAAACAAAATTAATTTAAATTAGGCGCCTCAAATGTTTGACTTTAAAAATAAAGATCTTCATGGGACCCATTTAGAGAGAGAAAATAAAGAGATAGACTCCACGCGGAACAATAGTGGGCGCGATACTCTAACAACCGCACTCAACTAGATAAAGTCCTGTTTGGTTCATTACAAAAACTACACTCAACTTTTCAAATTCATAATTTTCCCGCTGTAATTGAAATAACTAAAATAATTGGTTAGTTAATTAGTTATAACTAACCAGGCGCGATGTAACCGTATGAACCGGCGATAACCGACATTGACTCGTCAGTCTGTATGAGCTTGGCTAACCCAAAATCAGCTACTCTGGCTTCCATCTCACCGTCCAGCAATATATTACCGGGCTTCAAATCACGGTGGACGATTGCCGGATCGCAGTCGTGGTGGAGATAACAGATCCCTTGAGCGACTCCCAATGCGATTTTGTATCGTGTAACCCAATCGGCGGCGAAGTTTTCTCCCTTATTCTTCCCGTGAAGAAGATCGTCTAAGCTTCCGTTCGCCATGTATTCGTAAAGTAGCATTGTGCATTCGCTGTTGCTGCAGCAACCTAAAAGTCTCACGATGTTTCGATGGCGGACGCGTCCCAAGACGTCTACCTCTGCTAAAACGCTTCGTCTTACGGTAGTTTCCTTCTGTTTTCCCCATAGCTTCTTCACGGCTATGTTCTCACCGTTCGGCATCTCCGCTTTGTAAACTGTACCGGTGGATCCCATCCCGATTATCTTATCTGACATCGTAAGGCACTCGAGAACGTCATCTGCTGTGAAGTTTAGTCGTTGGAAGGCGGTTAGCTTCCATGGCCCTCCTCTGTCCCGATCGCAAGAGAGTTGACGATGACCGTAGATTGCGTAGAAACATCGGCTGCCAACGAAGAGGATGAACAATCCAATCGCTAAACCTGCAGCTACAATCCAGATTTCGTTTGCCGTCCTTTTTGGTTGTTGATTGGAATCGATTTCCCCGGCGGAATCGCAATGCCTCTTCAACATTCCGCCGCAGAGGCCTTCGTTACCGTCGAACGAGGAAGGGTGTAGATTTGGAAATATTCTGCCGGAAGATGGAATCGGACCGGTGAGCTGATTATACGACACGTTGAAGCTCTCTAACGTGCTGCAATTGTTGAAATTCGACGGAATCGTTCCGGTGAGCAGATTATGAGACAGATCGACGTCTGTAATCACCGGCAGTGTCGAAATCTCCCAAGGAATAATGCCACTAAGCGAATTGCCGCGTAAATTCAACAATATCAACCTCAAACAATGATCTATATCCCAAGGGATGCTCCCGATCAAACTGTTCCCTTCTAATTCAATCTTGTACAGATTTCCGCATCCTATAAAATCAGGAATCCTTCCATTGATCTTACTGTATGAAGCAGAGAATATCTGCAAACTCGGTGCGCCCCATATATTCGCCGGCAATTCAACGTCGAAGGAGTTCCCCGATATGTTCAAGAATTCTAACTTGGCAGCATTGCCAAAGTCCGGTGGAATTTCGCCGGAGAAGCTGTTTTCGCTTAAGTCCATGTACGTCAAGTTGGACAAGAGACCGAATCCTAATGGTATGGATCCGTTCAGTTTGTTCTGCTGGATTCGTACCCTCAACAAAGACCTGCAGTTCGCGAGATTAGGAGGAATCTCGCCGGTGAAATTGTTTCCAAAGAGGACGAGTTTTTCTAATCTGTTCCCATCGCATACTGTAGACGGAATTGGACCTGAAAGAAAATTTGTCGACACATCGAGCTTCTGCAAGGTCGACTTGGATCCTAAATTCCTTGGAAGAATTCCCGATAGAGAATTGTTCCATAGAGAGAGAAATTCGAGGTGAGGAAGATCCCCAATACCTCCGGGTATTTCGCCGGTGAGTAGGTTGTTCATCAAGTTCAACACTACTAACTCCTTCAAGGAACAAATTTCTTCTGGGATCGGACCCGAGAGATTGTTGTCTGATAAATCGAGAGCATTCAGGGAGACAAGCTGTCCGTAGCTCACCGGAATATGACCGGAGAAATGATTTTTATGTAGGAGTAAGGTCTCAAGCATGGTAAGGTTCCCGATTTCTAACAGAAGTTCGCCGGAGAGATTTGCGGATGCGATGTCAAGATACTTCAAGTTCTTTAAATTTCCTATTCCCGCTGGAATCGGACCATCAAATTGATTATATCCAATTTCCAGCCGCTGAAGCTGAGTCATAAAACCCAACTCGTCCGGAATTGAACTGGTAAGCAGGTTTCCGGCGAGGTTAAGATATGTCAGTCTCTCCAAATTACTTAAGGAGCCAGGAATTGGGCCGTCGAAATAGCTTCCACTGAGGCTAAGATATTCGAGAAAACGGAGGGTGGATAATTCTTGAGGGAGATGACCGGTGAAGCTGTTGCTGTAGGCATTGAAGTAGGTGAGATATTTGAGCCTGGAGATTCCCGGAGGGAAAGTGGAATTGAAGAGATTACGACTAATGTCAAGAGTTCTGAGATTGGGTAGGTCGAATAAGAGAGTCTGGAGTGGGCCATCGAAGGCATTTCCGCTCAAATTCAAGTGACGTAAATGGCGGAGATGGCGAATTGTCGGCGGGAATGTACCGGAGAGGTTTCGGGAGGAGAGGTCTAGCGAGGTGATTTGATTGGTGTTGTTTTGGCATTGGACGCCGGACCAGGAACACCATGAGAGGTTTGTGGTGAGGTTCCAGTCGTGGAAGGTGTCAAGGGGGTGAATGAGGGAGGATTTGAGAGAGAGTAAAGAGATGAGTTGAGGAGAGGAGACGACGGAAGAGTAAGCAGGATGAAATCTGAAGAGGAAGGAGAGAGAGAGGAGAAGGAGAAGGTGTATGGAAGCGATGGACATGGTTAGAGGAAATAAATGAATTAGAGTGTGAGAGAGAGAGAGAGAGAATACCTGGATTGGATTGGATTGGATTATGAACAAGGGTATGGGAATGGGAGGGGTAAATTTAAGGAAGGAAATGTTTTGATGATTATGATGATAGCTGCTTTTAGGAGTGGTGACTGCAGGTGTTGTTGTTTCATGATGATTGGTTGGTAATGGTTGGGGAGAGAGGGAGAGAGAGAGAGACATATTACTGGTGGTGGCAGTGCATGTTCTTCATCGTCGTCATCATCATCATGATTCAGGGTTCAGTGATTTTCTTCTTCTTCTTCTTCTACCTCCAAGTGATGTTATTAATTTTTATCTCTCTTGCTGATGAGTTGGAATTGGAATAGAGGAAGCCTGGAGTATTTCGCCTTTGTTCTGTTGTGCTTCTGGCCCTGTCTGCCTTGCTGCTCCTGGTACCAGTTTCATGGATTTCTTCTCTTTTCTTTTTTTCTACTTTACATCATGCCTTGTTTCCTTTATCTTTATCTATTAATACCCATTTTTCTCTTTTACTCCTGTAATCTTCAAATAATAATAAAAAGATTATTCTAAACATCTTTTCTTTATATATAATATTTTGAGTGGATCATTTATATTCGACCCAATTATAAATTTTTAATATTTTTACTTGGATTTGCAATATATTTTTAATAATTTTAAATGTTATTTTATTTTTAAATTATAATAACAATTAAAAAGTCATAATTTCTACTTTCATTTAAACCGTATTAACTAAGAATTTAATATAACTTTTGTTCTCTTATAAATGGTTAAATAACTATCTTATTAGGTTCATTCTTTAATAGTTGTATATAGCTCTTTTGATTTTATTTCTTGTTAATATGAATTTATTTATTGTTTTGACTCGTTTGTTCAGTCACAACTTTATTTTAACATGTCTCAAAAATAATATTAGATTGGTTGAGAGTTATTCCCACTTATTTTTAATACCAAAGAAAAATAACTTAATAAATTAGAATAAAAACTATAAAATGAAATAAAATAAAACATTCTTTCTCAATAATCACTAAGGCGGTTTCGGTTACGTCCGATTTTACCTTTTATTTTACAAATCGGTTAACCGACCAGTATTGATATCGATTTTACCGGTTTTAAAATCATTGATTTTGGTCATTACCGGTCGGTTAATCGATTTAACCGTGAATTGATAATTCAATTTTTTAAATTAAGTATTAAATTTATTAAATAATTTTTTTTAAATCTTGGTTTGTGTAGTAATTTTATGTTATTCTCCATTTTTTATATGTATTATATTATTGTTATAATATAATATATTATTATAATATTTCATAAATATATTTAGAAATATTTTACAATATATTATATTATTTAAACAATATTATATAATATAATATAATATATTATTATAATATTTCATAAATATATTTAGAAAAATAAGAAAAAACTTATGAATAACTATATATTATTATTGGATTAATCAAAACATACTATTTGTAAAAAAAATCTGTCTACCAATATCCCAAGTGTTTATATATATTTATATATAAATATATATAAATATATATCATGAAAAAAACTATAAATGCAATTATAGTAAGAAATCACTTGATTAAGGTATATCCAGGACAACTTAAGTGTGAGTTAAATAATAGTGTAACTGATCAATCTCATGTCTAATTAAACTACATGGCATTAATCAATAGCTAAACTAACATTAGTTAGACCTATTAATTCTGTTTTTTTTTTCAATAATTATCATGTGATAGTGAACACTTATAATTAAGATCATATATTTCAAACTCAATTAAATGGATGGATGGATCATTGTTTGTACCTATTGTCCATTTAAATATATTACATAGGACAATATTGGAATATCCGAACGATAATTACGGATCGGACCAAAGTAAAACCGATGATTGAACGTGCCGGAAAAGTTAGTTAGGAGGGGCAGAAAAGTGATTGGAAGACGGCAGATTTATGGTTGGAAAATCCACCGTAGACGACGGTGGTGGATGAAAGAAAGGAAATAAAAAAGAAAGAGAGGCGTGGCTGTTTGTTAAGTGGTGGTTGGACCCCACAATTGGGCTTTGTCCCCTTCATACCCTTCAGAAATAACAGCTTTTTTTTTTAATGGCTTCGGCCTTTGGCTATATATGGTCTCCACCCTCCTCATTCTCAATACTCAACTCTCCTAGCACGTGCCTCATCATGCCCCCTTCTTCCCGCGTGATGTTCGCATTTCATTTAAATTACTACTCTATCCCTAAATTTCAATACATTCAATCATTTAAATCATGTCTCAAATGGGCCTTTTTTTTTCTCTAGTGTCACTTTCACCGCACATCCCAAATTACCACTTTATATAAAATATATATATACTTGTCTTAATCAACCATTTTCTTATAAATAAAATTGACTTTATTATACTAATTAACCTACTTTTAAACATTTTTAACTTACCTACTCCCCAATCCTCACCAGTAAATAAATGCTAATGAACCAAACAGACTTTAAACATTGCATTGACATATATTTTATGTTTTCTTTTAATCTTTACATTCTTTTATTGTTGTTTTGATCGTTAGTGATGTTTAGTATTGAAAATGATTCTGACAATAGTTTTTTTTTTTTGTATGGTGTGTTATTATTTCCTTTTGTGTGTTCATGAATTGGAAAAATAATAATATTGAAATTCAACTTTGATTAAAATTAAGATGTATTTCTTAAATTAAAATTAATATGCTAGTATAGATCTATATCTCCAGATCATCATCCCTTAAATATGATTATTATATATTAATTTTTAAATTAAGATTAACAAATTTAAAATATATTTTTTGATAAAAAAAAAGACAATTTTAATTTAAGTCCAAATTCAATTATGGTATTTCCTTCTACAAAGATATTAAGTGTCATATTCAACCTGACGTGTTATCACTCTCTTTTATATTTCATTTTAGTTTCGAAAAAGATATATACATATACTAACATAATTTTTTAAATGCAAGAAATAAGCATTAAAATAGAAAAAAGAAAAACAATATATATATATATATATATATATATATATATATATATATATATATATATATATATATATATATATATATATATATATGTAAATTAAATGTGATTTTAATTTATTAGAACAATGTGATTTTAATTGTATTTAATATTTGACCGTTTGTTTTCATCAGCTTCAAAACTAGAGTTGGGTTTGACTGGAACTTTTTATTTATTTTAAAACTATATTTTATTGGGATGTTTATTTAAATAAAATAATATTTTGAAATATTTATTAATTAGGTATGTATTAACATTGGTATTCAACTCTATACGGAAATTTTGATACACAATTACACAGTGATTCTAAATTAAATGAAAAAAATATATATATATATATATAGAGAAATGATATTCTCAACGACAAGATAGCGAAAGCAAGGCCACTAGGAGAGAGAAAAAAAATTAAAAAAAATTAAAATTTTCTATTTCCCCCCAAAACCAAAAATCCTATTATTTCTATATTTCTATTTCCCCCCAAAACCAAAATCTTATTCTTTCTCTCTCTTTTGTTTCATTCTCTCTCTTTCTCTTTTGTTTCATTTTTCCTAAACCCACTGGCGATTCTCTTCTTTCATTTTCACCGACTTCTCTTCCGATCGATCGAAATGGTAAGACTTCTTCTGTTAATGAAACGTTTTATTTTTTCCCAAAACCAAAACCCCCACGACAATCTCTCTCTTTATTTTTCGTTTCCATTTCCCAAAACCCAACCCACTGTCGATCTTACTGAAACGTTTCATCGACTTCTTATCTTCCGAACGATTGAAATATAAAGTCTTTTTTCTTTCTTTCGTTTATCTTCCGTTCGAAATGATTGTCATATCAATATTTATGATCGTTCGGAAGATAATGTTTGGCAGTGGGTTAAAATATTGATATGACCCGAAAGGAATAAGATTTAAAATGATCTACGTTAAACATAAATATTGATATGACAATCATTTCGAACGGAAGATAAACGAAAGAAAGAAAAAAGACTTTATATTTCAATCGTTCGGAAGATAAGAAGTCGATGAAACGTTTCAGTAAGATCGACAATGGGTTGGGTTTTGGGAAATGGAAACGAAAAATAAAGAGAGAGATTGTCGTGGGGGTTTTGGTTTTGGGAAAAAATAAAACGTTTCATTAACAGAAGAAGTCTTACCATTTCGATCGATCGGAAGAGAAGTCGGTGAAAATGAAAGAAGAGAATCGCCAGTGGGTTTAGGAAAAATGAAACAAAAGAGAAAGAGAGAGAATGAAACAAAAGAGAGAGAAAGAATAAGATTTTGGTTTTGGGGGAAATAGAAATATAGAAATAATAGGATTTTTGGTTTTGGGGGGAAATAGAAAATTTTAATTTTTTTTTATTTTTTTTCTCTCTCCTAGCTGGCAAGGCCACGTAGGATTCGTGGCCTTGCTTTCGCTATCTTGTCGTTGAGAATATCATTTCTCAAAAAAGAATTACATGCAAAGTTGGGTTTGGATGAGTGATGTGAAGGGAGAATAAACCTTTAAATAACCCTCCTCCCTCTTTATGAAACAAAAACAGACGGGTTCTAGAATATTCCTCCCCCCAAAGTTTCACCCTTTTTCAAATAATTCTTCTTTTCTTTTACTTGGGGATTATGAAAGAAAATAAACCGTCTAAGCTTCACAACAATTTTCTTACATTAATTTTTATATCACGGGATTTGTCATTAGAAGTATGAAATATCTAATCTTCAAGGCTTATTATTGTTACTTTTAAAATTATTAGAGACATAAAATAAAATAAAATAAAAAAAGAGAATTATTTGAAATAGAAGAAAAAAGAGAATGGGTCAAATCAACGGTCAGGATCGAACATGCGATGGAAAGCTAAAGGAATGTTGTGTGGCCTGTGGGACACACTGAGCAAATGACCTAGTACCACCACCTATCGCAACCCGGGCCGGATGGAGGGTCCGTGATGTCAATTTTATTTTCACTTTTAATTCAACTATAAATATTATATATTATAGATCATCTTTTTATTTATTTTTTTTGTTTAAAATATATATATATATATATATATATATAATAGAATGATTTAATTATTAATTATAAACATTGAATGTGTATGTATATTTGGGTAAGAGTAGTAAATATCATTATTTGCCAAAAACAGTTTTTGTTGACATGAATTTATAGTCAGGAGGAAGTTAAATAGAATGTTTTATTAAGAATATAAAGTTTTTATTAAGAATCGGATGCAAGATGTTTTGATTTTATTATATAAAATTAGGGATGAAAATATGTGCGTAATTGAATGCTCACTCATATTTGTAGGTATCCGACGGACCCTTAAATCGGGGTCGACCATGAGAGTAGAAAATGTACTCCATTAGATCAGGATCGGAGATGGAGAGAAGTCAGAGGACAACGTGAAACTCAAACTCAACATACAAATGACTCGATTATATTAATATTAAAAATAAAACGTGTTTTTTTTATTAATATTCAATGTAACGTTTTAAATGTCGTGTGATGATAAACAACATAATAAATATATTATTATTTTTTATTATTTTCTGTTTTTTAATCATTTTTTTTAATATTTTTAAAATTATTTATATCTAATGAGTATTATTTTAATAACAAAACGTTATTTCTCTTCATTTTTTATCTTCAATCTTTACTCTTTAATTTTTTTTCTTCAACTTTCATTCAGTTTTTTTTCAACCACAATAACAATAAAACTGTTATCTTTTCAATATCTACTAAGTAAATAAATAATTAGGTATGTTATGAAACTTTATCTTTTTTAACATTTTTAATATTTTCAAAGTTACGTTTTTTTATTTAAAATCTCTTACAGGTATTTAATCTAACACTAAAGTATCCAAGTGAATATGGTACCCGACGAATCGGAAATGGGAATAAAAATAAAGATATCTATCGGTGTCGGGATCAGATAGTAAAATGAAAATTGAGTTTGGGGACTTAGAAGGCAGTCTGCGCCCAAAAGGGATGATGCAAACCTTCCTCTTTGTAGCGGGAACGGTATGAACGTTTCGTCAGAAAATCGCTAAGTTGGTTAGAGTGCAGGTCCGTCACGCCAGAAGTAACGGGTTGTTCAAAGGTCTTTTCAAACGGAGTTGTTGTTAGCCGTGGGTAGTTTGATGAACTGGTTTTGGGTGCTGGTTACTTCATGACCGCATGCGGAGTATGGTACTCATTCATTGTTATCCTAGATCAACTACCCCCAACCTAATAGGTTAAAGTAATTGTTTTTCTCGATATTAAACAACTTAACTCGATGTGTAAGAGGGTATTGAAATGATCATTTATATAATCTAGTTATCACTGTCATGGATGGCACAGAAATTGAAGGAAAATATGCAAAGTAAAAAAGGTTGATTAGAAAAAACTAAAATGGGTTACAAAATAAGTTTAATTGAGTTGATGTCATTAATTCATCAATGAATATATAATTGGTTATTTTGAGAAAGAAAAAAGCTCTATCTATTTAATTATATGATACAAATGAATTAATTAAATGATTTTGAGAACAGTTTAAAGGTATAAGATGGAGTCCACTCCACTTTCTTCTTGGCTTTGACTTAACCATCACATACACACATATTATCTTGGTTTAGTGGAAGGCAAAATGATTGGATTTTGATGGTGAGTGAAACGGAGCATGTGAAATAGCAATCAACCCCATTCACCGTCGACAATACCTTTTCTTATCTTTATTCACTTATTAATCAGGTCCACGGTAAAAATGCAACTTTAACGACGTTTATGAAGAAACATTTTCTTTTCGGTCGCTAAATACATTGAAAGAACGGTGGTGATCGATCGTGTCGGCCCACTCAATCTCTAGCTAGCTAGCTGTTAATTGAATTCGTTTAAGTAGTAGATAAAACTTTTTTAGTTATTAACACATTTAAGGAAAGTAACTATTTAAGTGGTAATGATGATGATGCGTAATAATGTGATGAAAGAAATTAATAATCAAAAAAAATGAAAGTTTATGAATTAAGCGAGAATTTTTCAAAAGGGGACCCATAATATCATTATTAGGTTTGATGTTGCTTTTATATTTATTTAATTAAGATGGAAATAATTATTAATTACATTTATCAATTAGAGACAAACCAAATGATTTGAACCTTCTAAAGGTGCCAAATTTTGCAAAAGAATGAATATATTTACTTGGGTATTTATTTGATTGATCAAATTAAATGCCCTTAGCTTCTTTTGTAAAAACTATAGTGATTTCAAAGCCTCTAAATGAGTTTGCTTAGTTTTAAAGTTATTGTGTCGATCCTGATCTCTTTTGAGGATTCCAATTCCAACCATGATGTAATTAAGCAAAAATCTCAAAAGTCACCGTGCATGATTTTGTGTTTGTTGGATCTTCAAATTTTCTGGCCTTAAACCGCACTCAAGTCTATTTTCATCATTTTCCCAATACTTTTTCTCCAATGCAAGAAAAGCTTCCACATCTCATAATTAATTATCGAGTGCATATTCATCTTTTATCATATATAGTTTATTTAACCAATATTATTAACATTGTCGTCTTAAAAGTAAATAACACAAAATACAGTACATGTCGCTCAAACTTTGAATGAATGCATTGTTTCGATCGGCTATCAGAAATGATCGAAACACATAATATATAGTAGTACATAATCTCCAAGTTCAATATTTGAAAATTAAACATTAAATTTCTTATTGAAATAGTAGGAAGGAGGAGACATAGAGGACAATCTTATAAGTTGGTTGGGTGGTCTTGTCTGAATTTCTCTCCATGATCATATGGTTGAAGAATTTATTGTTTTCAACTTTGGGTTCCATCAATATATACATAAAATTCTTCCATAACAATCATTATACTTTTCTCACAGATTGAAAGCAATTTTTGTTCTTTCTCGTGGAAGTAAACTCAAATTCTTTTGATGTGAAATGTTGTAGGAACAATTGAAATTTAAAATCAAATATCCAAGCTGGACGATATCTATCGTAATCTGTTCATTGTCCCCTCTCTATCAATTCACAAACTTTGCTACGTGGTGATAGACACGATAATAATGGCTCAGTTTGAAAACACTTAAATATATATATATATATATATATATATATATATATATATATATATATATATATATATATATATATTTGTTTTTGCATTGTCATATATATAAATATGTTTGAAGACTAAAACTCAGTGAGTGATATTGTACTTTAAACAGTGAATTTCAGTACATTTGAAATATTAGAGTTGGCACAAAGCTTTTATGGACAAGTTCAATGTGGGAAAATTTGCAGCCACGGCCCACAAATAGGTGTTGTCTCTTAAGAGATATGAGCTGGGCTTGGACCGATAACAGCTTTTTTCTTTTTTTTTTTAATAATTTTAAAAGTAGATTGATTTGAATTATGAAAAAATGTATTAATATATAATGATAAAAATATAAATATATATATATTTAAATTAAAGGAATTTTAGTATTTTAATTAATAAATTATAAAATAAGTAAATAAATAAATATATATTTTCTTCTAATATCTTATGGATTTGAGTAATTTGAATATTCAATGGACCATGTTCTCAAGAATTTTGAAACTAACAAAATGAAATAATAACAAGGCCAACTTGAAATATCCAACAAACAAAATAGTCAGAGACCCACATATATAAATAAATAAATAAATAAACAAATTAAAATAAAATTTTAAAAATATAAAATATATTGAAGAATTTGCTATATGACATTCATTTATTTGAAAAATATCACTAGAATAATACTTTAAAATTTATTTTATTTTTCTTTTATAAAAAGAATTATTGTCACTATTATGACAAAATAATAGTTTTAATTTTTCTATAATGGAAAACAAATTATTTTTTAAAAATAAAAATATTTATATTTAAGGAAGAGAGTGATGAAAAAGGGAATAGAAAGACTTATTATTTTAAATTATAATTTTATTTTATGAAAAGACTTCATATGACTCAATAATATATTTAATTTGTATATAATGGTAGAAATTATTTTAAAAAATAATAATAATAATTTTAATTAAGGAAGAGAGTGATGAAAAAAAAATCGAAAATGAAGAAGGAATAAGAACTAGAATAAAGTATAATCCTATATCTTAGAAAGATCATATTAGAAGTAAAATATAAACACACCTAGAAATAACAGAATGCAATAACACAAACCATGAAAATATAAAGTTTCACCTTTGATCATAACATTGTAAACAAAAATGACACAAATATAGCAAGATTATCAAATCCATTAAGTAAAACAAAAGGAAACCAGATAAGTTCAAAACTAGCAGCCATTATCTATGAAGAACTGAGTCTCAGAAATTATAAATGAAGACCACTAGTACTAGATAAAAACAATAAGGCAAAAACCAACAGCAGGCAGGCAAGGCAGACAGGAAACAATCAACGGTATCGACGGAGAGAAAGGGTGTTGTTTCTCTTCCAGGTAGCTCTCCTGGATGGTCTTGCCTTGTGGTTAAGGTGTCCTCTACCCCTAAGACCTCTGTTCTTCTTTCCAGCAGAGGTAAGTCCCCTAAGCTCTCTGTGCTTATGGACTGGGTTACAGATCCAGTTGATTCTAGGATCATTACGGATAGCAGCATGAGCTTGGTCAACCAATATGACCTCAAAGTACTTGTAGGTTGAGTCCTGGATTGATATACAAATCAAGAATTTCATATTACATTCCAATTCAAAATCAAGAATTTGTAAGAACAAAATGAAAACACAAGTACCTCGTTGACCCAGTAAGAGTTCAGGACTCTAAGACCAGCAAGTTTCCTTCCAGCACGCTCTTCAGCAACTGAACGCTTGCTACGTTGAAACTTCAGCTGGGTAATACCCTGGTTAATGGGTTTACCATAAACAATACCCTTTGGCACTGGCCTCTTCCTTCCACCACGTCTAACACGCACACGGTACACAACATATCCCTACATATAACCAATTTCATCCATGTAAAACAGGGTTTCCAAATACAACAGATCATGTATATCATTTTCTAAAAGAGGGCCTAAGTATTAAACAGCAAGGTATATCATTTCATAGAAATCTGAAATGCATTATGAAAATATCAAAACTATTCATAGTTTGTAAGAATTTATCAAAAACTACATCATTTTCCTGCTCAATCAATCAAGATATACTATCTGAATGATAGAGAATGACAGAAACAGGCAGCAGATCCAGATTATTGAAAAAGTATAAGCATATTTCCGAATGAAAATACAGTCTCTGAAACAACTACAATAAGCTAAGACAACAGATCGGCATGTAATAGGTGGATTCAATTACCTGCTTGGCCTTGTATCCAAGACGACGAGCTTTGTCTGGGCGTGTTGGGTGATTAACACGGACGATTGAAGGAAGCTGACGATACTCCCAACACCTGACCCTCAACATGAAAGCCATCACATCGGATTGTTTCTTCCTCCATAGCTCAGAAACGTAAGTGTAAGCACCTGAATTCAAACACAGGCAAAAATACCATGAAAATTACTTGATGAGGTACCTGATTACAGAACTAGAAAACCTCGAAATCGCCGAATATAGACTACAAATGGAAACGGAAGATCTCTGAAGAGAAGAAGAAAGTGGATCGAGAGTTGCATACCCATTGTGTTGGCCTAAGCAGCTGTTCCGCCTCCTTGAGCAAGGGTTACAAGAGAAAGACAGGGATACACAAGGAGTTACGATTTATATATGTGGAAGCGGTAGGTTTAGACCTAAACTATGAAATATATGGGCCGTAAATTAAATGGCCTTGTTTTTTTATGTAGCCTGGCGATTTATCTATGGGTTTCGTATAATTGATTATTCGGTCAGGCCCAAAACTGACAAATTGTGTAGCTAAAGTTTTTTATTTTGTTATTATTAAACTTTTGATCCATTATTTATTATAATACCTATCGCAAAATGGCCCTTCAATTATTTAATTGTTAAGTTGCATCTTTGAACTTTCTATATTATATTTATATTATTTCAATTATTGTAACTAATTGACAAGAATATAATAAGGTGAAATTTGAGTTGGATATTTAATAATTTATAATTATAAATATAATTCAATTTTAATTTTTATATTTAAAAATAATTTGAATATATATAATTTATATTATTAATATTGACATAACTAATTATGATAATTCAAATCTATTTTTTTTTAGGGTTCAATTCTTATTAAGAAAAAATATATATTGTTTGTTATTTGGCACTTAAATTAAACAAATATTAGTTCGATATTTTAATTTATTAAATTAAAAAATATATATTAATTTACTAAATTTAAACAACATGTCGGTTTAATTGTAATGATAAAATAATATATTTTTATTTAGAAAAATATAAAAAATAAATATTAGAAATAAAATTCCGAACAAAAAGAATTCTAACTAAAATATGTGAATTTGAGAATTATAAAAATCTAATAGTTTAAATTCCATTAAAATTTTAATTTCAAATCTTAAATAGGATACTAAATCTAAAAATTTGAATTACACACTCTAGTTCTATGTTATTTAAATAACACTAGCATTTTTCCCGCACGAGTATTAATATAAAAATCGTGAAAAAAAATTACGGATAACATTTTTTATTTTATTTTTAACCGTTTTAAGTTTATGGGTGGGTCAACCCACAATTCGACCCAAGTATCCATTTACTCAACACCTATATAAATTAGTTAGTTAAAAAGTTGAACTTATATTAATATTAAAACGTCCCGCGTTTATCAAATTTGGTGTTGAATTTAAAATATAAAGTCTTTGTAGCCTAGTTGGTTAAAGATTTGTAATGTGTTTTGTTAGGTTGCAAGTTCGAAACATACCTCTAGCATTTTTAATTTTATTTTTAACCGTTTTAAATTTAAAAACGGGTGAACCCACAATCCGACCCAAGTATCCAAATTAACCACAGCTCTCGACCCGCCAATCCGGACACTTTAAAAATTAAACATCATTATATATATATATATTAGTTAGTTAAAAAGTTGAACTTATATTAATATTAAAACGTCCCGCGTTTATCAAATTTGGTGTTGAATTTAAAATATAAAGTCTTTGTAGCCTAGTTGGTTAAAGAGTTGTACTTGTTTTGTTAGGTTGCAACTTCGAAACATACCTCTAGCATTTTTAATTTTATTTTTAACCGTTTTAAATTTAAAAACGGGTCAACCCACAATCCGACCCAAGTATCCAAATTAACCACAGCTCTCGACCCGCCAATCCGGACACTTTAAAAATTAAGCATCATTATATATATATAGATTAGTTAGTTAAAGAGTTGAACTTATATTAATATTAAAACGTCCCGCGTTTATCAAATTTGGTGTTGAATTTAAAATATAAAGTTTTTGTAGCTTAGTTGGTTAAAGAGTTTTACTTGTTTTGTTAGGTTGCAAGTTCGAAACATACCTCTAGCATTTTTAATTTTATTTTTAACCGTTTTAAATTTAAAAACGGGTGAACCCACAATCCGACCCAAGTATCCAAATTAACCACAGCTCTCGACCCGCCAATCCGGACACTTTAAAAATTAAGTATCATTATATATATATAGATTAGTTAGTTAAAGAGTTGAACTTATATTAATATTAAAACGTCCCGCGTTTATCAAATTTGGTGTTGAATTTAAAATATAAAGTCTTTGTAGCCTAGTTGGTTTAAGAGTTGTACTTGTTTTGTTAGGTTGCAAGTTCGAAACAAACCTCTAGCATTTTTAATTTTATTTTTAACCGTTTTAAATTTAAAAACGGGTCAACCCACAATCCGACCCAAGTATCCAAATTAACCACAGCTCTCGACCCGCCAATCCGGACACTTTAAAAATTAAACATCATTATATATATATATATATTAGTTAGTTAAAAAGTTGAACTTATATTAATATTAAAACGTCCCGCGTTTATCAAATTTGGTGTTGAATTTAAAATATAAAGTCTTTGTAGCCTAGTTGGTTAAAGAGTTGTACTTGTTTTGTTAGGTTGCAAGTTCGAAACATACCTCTAGCATTTTTAATTTTATTTTTAACCGTTTTAAATTTAAAAACGGGTGAACCCACAATCCGACCCAAGTATCCAAATTAACCACAGCTCTCGACCCGCCAATCCGGACACTTTAAAAATTAAGCATCATTATATATATATATAGACATGTGTATAGTTTTACAAATGATTAAATGCATTTAATTTGTTTAAATATAAATTCAGGTTGAGGCTTGGGTTAGGTGCACATGTACATGTTATTGATAAACCTGTGAGATTCTTATTCCTTTTATAAGTTGATGAAAAATAGTTTTGTTTGAATTGTGCTAAATTATTTATTTATTTTAGGGTCAAGCTTCGAGTTTCACATTGGACCATTTAAAAAACATTTATTTTTAGATTGATTGTGTCTATTACTTTTATACTTGAAAAACACACACAGACACACACCAAAATTCAATAGAGCAGCAGAATAAGATCTAGAACGGAATAGTTTTGGGAAGAAAATATAGTTTGCTTTCACGTAATCAATTCCGTAAAAGGAAATCGATGTCGTAAACTACAACAGACATTTTGCTAACGGCTCCAAGGTTTGCGCATTTGCCATCTTTTGTATTGATTGCTACAATGTCTACTGCAGATGGACCATAAACCTGCACTTAATGTAAGTGAATCAAATAAAATCTAACGTTACAAGAAAAAGAAGTATGATTAAAATTGACCACAAAAGGGATTTGGCCTAGCATTAACTACACTATATGATCGCTTGTCAATTTCAAAAGGAGTTAATAATTGTTTTGGCCAGGGTTTCAAATAATTAAATAAACTGAAAATAAATATTACTTGTATATATTTTTGTTTTTTTTAATCAAAATTTACTATTCTGTAATAAACAAATTATTATAATACATTTCGAATTTGAATACAATTTTAATGTAGTATTGCTATTTTTAAAAGTTATTTGTTTTTCATTTATCCATGTTATGTTATGGTGAAAGTTACTTGCAACATGAAAAAAAATCCAAAAATTATATAGATTAAGTTATTATAAGTTTTGTAATAAATTATACAATAACATATCACAACACTTCTAGTGATAAGAAAAAAAAAACTCAAAAACACTACAACCAATATACTAAGTTAATCTAAATAAAATGGTGAAGAGATCATAGTTTATTATCATTTTCATGTATTTATGTATTTATGTTAGATTTTTATATTATCACCAAATAATCAAAAAAAAAAGTTATTTAAATAAGACTCAGTCCAAGACGGTAACAAACCGATCAAGGAAGTCCCGAACTCTTTTTATTTGTCATATTAGCCGACTCAATCTAAAGTTCGTGTACAACCTTATTCATACTATTATAACAAAATTTAAAATTGGAAATGGAATTAATTTTAAATATATGGATTAAAATGATATTAAACTTATTTGAAAACACCTGAAATTATAATATAATTGGATTTGAATAGAGAAAATATTATTAAATTTGTTAATATATATATAATTAAAGTATAATTCAGAATATTATTTTTTCTAAATTATAAAATAATAAATTTATACAAATAATTTATTTATTTTTGTCCAAACTCTTATCAACTTCGATTATATTATATTTTCAATGTTTGATAAACTGTACATATTGAATATTCAAATATCATCACCTTTCCATTTAATAGGTTTGAAAAAGAGTGTTGAAGAGTTTGATTTGTATGGTTGTTTTGAAATTGACATAATTGCCTTCTCATCACATTTTGTTAAGTTGATAATGTTTGAATGAATACAAATAAAAAAATATATATAAATGATGTTTGGATGGGTCATAAGAAGTCAAAAGGAATTGGACATGATAAGATTTAATAATGGAATTTCAAGAGAAGGACTAAATATTATATATTTTTTTGGATTATAAATTCAATTGTTTTTGTTATTAGACATTTGGTCTAGAAAAAATTAAGTATTTTTTACAACAAAAATGAGTGACTAATATATAATTATTTAATGATTATTATTATTATTTTTTTTAATTAAAAAATTAGTACAATTAGAGTGATAAGATTATCCGTGTTACTTCTCACAGTTTTAGATATTTATAAGAATAAAAAAAAAAAACATGTGAGAAAGGGGAACATGAATAATTAGTGATCCACCATAGTAACATTACATCAACTTATAGTTCACTTTTTGCTCTAGACTCTTTTGCTTATAAGTTATAAGTTGTATATACATTTATAGATATAAGATTTTTCACTCTTTAATTTTAGTTTTGAAAAAATAAAATTCTTTATATTAATAAACCAACTTTAGACTTTTTTGGTGGTGTAGGAAAGACACTAATCATATTTAATAAAGCATCAATGATTTTGTACACGTATATGATCATTTGATTCATTAAAATATTTATTTTAGTGGCTAACGTGATTGTGTTGTGCCTGGAAAAGTCACTCACGCAAACCATGTATTTATTTATTTAAATTTTAATTGTCTATATTATTAGAGACTATAGTTATCCTATTCAAGGAAATAAGACCAATAAAAAAACAATTCATTAATACATAGCCTAATTCTTAAAAAAAAAATCAATTCAATAATATATAGCCAAAAATAAATATATGAAAAGAAAAAAAATAAAAAATAATATAGGAAAATAAAATATTGAAGACAAAAGTGATTGTGAAAAGTTAAATAATATTGGATGAAAGAGGAAAATTAAATAATATTGGGTAAAAATAGAAAAAAAGATTAAAAGATAAGTGAGAAATGAGAGAGGAATAATATATGTTTGAATGAAATATTGTATAATTAAAATAAATTAATAAATAATATAGAACTAATTAACTTAATTTTTAATGTCATAGTTTAAATAAATTTGATATATTTTGTCAAAGTTCAAAAATATAAACTAAATATTTTCAGTATATATATATTATTATATTATATTAGCCTCTTGTTCATATCATTGTAGAAGATCTTAAGATAATTAATTTTCATTTTCAAATAAAAATAAGTTTAGTATATATTTAAAGAGATATGTACATATATGCAAGGGCTATTTTATTATTTTTTCTTCTCCCTTTCATAATGATAATTCATATGCATCACTATCAGCAAAGCTTGACTTCACCTTCTTCCAGTTCCAGTCAACTATAATAATGTAAGTAGTACTATTGCAGGCGGCCCTCACCATTTTCTAATCATCCCCAGTTCGATTTGCTGTTGAAGAGAGTAGCAATGGCGGTCGGATTTGCAATTGGAACAGAAAAAGTGGCATACACCGGGAAGATGACGACATTCGTCGTTGTCTCTTGTATGATGGCCGCCATGGGAGGATTCATCTTTGGTTACGATATTGGAATATCAGGTCTCATGATGATCGATCAGAACTTTCAATAATGTGTCGGTGTAGTAAAAATCTTTACTAATTTCCTATTTTCACATCACTAAAACAGGTGGGGTAACCTCAATGGAGTCATTTCTCAAGAAATTCTTCCCGGAAGTTTACCGGAAAATGAAAGACGACACCAAAATAAGCAACTATTGCAAGTTCGACAGCCAACTCCTCACTACCTTCACCTCTTCCTTGTACGTCGCCGGTCTAATCGCCTCTTTTTTCGCCTCCGCCGTCACCAAGGCCTTCGGCCGGAAACCCTCCATTCTATTCGGCGGCGCCGCCTTCCTCGCCGGAGCTTCTCTGGGTGGAGCCGCTTCCAATATCTACATGTTGATTTTTGGACGGATTTTGCTTGGAGTTGGCGTTGGTTTTGCTAACCAGGTAATTATTTGCATCTCTTTGTCTGATTCAATTAATGAATGTAAATTGTAATGACTTTCTGATTTGATTGCAGTCAGTCCCGTTATATCTATCAGAAATGGCACCATTCAGCTACAGAGGAGCAATTAACAACGGGTTCCAACTCTGCGTTGGACTTGGAGTGCTAGCTGCAAATTTAATCAACTATGGAACAGAGAAGATAAAGGGCGGTTGGGGATGGAGAATTTCTCTAGCCATGGCGGCAGTCCCGGCCTCCATTCTCACAGTTGGAGCCTTCTTCCTCCCGGAAACACCCAACAGCATAATCCAACGTAGCCACGACCATCAAAAGGCAAGAACCATGCTCCAAAAGATAAGAGGGACAGAAGACGTCCAGCTCGAGCTCGACGATCTAATCAAAGCCAGCGATTCATCCAAAACCGCCGATAACCCATTCGTTCAAATAGTCCGAAGAAAATACAGGCCCCAGCTGGTGATGGCGGTTGCGATCCCTTTTTTCCAACAGGTGACGGGAATCAACGTGATAGCTTTCTACGCCCCTGTTCTGTTCAGGACGATGGGTATCGGGGAGAGCGCGTCGTTGATGTCGGCGGTTGTAACGGGTGCTGTCGGGATTGTGACGACTCTTTTGTCGATGATGGTGGTGGATAGGGTGGGTCGGAGAACGCTATTAATCTACGGCGGTTTGATAATGTTGGTGTCGCAAATTATGGTGGGGAGTGTATTGTGGGTTAAGTTAGGTGATCATGGAGGGCTGTCGAAAGAGTATTCGGTGGTGGTTTTGGTTTTGATTTGTAGCTATGTGGCTGGGTTTGGGGTTTCGTGGGGTCCGTTGGGATGGTTGATCCCGAGTGAGATCTTCCCGCTTGAGATAAGATCGGCGGGACAGTGTATTAATGTGGCGGTTAATTTTTTCTTTACTTTCATAGTGGCGCAGCTTTTTCTGTCCATGTTGTGCCATCTTAAGGCCGGAATCTTCATATTTTTCGGGGGATGGGTGGCGGTGATGACTGTTTTTGTGTGGTTTTTATTGCCGGAGACGAAAGGGGTGCCGATTGAGCAAATGGAGAAAGTATGGAGGGACCATAAGTTTTGGAGAACCATTGTTGGAGAGGACGACTATTGACTATGCTTTCTACTAAACTTTTATTTTTTTAAAATGAAATTCTATTATTTAGGTAATGTTTTTATGCTTTTTGTATTGTTAGAGTTGAATGTAATATTTGTTTATATTAAGATTCTTTATAAGTTTAACCTGTGTTTGTTTTATAAATAAATTACAAGGAAGCATTTTCATATTTGTTTGAAAGTAAATGAAGAAATTATAATTATAATTTTTCTTATAGCCGATCTTTAATTAGGGATGAAATAAATTACAGCATATTATTAGTTTCATTGATCAAGTCACAATTATATGATTAGGGTAGGTCGATTTTATCTTTTATTTTACACACCAGTTAACCGATCAATATTGGTATCAATTTTATCGATCTGATTTTATTAGTTCCGATTGGTTAACTAAACCCGAAAATATATAATTTATTTTATTTTAATTAAATTTAAATTTGAACAGTCAATTATATTTTATTAATGTTATAATATATTTTATAGATATATTTACAAATATGTTATAAAAAATTTTAAATTTAAAAATAACTATAATATATATATATATATATATATATATATATATATATATATATATATATATATATATATATATATATATATAATGGAACCGCGGATAAGCACACTTAACCATTTATTCCGGCGCAGACGCAGACCTGACAGACTCGAACTCATGACCTCAGAGAGACTGAGAATATCCACATTGTGACTCGAACTCATGACCTCAGAGAGGCTGAGAATATCCACATTGTTGTTAGACTAGACTAGTGAATAACAAGTACAACCATTTAACATAATCGGTTTTTTCTAATATATATATATATATATATATATATATATATATATATATATATATATATATATATATATATATATATATATATATATATATTAAATATTATTTATAGTAATATATTTAATATTTACAAAATAATTATTATAAAATATAAATATATAATTAAATTATTAACGGTTAAACCAATAAAAAAAATAGTTAAACTGAACCGTTTAACCGGTAAAAAATTGATTAAATCGAAACCGTTAGAACCGATAAAATAAAATCGATAAACTATTGATTCGATTATCGAATTTTCTTTTTTTTTCACATTTTTTTTGTTAACCCAAATTTTGATCTAAAGAGAGTTAAAAGTGAATGTAATGGTGACATTTTTTATTTTCAATTAAAAAGTGATTTGAAATGTACAATTTTAAATAAATACTTTATTCATTTATTAATATTATTATATTATTTTTATGTTAAAGACATTTATACAAGATTTAGGCTTATATCTCTATATTCTGACCGGCATTTTCAATTTATCATGCATTTGGTATAGCAAACATATATATATATATATATGACAATAGGACACATGAGTGACCCGCTCACATGTATATGTATATGAGCAAACATATTACCGGTAAATCAATAAAAGAATAAACTCATGCCAATTTATATATTCATACACAATTATAAAATTTAATATGAAAAAATCATTATATATATATATATATATATAAAAGTTAAAATCTAATTAACTAAAAAAATTATAAATAATAATTTAATATTGAAAATATATATTATACAAAAAGGAAAAAAGCTCACTTAGACGTATGTACTTGCACAACTAGCTCATTTAAACGTATATACTAATAAAAGGTCATTTAAATGTACGTATTATCAAAAATTGGCTTATTTAGCCTATTTTAGTAACCATGGTTAACTTTTATTAAATATTAATATATTTTCCTTCTTTCCTTTTCATTTATTATTTCATTTATTACTAATAAATGAATCCTCTATTTTTTTTTTTTTTAATTTTTTATTATTTATATATGAGTATTTATGATTGATTATTTTTATTTTATTATATATATAGATATATGAGCATTCATCATTAATTATTTTAACTCTATATTTCTTCTTCTTTTTTTATATATATATATTTTTTTATATTTACGTTAATTATTAATTATTTTAAATTTGTTTATCCCAATAATTAAATATAACAATGAAAATTCTTTCAACAATAAAAATCCTTTAACACAAAAATAAATTAAATAATAATTAAGAATTGAATAATAATAAAAACTCATTCATCAAACACCAAAGAGTAATAATCAAATATTAGACAAAAACAATTCATTTACTACTAATATAAGTCGTGAACAAAAATTAAATAAAAAATTATTAATTTTATTTTTATTTATATTAAACTAAATAAAAAAAACTCCTTTTTCATTTTTATTATATTAAATTAAATAAAAAAAAGTCTTAAAAAAAATATTACAGTAAAACAGAAAATTCTTAAATAAGTTGTTAATTTTTTTTTAAAATGAGAATTTAAGAAATATGAGAAATAAAAACTAATAAAAAAAAGATAAAATATAAAAGAGAAATTAATATTAAAATAATAAAAATTTTAAGAATAAAATAAATTACCTAGTTTAATTAATGAAAAAGAAAGAGAGAGAAAATATATTAATATTTAATTAATAAATATATAAATTTAAAAATAAAAGTTAACTATGGTTATTAAAAGAGGTTAAATGAGCCAATTTTTGATAGTACATATGTTTAAATGACCTTTTATTAGTACATACGTCTAAGTGAGCTAGTTGTACAAGTACATACGTCTAAATGAGCTTTTTTCCATACAAAAAAGTAAATTTAAAATAAAAAACAATTTAATATTTTAATAAATAATATGATGGATACAAAAATAATTTATAATATATATATAAGAGATTGAAGATTGTTTTTTAATTATTATAAAGTATGAAGAATTTCTTTTTGTTTATTGAATAATGGATAAGCTTGTTAAATGCAATATAAGCATTGGGTTCAACAATATATCCATAATAGGGCTGCAAATGAGCCAAGTCGAGCTCGAATTTGCTTGAGCTCAAACTCAACTCGATTTAGTATTTTTTAGCTCGACTCGAACTCGAACTCGAACGAGTTCATAAATTTGAGCTCGAGCTTGACTCGACTATTTACCTATAAGCTCGGCTCGACTCGAAAAGCTCGAACTCAAGCTCGAATTCAAGATCGAGTTCGAGCTCAAACTCAAGCTCGAACTAAAGCTCGAACTCAAACTAAAATTTATTTTCAAAATAAAATATCAAACTTTCATACATATTCAACATTTAAAACATAATATTTAAAATTGAAAATATGAAAAAATTATAACTATTTAAAATTCCAAAATCATAATAATTCAAAAAGCATTAAACTACAATTACTAGTCAAAATTCTAAAATATAAAATTCTAAAATTAAAGTACAATACTATATAAATTGTTTGAACATTCAATATATTAATATTTTTTAAGTCACGTTCTTCAAGCATAGCACAAGTACACCTACCTGCATTTAAGCTTAAAAATAATTAATATAAAAAATACATGTTAAAACAAATAACTAAAATTTAACTTACTTTAAGGTTTAAGGGTAGATACAGACAAAAACAAATTCAATCTATTTTTTATTAAATATAATTATATATAATTAAATTAGACTTATTTATAGAAAGAATCTATTAATTTATTTATATATTACAATATATTATTAATATTATAAATTCATTTTTTCTCTCAACATATTATATATAATATATACATAATATATACTAACCTTTTTTTATCTCTTTATAATATATACAAAATATATACTAATATTTTTTTATATTTTATTATATATAATATATTAATATTTCAATATTATATTAGGCCATGTTTGGTTGGGGGTATAAAGGGGTATTAAACTATTAGTATAGTATAAACTATACCAATAGTGTTTTAATATTGTGTTTTTTACATTTTTACTATTGGTATTAATTTATACCCCTATATAATTTATACTTCATATTTGGTATAAAATAATATAAAATAGTAACTAGTCCCCCTAGGTACAATACTATTCTTATATATATCATTTAATTTTTAATTTCTCATTATACTCTTTATTAATAATATATTATTATTATATAATATATTAAATATTTTTATTTAATTTTAATATTAATATTTTATTATATATAATCATTTTTAATATAAATATTTTTAAAATATTTCAATATTTTAATTAAAGAATATTTATTTATTTTTATAACAATAATTTTATTAATTATTATTTTCTATATTTACTTGTATTATAAATAGTATTTTAATTTTAATTTATTTTATTACCATTATTAATTATATTTAAATTAAATAAACATAATTTATCATTTATATTATAATTAATTTTTTATATTTCAATTAAAATTATGTTAATTATTAAATAGTAGCGATACAATAATTTATAATAATAATAATAAACAATTTTATTTATAATATAAATAAATATAAATAATAATACTAATAATAAAAATAATTTTAAATTAATATTTATATAAGTTATACTACATTCTTATAATATATACCAAACATAAAATTATAAACTATATACAACTTATACCATTTCTTATAATTCATATCAAACATCAATAACTTATACAACTTATACCACCCTATATTATTTATACCTCGTTACAATTTATACCCCTATACAACTTATACCCTATATAATTAGTACCACTTACCAAACGCTACCTATATATAATATAATATAATATTGTTTACGCATACTAGTGTTTTTCTATATAGATCTATGAACACTATTAATATATATAATAGTGTTTTTCCATATAGATCTATGAACAATTAATATATATAATAGTGTTTTTCCGTATAGATCTATGAACATGAACGATCTATATAAGCACAAATTTCTCATAATACAAAAAAAATCAAAGTTATTTAAAAATATGAGCAATAACTATAGTAGAAATGAAAATGTATTTTAATTACCTGTAGGTTTTTCATGAATGAATGAGAGAAATAATGTAGATGAGAGATAACATAAAAAAAATGTATTAGCCTATTATGAATGAGTGAAAGTAATGATGAAGACGAAAGAAGAAGAAATAGTGAAGAAGGAAGAAGAAGAAATGGCGAAGATAGAGGAAGAACAAGAAGAAAGAAGAAATGGTGAAGATGAGGAAGAAGAAAAAGAAACAGTGAATAAAGAAGAAGAAAAAGAGATGAAGAATCACTTATGATTGATACATTATAAATTAGGGTTTTGTTTTATGACAATATAATATAATAATGTGGATTATGGGTCTTCTATATTGGCTTTGAAAATAGAGAGAAATTTCTATATGGGCCTTCTATATTGTTTTAAATTTTAAGTTTTTTTATATTAAATAAATAAATAAATAAATTATATATTATCGGACTCGAAAAAGTTCGACAAGCCGTCGAGCAAGCATTATATGAGCTCGAGTTCGGCTCGAATATTAAACGAGTCGGCTCGAGCTCGGCTCGAACTCGATCAAAGTCAAGCTCAAGCCGAACTTTGATCGAGCGGCTCGCGAGCAGCTCACGAGCGGCTTGACTCATTTGCAGCCCTAATCCATAACATAAGGCCTTGTGGAAATTGGGGTTATTCTAATAATTTAAAGGGAGAAAATAAATAATGATTGATGATAATTTTGAGGTAATAAGAATATTTTTGATAAAATTATTTAAAGGGTATTAAAAAAATAAATAAAATAATAAATAATAATTTAAAACAGATGATATTTTAGTATTTGGAATAATGAATTGAATGATGTGATTAATAAGAAAGAGAGTGAAAAGATATTTGATAAGATTAAGTTATTTAAATAAAACCGAAGAAGACCTAAATTTGAGTGGTAAGAATTGATACAAATATATTTTATTTATTTAATTAATAATCATATCAAGTGAAGATATTTTAGCAATTTTCACTTTTATATCAATTCATCTATTAGTTTGCTCAACAGAAAGAAAGAGAGAGATAATTTAATGCATAAAAGCCCATACTTTATTATTATTATTATTATTATTATCTATGATTGAATATTATTATTATTATTATTATATTTTTAATATGAAACTATTATTTTATATATATATATATATATTTATTTTATTTAACTTTTATGAAAATAATTAAAAGAGTATAAATTTATAAACAATTACAAACATTTTAAAATAAAAAAATGAAAATTTTGTAACTGTATTATATTTTTCTTCTTTAAAATCTGTTTTATTTTATAAAATTGAATTTAACCCACCCGATAGCAGGATAGTAGTGTCTTAGTAAAAGACAAAGAAAGCAATGAACTTCCGGTAATCAATGGCGAATCTGATCGCCAATATAATTCCTATCTTCATATTTTGATCACCATCTTCTCGAAGCTCCTTAGAAGGGAAAACCTGGGAATTCCTCATCCGCAATCGGGATTCTCAGGAAACAATTAAGATATCTTATTTTGTTTGAGAAATGAAAGGAAGCGGAGATTGCCCAGCCACCGAATTGAATGGGAGAGAATTTCAGACATTGTCAACGACTCTGATATTGGATCGCGTCGGAAATGTGGTTCTCTCTCTTAATCCTGACGGGTTGCGTTGGTCCGTATCTAATGTAAGTTCTTAATCTCTCTATTTGATTTGCAAACAATCGAATCCCTGTGTAGTTTAAGGCCTCGCCTATGTCAATAATCGTCCATCCGTGAACAATGGAGATCTCATTTATATGTATATCATTTGATAAATGGATGTCATGGGTATATGCGTGATTTGGCTCTGAGAGGGGACTATTGAACAATTAGGGTATTTTCACTTCTATATTTCTTTGTAATGTTGGTTTGGTTCTGATTACAGAATGACATTCTTGAATGGGCTTATTGGCATTTAGGACAATTGTGGGAAGCCATGCTTATTTATTCTGTAAACATGCCAGTTCTGCTTGGGTAAATTTTCAGTAGGTAAGGAACTGACCTAGAATACCAACTATGCCATGTTAGTGTCTTATCTTTCTATTAGTTTCTTATTTAGGTTGGAGAAGAAGACATGCTTAAGTATATGATACTGAACTGTTCCTCTCAACATGTTTAGGTCATCAATTTTGAAATGCCACAACATTGTGATAAGATGCGAAGTTCCAGAACTTGGGTGT
The DNA here is from genome assembly GCF_907164915.1 of Impatiens glandulifera. Taxonomy (NCBI): domain Eukaryota; kingdom Viridiplantae; phylum Streptophyta; class Magnoliopsida; order Ericales; family Balsaminaceae; genus Impatiens; species Impatiens glandulifera. The sequence goes on from NC_061863.1 coordinate 63,966,369, forward strand.
TGTTGTGGTAGACAAGCTCTTGCCATCCAACATGTTACTATTATCTTTTACTTTGTACAGTAGTAGTAGTAGGGATATATAAGGGAAACAAAATATAATTATTAGAGTATGTGTGGGGGTTAGTAGAGTATGTATTATATGGAGTTGTGAATTTGATTTTCTCTCATCTAAAGTCTTAGACCCTTCTCTTATCATGTACCTTGTACAAACTGGAGATCTCTAGGCTCAAACTCTTTGGCCAACATTGAATAGTCTGATATTATGCCGAGAATGATCTTCTATATGTTTTTCTAACCTTGCATGTCTTTTGTTCTGGCAGCAGAGCGAATCTTCTCGTCTGGCTGTAAATCTTATTTCTAAATGTGAAACTGATATAGAAATCCCGGGCATGTATGCTGCGGAGTTAATCAATTGGGGTCCAGTTCATGGATCTGTTCTTACAAATGCAAAAGAATATATGTACCGCTTTAGTGTGCACGTTGGTCAGAGGTCTAATAGCCAACCATCTATTTGGGTCCCATCTGTCTTTACTTTTGGCAGCGAAGATCCGCAGATCTGCCAAACGTGGGTAAATCAGATCAATATTTCTCTTAACAGGGAGATGGGCCGACCCAAGAATCTTCTGGTACTTTTTTCATAAAGACCTTGTTAGAATATGATCTCTTCACTTAAAATATATAAATAAGTGGCAGCTACATTGTCCCAGATTTTGTTTGTGTTTGCTAGGTTTTTGTTCATCCAAAGAGTGGGAAGGGCAATGGTTGTAAGAACTGGGAATTAGTGGCTCCTATATTTTCACGTGCCAGAATAAAAACCAAGGTAGAGCTTTTTGTTAGGTATATTTTCATGTTTCATGTCTAGTGTTGTTTTTCCCTTTTTATGATCTTGGTCATCAACTCCTTTTCCAAGACAAGAAGCCATGTTAGTTTTCCTATGTCCCATTATTACTTGGCGCAAATATGTTGAACTGAAGGCATGTATTTTACGCTTAATGAGTCTATTTGACATGATGTTGCATTTGCATTATGGTATTTGTTTTTTATAATGTTAAGGTTTGATGTTTGAACCCTTGAACTCCCATATAGGAATGAGTTGCATTTCATTACAATTGGTTCTTGATATTGATATATGGAGTGTTTATATTCCATTTACAGAATCAATGCTGTAGATATCGATATTCACACATGTGAAGCTCTTATCTCATTCATGAGAGATTCAATTGCAATTAATCCCAAACTGGCCTCATTTGGAAACACTTACAGTTTTCGTTTATGTAACCAAATTTAGATGAGAAACTACCAATACATCTATGAATCTGTGTTTGACTATGTTTAGTTTCTTAACGTATTTGTATCTAAATCTAGAAACAAAATAAAATTGACTTACACACTGAAACTCCAAACTCTAAATGTAAGAGAAGAAACAACTTTGCTCTTCATTTAAGGCAAAAAAATCACATTGTGTCATCGTCTCTTCTCATTATCAGGTTTTTGTCGTCTAATTGAGCTTTACAAGGTGTACATTTTTTTATATATAATCTTAAAAAATAATAAAAATGTATATTGACAATTGAATTCCTGATATGCTGCCGCTAACCTTGTATCCATTGTTTTTGAGTTTCTTAAGGTGATAGTGACAGAGAGAGCAGGACAAGCCCATGATATGATGTCATCTATTACAAATTCTGAGTTGAATTCATATGATGGTGTTGTAGCAGTTGTAAGTAATTTTATTCTCTTATATATATTTATTTTGCATCATTGATTATGATCTCTTTGGTTTGTGAGTCAAGACAAATCTTCCGCTATCAAAAGGATTAACCATGATACTGACATTTTGCTCCGTGCTTAATCTCACACAGTATAATGTCATACAGACCAAACTACTAAAAAAGATAGATGAAATTGTGATGGCTAGTTTGCAAATTGGACTTCTTTGGCACACTGCTGCAATTGTCATTCTACAGTTGTAAACAAAAAGATATTCAAACTCATTCCTTTTAGTTTTTATGTGATTCAATTGTTCTTGTAGGGTGGTGACGGTTTCTTCAACGAGATTCTTAATGGTCTTCTTGCATCAAGACTTAAAGCTCGTTGGCCACCGGCTCCAGATGATAATCAGTCTCATGAATATATTGTAGAGCCTTTTGATCATGTTGAAGACAATTCTCTTATCTCAGGTCATAGTCTTACTGAATCAATATTATTACTCTGTCTTCACCACTTTTGTAGAATTCATTTAAATTTCTGTATAGGCTACATAAATGAAGCACAAGGAACTCAAAAAATAAAAAAAGGGCTGGAACTTGATGTTTGACTTTTTGTTTTTTGTCAAATTGAACAGAGGGATCTCAGTTTTCTCTTCCAAATGAATGGTTTAGACTTGGAATCATCCCTGCGGGATCCACTGATGCGGTTGTAATATGGTAACTTATAGACTACTATGTAATTAATCATTTTCTTTGTTATTGTCAAATGTGAAGCCTCTGTCAGCATTAAGATCTTCTTGAACCTACCAGTTTTATCCTAATTTTGTTTTACACGGTAACATTTAACTTTTGCAGCACTACCGGAGCTCGAGATCCAATGACATCTGCTTTGCAGATTGTTCTTGGCAAAAGGGTAAAACTTGATATAGCCCAAGTTGTGAGGTGGAAAATGATGTCAACATCGAAGGTTGATCCCTTTGTACGATATGCAGCTTCTTTTTGTGGGTAATTATCCTCAATGCTAATGTTATCCATTTAGGATGATTAAATATTTTAGCATTTTGTTTGAAAGATTTTCACTTCATGTATTTGTCTGTCTTTATGTCCATCAAACTCATGTTCTTGAGTGAATCATACTATTATAATTTTCTCTTTAGTAACGATGGTGTTTGGGCCCACTTTTGCACACTCGACTAATCCCTGGAGGGGTCATACTATTAGATCATTAATGAAATCATTATAGACATTATTTAGTTACCATATGTGTATCTGTAAATATTTCTATAACTATAGACATTACATATTTGTGATTTTATATGGCCAAGTTAAGAGGAAAATGGAAAAAAGAAATAGTGTTTATGGAATAGTCTTTCATCTCATATTTTGAAAATGACCATTTAAAATTTTAAGCCTTTTATTTCTCCTAATTGGTCTAGTTTATACTTTATATAGTGTTGTCTCTGACTATTTTTTATTCAAATGCTAACGGGAAACTTTAACAATATTCTTTTACCAAATATTTTGGCCTAGTTATGCTATCTTCCAATTCTATACATATGTGCTTAATTTTGTTAGATATGGATTCTATGGGGATGTCATTGCTGAGAGTGAGAAGTATCGTTGGATGGGACCGAAGCGGTATGATTATGCAGGAACTCTGGTATTCCTCAAACATAGGTACACCCCGTCGAAAGATTTACTTCTGGATTTAATACAACGACAATTAGCCTTTTGCCCCCCAAAAAAGATTTATTTCTGGATTAATGCTATAATTTTTTTTTTCATTATTTCATATTCTTCTAATAATACATTTTCAGACTTACTGTTTGCATTGGAAGGATTGGGCCTAGAGGCTCTATTTTTCATCCTTTTACATTTTGGCTTTGTCTGATAATGGGAGAAAAATCCATTGTCTTATTTGATGTGGGTTATTTGAGATAAATTTCAAATGACTACTATCCAATCAACAATCTACTCATCAATCACATAATTCAGATTATCAATATATATATTTCTTCCCATCTTCAAACAAATTTGGTAACCTAACTTGAAAAGCTGAGTCTCATATTTTCTCGTTCTTTTGCATGGTATATCTTCCTTCAGGACTTATGAGGCCGAAATAAGCTACCTGGAATCTAAAGCCCAGAGCATGACTAGTTCTGATTCTGAAAAAGATATGTCTAGTAGTAGAAAGCGAACAATATGGAGGCAACCTAAAAGATCAGAAAAGGTGGCTTGTCGAGTCAACTGTCAGGTCTGTGACACAAAATCAACCAGTACTACATTACAAATACCAACCCTTTTCCCATCACAAGACACAGAAGAAACAAGATGGGTAAAAACTAGAGGACGGTATCTGAGCGTTGGTGCTGCTATAATCTCTTGCCGGAATGAAAGAGCTCCTGACGGTCTGGTGGCTGAAGCCCATCTTTCCGATGGCTTCTTACATCTTATATTGATTAAAGATTGTCCTCATGCATTGTATCTATGGTAATAATGTTGATCTCTCTCTCTTCTCCTCTTTATACTATTAGTATATTTGATTCTTTGAATGATATTAAAGCCATAATTGGGATTATTACAGGCACTTAACTCAGCTGGCAAGAAAAGGTGGGAACCCGTTAGAGTCCGAATTTGTTGAGCATCACAAAGTAAGTTTACCCACATCTCATCTACCTTTATAATCCTACAATTAAAATTGCTCTCTTTGATCCACTGTTATCTTGTTGTTCACAGACAAAGGCTTTTACATTTACATCTTCCGGCAAGGAAAGCTCATGGAACCTGGACGGTGAGGTATTTCAAGCCCACCAATTGTCGGCTCAAGTACTTCGTGGTCTGGTTAGCTTGTTTGCATCTGGCCCTGATGCATAGCCTGTTAGGCGCATGAAGAAATTGTTGTATACTTAGTTAGATAATTAATTATGTTGGGTCACTCATGTTTCATGTATTCTCAAACAGTCTGATGATGATTTTTTAGCCCCGACAGTTTATAATATATTTCTTTTTTTTTTCCCTGGATTGTTGTAAAGCTTGAATTGTGTAAAAATTGAGGAAAATGAGGCTATGGTTAACCCATTTCTGGCTGGCAATCCTCAAAGTCAGTCCTTTATTTGAAAATAGATGTTTTCTATGCTTGTCTATATCTATATTGTCTGGTTATAACTTGTTTGATTTTGAGTTGTTTGTTCTTATTCTATATAGAGAATTAAAATAACAATGCAGGAAAGACTTTCTTTCCCTTGGAATTTTCACCGGCCCTTGATCATATGATCATGACAGCTTCATTTATGTAATATTCTATGATAGCTCCCTCAATATTAATTATATCATGAAACCATTCATCAATAACCCTTTTTCCATTGCTCCCGTAATTGGCAGCTTCATCATCACTAGTGTGATCAATACTTACTCCAAAAATGTCTACTCCTATGCAGTAAATCTCCTCTCTTTGTTTATTTATCTGTCTAGATGATTATTTACATATATTTCTCGAGTTGTAATTCTTGTTCTTGTTGTTCTTCAGATACTTCAACGATCTTCCTCCGGTGTCCAAGACCTATGTTGTTATCTGCTTTATGACATCGGCGGCTAATTATTTGAATCTTTACCACTATACGATCATAGGGCTTTACTATGCAGATGTTGTCAAGCGTTTTCAGGTATATAACAATTGGCAGCTGCATCTCATTTTCTCATACATGTAAATCTTATTTTTCTTTTACTTTGAAGGTTTGGAGACTGATTACCAACTTCTTTTTCTTGGCGCCCTTCTCGTTTACCTTTGCCTTTCGGATTCTACTAGTGTAAGCATTCTTTTCTCATCATCACATGCAGTTAGTTCTCTTGGTCACATCATTTAATCTGATAAAAGTTATTTAATTTTAGACTAAGGCATGGTGTTCAACTGGAGAGGAGTACATATGACAAGAGAACTGCAGATTTCTTATGGATGTTTATCTTTGGAGCCATCTCTCTTTTGGTAAATTTTCAAATGTTGGGAGACATACCCCAATTTGAAAAAACTAAATTAATTATAGGCAGATTCAAAAGTTAAACTTTTGTTTATGCATACATAAATATAAACAATAAGTATTTCGACTCATTCATTGTTGCTGGCTGGCTTGCTTGCCTTTGCTTGTTTAGGCCATGTCCATTGTTCCTTTCCTGTGGTCACCCTTCATGGGCGCCTCCTTGGTTTTCATGATTGTATACATTTGGTCACGCGAATTCCCTAATGCCCGACTTAATATACACGATCTTTTTGAACTCAAGGTATTTACTAAGTCATTCATTCTGGCTCTGGAGCTATCTATATATAAGAAGGTTAGTTTGACATTATTGTGATTATTATTATGCAGGGGTTTTATTTGCCTTGGTACATGCTTGCAGTAGATCTGGTTCTTGGAAATCCTTTAAAACCAGATATACTTGGAATGGCTGCAGGCCATTTGTATTATTTCTTGACAGTTCTCTATCCTCTTTCTACCGGAAGAAACATTTTCAAGACTCCTCTATGGGTGTATCCTTCATTAAAAATAGAAAAAACAGGGTATTTCTATACTATTTGATAAAATATGTTGTTATCCTTGATTGTTTGTTATTATTTGTCTAGTCACAAGCTGGTGGTCTTTTGGGGAGAAGGAATTCAAATGAATACAACTCAGAACAATGTCTCTTCGTCGGGAACTTCTTTCCAAGGAAGAGGCCGACGTTTGGATGGGGGGAGACCAAGCAACGTCGGGCCTCAAGAAAGACCCGACAGTCCGGCCCGACAGCAGCCCAATCAAACGGATGCTCATCTCATCTTTCGTGGGAAAAGCCGTCGACTAGGCGCTGGACGTTAATAATGTCCTATGTTATGTCTCTCATTTATTATGAATAAAACCTAAGTTTCTATAGCCAGCAAAGATTTGCACAAAAAAAAAAGTAAAAACAGGTTCCTGAGTAATAGAATAGAATGAGATTAGGGTGGAAAGACACTCAATACATGTATGCCAATAGAGAAGGTTATATCTTTCACAGAGAAAGCGAAGCCATTCGAATTCAGATCAACACCAGAAATCTCACTAAACTCCATATTGTCCAGATTCAACTTGAATGGTAAACACCCTAAATGCACAATAATCAAATACAGCTGCTTGTCTTCTTTGTCGCAGCAAACCGAGATCAATCTACGAATATCCTTAGCAATATCAATATGAGATGGGTCAACAGTATACTTAGCCACCCAGCAGGAAAAATATGAATTATCAACAATATTTTAAAAGAATAATTATGTAAATAATAATTTTTTTAAAAGGAATAATATGAAAATAATGATTATGATTTATACATGTTTATATATTACACATCATTTATATTTTATAAATATTAATTAAGAACGAGAATTTGGTATGAGTGCTCAGTGCTCACACATCATGGTTCTTTTATCATTACTCATTAAACATAACTAACTATAAATGACAACTAACCGTTGCTCTCTTTATCATTGCTCATTAAACATGAACTATAAATGACAACTAAAGTAAAGTGATAATTTGGTTTTAAAAAATCACACTACCACCACATGTCTTACATGTTAATTATGGGACAGCCATCCACCCTCCGAACCCCCAACCAAAACTCTGTTTTTTTAGTCAGGGTAAGACGTTGAAAAGAGAATGAAAATAGTGATGAACTTCTAGTCTACAGGAGGTATATCTAGTGGATCCATATGTTCTTTTCCCGTCTTGCATACATGTCACCTTTCCCACATCACAAACTTCCCCGAACCTTTTGTCCTCTAGATTAAACCTTATCATCTTCCCCCCCGGCACCAACAACACCAGGTACGGTTGTTCTTCTCCTCCTCCTCCTCCTCCCCAAACCATCGACAATACACGAAATCTAGTCATCAGACCCTGATCCTCGATCATCTCAGGGAATGCCCTCCCGACGTCTTCACCCAGTTCAGCAATATACTTGGTCACCCACCCTGAGAAATCAGCCATCAGTTCACTCACTTTCAACGCTACATTCGGAGATGGAGAAGATCTCTCAACCACGTAAAAATGCCCGCCTGATTCCCCGTAGCAGATATCTTTCCCTTCATCTTGAAAACTCGTGGTAAGACGAGGAATCGTTCCGAGTCGCTCCTCTTTGATTTGCAAGTAGAGAGAATCACCTCCGTAGTTGCAGAACCAGATGATCGCGTCGTTCCAGTAAGTCCCTCTGCTGAATTTGGGACGTTGTCGATAAGGCCATGTAAAATTCAAGTCTACAAGGACCCTCGACGATATAGTTTCTGATGAGTAGATCTCGATCTGGAAACAGGATGCAGGTGGATTATTAGTGAAGCGAGCGGAATCGGTCCAGAGAGAAATCAATTTGTAGTGAAGAGATTTCGAAGGATCGAAAGCCAAAGTCATTCCTTCGATCCTAAGACGAAATAGGAGCGGTTGGGGAAGGGTGATCAATTGCCTAGTGGTGGGATTCATGACGTGAAAGACGTTGATGCTATCCACCCAAGAGATGAGACCGTTGCAGGAAGTGAAGTAATGGATATCATAATAATTGGGGAAGAATGGCCGATCATGAGCGTGATTGTTGTTGAAAGGAAGGAAATCGAGATATGAGAGGGAGAGGAATGACTTCCAGTGAAGAAGTAGGCCCGAAGGCTTGCGACGATGATGTCGCAGGAGATGGACTAACGGTGGATTGGAGATTAGAGAGTGCCAGTGCTTGGAGACCGACTTAAATCGGAACAGAGACTTAACAGGTAAACGGAAGAGAATTTCGAGTAAGAGGTCATCGTTTGAAACTACTTTATCTAAACTAGAACAACTTCCTGAATCAACAACAGCCATGGCCGGCCGCCCGCTCTTTTTCGATTACAGAAGATGAAGATGAAGATGAATTACCTACTTATAATACAAGTTTGTTTCCGTGTTCGTGTTCAGTTGACAAAATTTTATATATTTACTAAGTCAAGAAAACTGGCATAAAAAAATGAATTTTAAAAAAGTTAATTTAAACTGAGTCCTTCTCATTTTTAAAATGATTTCAATTAAATTTTAAGATAACTTGGCATGATTTTAGCAACTGTCTAACTAATAGGTCAAATTTCCAATATAATAAGATGCAAGTGTGGCTAATATCAAATATTTGTTGATATACATGGTAGGGGCAACAAATTCCACAGGGTCAGACAAAAAAAAATAAAAAAATATACAAATAATAAATTTAAAAAAATGATATGTTTGTGACAAAAATGACAAAAATGAATAATTTAAATGGTCTTTTTTTTTTTAATTTATTATTTTTTTAAACATTAAATTCGTGTTTTTTTTTTCCGCTAAATTATATTATTGGATAGATTTGTGGAATAAAAATGAATATGATTATACAAATGTAGTGTTTGGTTAAGAATTTTAATCATTCTCATTTTCATTGATAGTGTTTGAATTTATCGGGAGAAAAATATCTTAATTTTATTTTTTATTATATTTTTTTATATCATAATTATTTAAAATATATAAAATATTTAAGTGTGTCATAATTTAATTAAATATAAATATTTAATATATTATCCTATTAATTACATTTTAAAAAAAATATTCGTAGTAAAATTTTAGTCTTACTTATTTATTTAGAAATTTTTATTGGAATTAATATATATTATATATATATATATATATATATTAATTTTATTTCTATTTTCCTAGACACTTTATTAAAAAAATTTAAAGCTAAACGTGGGTACGTATATAGAAATTATTATATAGAATTTGATAAAATTTATTAAAAATTATGAGAAAACAAAATTTTGATTTGTGGTAGGGGAATTAAATAGGGATGATGAAAAAAAATAGAAAAATTAATTAATTAATTTTTTTTTAATATATGCATGAGAAACGACCTTCTTCTAGGGCATGAGACATGACTTTCTATTACTATAATATTTTATTATCGAATTATATTATTAAATATACAATATATAATTTTTTTACTATTAAATAAATATAAATTTTATTTTTTACTAATTTTAAATTTAACACAATAAGTTAAATATATTTTTTATTTTCATTTTAATTTAAATATTAATTATTTTTATTAAACCATTCTCTTATTTTTCTATTTAATAAATATATTTTAAAAAAATAACATCTAAAATAGGAAGTAAAAAAATGTTAAAGAATATATTAATTAGTTTAAAATGTGGCTATATAATATATATATATATATATAACATTATAAATTGAAATAATAAATATATTTATATATTATAAATTGGGAAAAATTAATAATAAAAATTCGAAATATATTATTAATATTAAAAAGTGAAATTTCAACATTATTTGTTTTTTGACAGTAAATAAAGACCCCAATGCTAGAAATCTAATATGAAAAAACAAGAAGAGATTCAGAGCGGTGAAACACTGGAGTGACACTCAACATATTGATATACGTTTACAGACTTTCTAAAGCGATTAGATTCTTTAAAGTAAGCCGGTTGAACACCAGAAATCTCAATCATCTTTGTATCCTCGAGATTGAAACTTACGATATGAAATGGTAAATCCAAAACGAGATAGGGTTTGTCGTCGACGTCGTTGGTCCAAACCAAGCTCAATACACGAAACACAGACTCTTCTTCTTCGATATGATCAGATAGGTTACCGCTATACTTGGTGAGGAGCCAACCTGAGCAATCCTCCTTCATTTCATATACCCGAAAGGCTTTGGTGGACGACCTCCGAGACCATTCAACCGAGTAAAGATGTCCTCCTGATTCGCCAAAGCAGAACTTAAGACCCCACTCCCTGTTTGGCTGCGGAAGGGTTCTCATCTTCTCCTTTTCGATATCGAAGATGAGACAATCACCCCCTTCGCGGAACCAGATGATTGCATGGTTCCAGTAAACCCCAGGATACAATTTCTGATAATAATTATCATATGTAATGGGGGACTTACAATGTAGTAGTGCCTTCCAGGATTTGGTCTCGGATGAGTAAATCTCCACCTGAAAATCAATATAGGTTTTCCAAAGACAAACCAGTTTGTAGTGAATAGATTTAGATGGGTCGAATATTAGACCAAGTCCAACAATACAGAAGTGAGATAGGTTTGGTTTTCTAACGGTGAGGAATTGCCTGGTGGTGGGATTTATGACGTGACAATCAATCGACTCTTTCTGGTAGGGCTTGTAGAAACTGACACAAAATAGGAGGCCGTTGGATGAAGTCATTAAATGGATTGCATAGAGTTTACGGAAGAATGACAGATCTGGATAATCATCATCATCATTCACATTATTGTTAATGTTGTTCATGATGGGAAGAGGAATGAAATTGATTGGGAAATAACTACGAGTGTCAGAATAATATGTGAAGCTTTGAATCAGCAAGCCCTGGCGTCGTCGTCTGCGGAGAATATTTAAGGATGGAGATGAGATGAGAGACAGCCAGCCCTTGGAAACCGACTTGAATCGAGCAAGTGATTTGGAAGGCAAACGGACAAATATTTCGGTCAAGAGGTCTTCATTAACAAACGTCGACATCGTTGGTTTAGCAGACATGGCCATGGCCATGGCCACCACCTTAATTAATTTCTCACAAGAAAGAAGAAGGAGTCTGTATCTCTTCCTTTTTCAATGGCGAAAATCTTCCATTTCTTTTTCGTAATTAAGTAATAATTAATATCATCAATATCATATATTTTCTTTCCCATCCTAATAATTCTGTAATATTAATTAATAAATTATTTGAAGATATAACCAAACTTAATCCACTATTGGTCATTTGTAAAATAAGATGCAAAATCATCGTTAAAAAAAAAAAAAAAAAACTACTAACTCATCCAAGACTCACTCCTATGATGACTTTTGAATGGTGGAAATTAAATGAAATAACCCTAAAAATAGTCAAAATTTTAAAAATATTTAAGCCCAATATTTTTGTTTTAAAAAAATAACTTGTTGAGTATTTGAAATGACTACTTTGCCCTTATCTGATTTCCCCTTTTCACTACAAACTCATCTCGATGACATCTTCAACATTCAGCATTTTCGACGTCCTCCACACATCCATTATTCATGTGAGTTTGTGTTTTTTCGTCATTTTCCTCGTTTCATTGCTCTAGGAATGTTTTTAGGGTTTTAGGGGAGAATAATTTGTATGTATAGTTTGTGTCACAATGAATAGAGAAGAAGAAATGAACAAAAGTGAAGGGGGAAATGATTCATTTGACAGACCCAAAATGTTATTTTTGTAAATATTAATGAGCCTAAGTCATTTTTGAAATTTTGACTATTTTTAGGATTATTTCATCAAATTATATTATATTACATATTTATTTGGGAAATTTGAGCAGATGACTCAAAAAATAGTGTGAAATGCGGAAAGTGAAGGTGAATAATTTAAATAGCACTAATGACTCTTTTTTTTAATGACAATTGTACTCTTGCGTAACGCAACTCCAGTTGCATGACGCAACCAATTTTTTTTTCGTCTGGATTGCGTGACACAACTGGGGCATTTTCGTCCAAAACATTTCATAATTAATCTTTTTTGAAAATTAAAAAAATAAAAAATTGGGGCATTTCACCTTCTTTTTTTTTTTTTTTTTTTTTTTTTTTTTTTTTTTTTTTTTTTTTTTTTTTTTTTTTTTTTAGGGTTATCTGCTCAAACTTCCCCATATCCCATATTTATTTATATATATAATGACATTAAAGTCACTAATAATCATTTTTTTAACCAATCTTTTTTTATTTATTTCTTAATATAGGATAATATATATATATATATATATATATATATATATTCATAATAACAAATATAAATAATATTATTTTTAAATAATATATCTTATTTATCTATTTTATTTGTTTATGTTTATTTTATTTCAAAAAATAGTTTTGAGTTTTATAAGAGAAAGAGAATAGAAATATGATTGATTTGTGGAATAAGAATGTATAATCATTTTTATTTTAATTAATAATATTTAAATTTATAAGAAATAAATTATTACTATCATGTTGTAACATAAATTAGTATTAACTAAAAAGATTATCATATGATGCGATACACATGATAAAAATATAAATAAAATAAATTTAATAAAGATAATAATATGTATTTAATGTTATTTTTTTTTAATAAAACACTCTCATTTCATATTTTATTCACTTTGTAAAATAATTCATCTTCTCACATATCCCATCACATATTTTTCTCAATAAACATTTTATCTTGTGACCTTACACTTTCACTTTAATCAAATCAAAAATCTCAAACATTACCAATTTTTAAAAAAGAAAACCCTCACTTTAGTCTATCAACACTCAATCGACCTCTCATCTCGTGACCTTAAAACACTAAGACTAACCAACCATCTCATTCCACATTTATTTATCAATTCAAATCAGACTTCTTATCTCGTAACCTTAACTTTCATTTCGGTCAAACAACTAATTTTCTCGCATATCTTAACCACCAATATCAATTTCTTTCCCAATCGACCTCTATTTCTTTACCTTACTTTCACTTCGACTAATAAAAAATCATCTAATTCCATATTTATCCACCAATCACAATCGACCTCTATTCTTTTGAAGACCTTACTTTCACTTCATCAAACAACTCATCTTCTCACACATTTTATAATATACAACCTGACATTCTTATCATTACTTCGCCTAACCACACATCTCATTCCACATTTATCCATCACAGTTGACCTCTTTTCTCGTTACCTTACTTTCACTTTGACTAATTAACCATCTCATTCCACATTTATCCATCAATTCTCAATCGACCTCTCATCTCGAAACCTTGCTTTTACCATGTCAAACAACCCATCTTCTAACATATTTTACAATATACAACATGACCTTCTTTATCCTCAATTCGGCTAACCATTCAGCTCATTCAACATTATCCAGCCCAATAATCGACATCTCATATGTGACCTTACACTTTCATTTCGGTCAAATCAACTATCTCCAACATCACCAATCTCTTTTACTCTTTACTTTGGTCACCAATCCCCAACTGCCTCTTATCTCGTGACCCATCTCTTCACATATTTTACAATATACAACCTGACTTTTTTTATCCTCACTTCGGAAAACTAACCATCTCATTCCACATTTATCCACACACTAATCAATCTCTCATATTGTGTGACCTTACACAATTTCATTTCAGTCAAATCAGCCATCTCCAACGTTACCAATCTCTTTTACCCTCACTTTAACCCATCAATTCCCCAATCGACCTCTCATAGCATGACCTTACTTACATCGATTAACCAAAACCATCTCATTCCACATTTTTATCCCACTAATCTCAATCGACTTTTCATGCTGTGACTTTCCTTTCATTTCGATCAAACAATTCATCTCCTCACATATTTTACAATAAACAACCAGACTTACTTATCCTCGCTTTGGCTGACCATCTCATCTCATTTCACATTTATCCACCCTAATCGGACGTCTCGTGCCGTGACCTTAAACTTTCACTTTGGTACATTACCAATCTCTTTTACCCTCACTTTGGCCCACTAATCCCCAATCGACCTCTCATAGTGTGTCATACTCACTTCGACTAACCAATCATCTTATTCCATATGTTTATCCACCTTAATTGACATCTAATCTTGTGACTTTATACTTTCACTTCGGTCAAATAAGAAAACAACAAACCATCTCTTTCCATATCATGAATGTTATTACCTAACCATCAATCCCAATCGACCTCTACTCTTGTGAATATTATTTACCTACCCATCAATTTTATCGCAAATTTTAACCAATATCATTCGCATTCAACCATCTCCTCATTTCGATAAACCAACGGTTTTTAATAGTTTAAAAGTTGTGCATAACAGGATTTCAACCATTGTCTATATTATGTAGCGTTAACACTTCAACTATTAGACCACTTAAGATTGTTGATTTATATATATAATTTATACGACTAATATATAATATTTGTATTTTTAAAATATTTAATAAATATTTATTATTTTAATATATTTACATCAAATTTTTATTTTTATAATTTATTAATTTTTTCAATAAGATTTATTATATATATATATATATATATATTTATACTAATAATATTGTTGATTTTTTATTATTATTTTAAATAAATTTTGAATTGTTAATTTTATTTATTTAAATTTATTATTAAAATAAAAAATAAAATAACTTAAACTCTCTTTTTCATTATTTAGGTTTATTATTATTATTATTATTATATATATATATATATTTTTTTTTTGTTGAAAGAAAGTATTATTATACTAAGGTTGATTTTGTAATATTGTTTTAAATAAATTTTGAATTATTAATTTTATTTATTTAAATTTATTATTAAAATAAAAAATAAAGAAATGTGTTAATTTTTTTCTAAATAACTAAATTCTATTTTTCACTTATTGAGTTAAAAAGTTCAAATTTAACCATTATATGATTAAAATTTCTCACGTTTATCAAATTTAGTGTTAAATTTAAAATATAAAATCTTATTAGATTAGTAGGTAAAATGTTTGTATTTGTTTTTGTTAGGTATAAGTTCGAAACATACTTATATCATTTTTTATTTTATTTTTAACTATTTTAAGTTTATGAGCGGGTCAACACATAATCCGACTCAAGTATCCATTTACTTTCATATATATATTCAAATTAACCATAACAAAAACAAATACAACCTTTATATATATATATATATAATAATTTTTATTTTTGTTATGTTGAAAGTTCGAAACATACCTAATAATATTTTTAATTTTATTTTTTAATTATTTTAAGTTTATGGACGGTGAACCCACAATTACTCAAATATCAATTTACTCTCATATATATATTCAAATTAACCACGACACTTTAAATTAAACATTAATATATATATATATATATTAATATTTATATTTATTTTACTATATTTTATTTTGTTAAAAATATAAAATGATATTATATTTTACATAATAATCTTTTAAAAATATACAAATATTTAAGTATATAAAATATAAACACCTAATATCTAATTATATTCATTATATATATATATATAATATATGTATATTTTAAAAATTATAACAAAAGGAGTTGAATGATTTAAATTTTTTTTACTAATTATAAATTAAAAATAATCAATATTTTTATAAATTACAAATAAAAAATTATAAATCACCTTAATAATATAAGATAAAAAATTTAAAATATTATATACTTATATTAAATATATATAGGTTAAGATAAAATCTTTAAAATATTATATACTAATAGATTAAATATATATAGGTTAAATATAAGGATTTTAAAGAGAAAGTGTATCTCAGATAATTTTTTTAGTATCATGTAATCAAATCATATATCTTTATTCTTGCTTATTTATATATTATTTATTAAAATTATTAATTAAGAATTTTAGTTAAATTTTGAAAACAAATTTAATTTTATTGAAATTGGTATATATTATATATATAGCATGGGAATTAAATAATATGATAAAACGATTGGAAAATTAATTAAAAATGAAATAAATACAAAAAATTATTTTTTAAAATAAAAAATTTAACATAATCTTTAAAAATTGTATACATTTTTTTATTTTATTATCTAAATTGTAAGAAGAAATTTTGGGAGTCAAATATTTAATCGAATATATGGTTCTTTGAATTAGTGGACTATAGAAATCTTGAACTTTGAATGATCGTTGTTTTATGCGTATCATTTATAATATTATTATTATTATGATTATGATGTTGCATGAGTATGAAGTTCATTCAAAAATATTTACTAGATTTATAACTTATTTAGTAACATTTTTTTGTTTTTATTTATATTTTATTTTTATATTTATTTTGTCTTAATGTCAAAAGATTTTAGTAGTTTTTAATATAAATGAACCTTTTAAAAAAATAAAAAATAAATATTTTTATTAATTTTAAAAATTAACACTATAAATTAAATACATTATTTTATTTTTAATTTAATTAAATATTTTATTTATTTTGGTTTTCAATTTATATTTATATTTTATTATATTTTTATCAATTTATTTATCTATATATATTAATAAAAATAATTAATAATTTTAAAATATCAATACAAATATGATATTTTTATGTATTCTAATTTAAATGTATATTTTATTTTAATAATTAATATTATAATTAAAAAAATATATATTGTTGAATAAAAATAAAATAAGACATATATGATAAAATAATTTTAAAAGTTTATAAATAACATAATAAAAACATTTAAATATTCTCTTTTTTAAAATTAATGAATTATTTCATAATTAAAAAAAATAAATAATAAACCATAGAGAATTTTTTATATTTTTTTCAGTATTGTTGCCGGGTAGTTATTCTCTCTCAAATTTTATTTACCCTAATTCTCTACTTCAATCCTTTCTCTATAATAATTATCCTATAATTGAAAATAATAATATTATATTAAAAATAGACACACTCAACAAAAATGAAGAAACGAGGAGGAGGAGGGAGTGATTCAGAGCGGCGAAACGCTGGAGTGACACTCAACATACTGAAACACATCTGGAGTAAAATTATATCGACTAGATTCGCCATTAAATAAAGGCGGTTGAACACCAGAAACCTCATTAATCTTCATATCATCCTCCTCCTCCTCGAGATTGGAGCTTACGATCTGAGACTCTAAATCCAAAACGAGATGGGGTTTTTCGTCGTCGTTGGTCCAAACCAAGCTCAATACACGAAACCCGGATTCGATCTGAGATAGGTCACCGGTATACGTGACGAGCCAACCGGATAAATCTTCCTTCATTTCATATACTCTAAAGGCTTTGGTGTAAAAGTTTCGATACCATTCAACTGCGTAAAGATGTCCTCCTGATTCGCCAAAACAGAACTCAAGACCCGACTCCCTGTTTGGAAGGGTTCTCACCTGCTCCTTTTGGGTATCGAAGATTAGACAATCACTCTTTCCATTGCCATTGGGGAACCAGATGATTGCATCGTTCCAGTAAATTCCAGCAGGATAAAAAGTCAGATGATTATAATAATTAGATGGAAGGGGTGACTTACAATGATGTAGAACCTTCCAGTATTTGGTCTCAGATGAGTAAATCTCCACCTGAAAATCAATATCGCTCTTCCAAAGACAAACCAGCTTGTAGTGAATAGATTTAGATGGATCGAATATCAAACCAAGTCCAACCAGCCCGAAGTGAGTGAGGTTTGGTTCTCTAACGGTCAGGAATTGCATAGTGGTGGGATTTAAGACGTGATATTTATGGCAACTACTGGCACAAAATAGAAGCCCGTTGGATGAAGTTATTAAATGGATTGCATAGAGTTTACGGAAGAAGAACAGATCTGGATAATCATCATCATCATTCACATTCGCATTCGCATTCGCATTCGCATTGACATGATTGTTGTTGTTGTTGATGATGCTGTTCAGGGGAATGAAATTTATTCGGTTAAAATTTCTTAATTTATGAATCAGCAAGCCCTGGCGCCGTCGTCGTCTGCGGAGGAGAATTAAGGATGGAGATGATGAGATGAGAGACAGCCAGTACTTGGAAACCGACTTGAATCGGACAAGTGATTTCGAAGGCAAATGAACAAATATTTCGGTCAAGAGGTCTTCATTAACAAACATCATCATTGCTTTACCAGACATGGCCATGGCCATGGCCACCACCTTAATTCAATTCTCACAAGAAGAAGAATGGAGTCTTTCTCTTCCTTTTCAATCAATCATTTTGGAGGCAAAAATCTTACGTTTCTTTCCCTAATTAAGGTATTAATATATAATTAATATCATCATATCATATCTTTTAATAAAATTGGATACATAATTTTAAAGGTTGACGAAAAACCTCCTAGTACTAGATTAATGAAAGAGAATCAGAGATGGTTCTAAACTGTAATTTTGTTTTTGTTTGGAAGTGTATAATTTGATATAAGGAAATAAGCATAAAAGGAAATTTAACATTTTGTTAGGTAATATATACAAAAAAGATTGTGACAATATTTTAGATTCTAAATATAATATAGAACAATTATCTTAATTTTTCCTTCTTTGGGGCTAAGTACTTAATATCCCATTTTATCCCCTCTTCTAACTTAACGGTAAAAATAGGTAGATACTAACTCTAAGTTCCTGGGTTCGAGCATGTAAAGTGACAAGTTCTATGCTGTTTAAATGGTTAGGTGTGTTTTCAGGCTACATACTTAATTTGATTTAATTTCTAAGATACTATTTACAACTCTATTCCTAATTAAGGTATTAATAATTAATATCATCCTATCATATCTTTTAGATTCTTTAATATTAATTAGTAAAATAAAATTGGATACATAATTTAATTTAAAAGTGGACGAAAAACCTCCTAGTATTATATTAATGAAAGAGAATTAGAGATGGTTCTAAACGGATTTTTTTTTTTTTTTTTTTTTTTGAAAGTGTATAATTTGATATAAGGAAATAAGTATAAAAGGAAATTTAACATTTTGTTAGGTAATATATAAAAAAAGATCGTGACAATATTTTAGAGCCTAAATATAATATAGAACCTATTATTTTTTTTTTCAATTCTTGGGCTACTGTTTAATATATATATATATATATATATTATACATTTAAATTATTATTATATATAATATAATAAGTATTAATTCGATTGTCATAATTAATTAAATATATATATATATATATATATTAATTTTGAAAATATTTTTTATTACATATATAGACAGTGATATTTTAAATTATGTATATAAAATTTTGATAAAATTAATACTCTATTAAAATAAAAAATAAAATTAAAGAATGAGATAAAAGTTATTATCAAAATGAGTAACTCCAAAATAATATTTAACAAATGTTTGTAACTAAACATTTATTCTATTATATAATATAATAATTTAATTTATAAATATAAATAATTTAATTTATAAAAATATTAATTTAAATATAAATAATAAAATTTAGAATGTATTTAATAAAATATTATAATTATAAAAAAAATTGAATGATATACATTAGTTTGAGAATAAATGATTAAAATATGTTAGTTTGGGGATCAAACACGGTTATATCGAAAAATCACCACTACACTGTATTAGTGTTAACTAATTGAAACTTATTTAAAAATGCGACATCGTTTACCTTCTTAATTATGAATAGTAAAAAGCTGAAACTCTATCCGAAAATATATCTCAAAAAGACTTAAAATATATCTCAAAAAGACCTAAAGATGACAAGAAAGAAGGAAAGAAAGAACAAGGGTAAAGTTTTCCCCCTAAAATAAGAACAAGGGTAAAGATAAGAGAGACGAGTCAGAAGAAATCAATCCATATCGTCTTGTTTTAGTTGATTGATTGCTAGTTTATTCCTTATTCACTTATGTACTTTGATTTTATGTCTGTATGCGTTTCTTAGGCCAACAGTGGATTTTTCATTGCCATCGTGTGATGACTTTGAGCAAATTGTTGTAAAGTCAATTTAAGCTCTTTTACACCTTTTACATTTTCGGGTTTTTTTAAAAATAAATATACTAATAATTATTTTTTTAATTAAATTTTCTCTCATAATATATATATATATATTCTCATAATAACAAATATAAATTATATTATTGTTAAATAATATATCTTATTTATCTATTTTATTTGTTTGTATTTTTAATTTATTTTAAAAATAATTTTTAACTTTAAGGTAAACTTGGTTCAAATAAGGTGAATGAGAGATGAAATGAGAATATGTAATATTCTTAATTTTTATTTTAGTCCAAATAATATTTGGATTTATAAGAAATAAATTATTACTATTATTTTGTAATAGTAATGAGTATTAATCTCTTAATATAATTTATTACTATATTTTATTTTATTAAAAATATAAAATAATATTATTTTTTACATTATAATTATTTTAAAATATACAAATATTTAAGTATGTCATAATTAATAAAATATAAACATCTAATATTTAATTATAATAATTATATTTTTTTCAAAAAAATATTTACAACAACAAAAAGTTGAATATTCAATTTATTACAAATTATAAATAAAAAATAATTTTTTTTTTTTATAAATTACAAACAAAAAAATTATAAATCACACATGAATAATATAAGATAAAATCTTTAAAATATTAAATATTAATAAATTGAATCTATTTAGGTTACATATAACTATTTAGTTAGTAACTTAGATTATAATATAGTATAATTTGTTTAATAACAATTTTTATTAAATGATTTTTATTTAATTTTTTTTAATATTTCTTAAATAATTATTTTATTAATTTATAAAAAAATCTTTAATTTTTAATTTTTTATATTTTAAAATTTTTATTATATTTTTTTATTAATATATAATATTTAAAATTAATTATATAAAATGATTATATTATTTAAAAAAAAGTATTTTATTAATTATATTTCATTTAAAATAATTTCTTTTAATTAATAAATTAAAATTTTAATTATTATTTAATTATAAAAAATGAATAATATAATTATAAAAAATATATATATAATATATTTATAATTATAAAAGAGAAAATAAACATTATGGTACATGAGAAAGGAAGAGAATTATACGTCATAGATTCGAGCTCGTCAGACGACAAATATTTTGTGCATAGTTAAATGGTTAAGTATGTTTGCGGGATAAATATTTAATTCTTTGTCCCATTTTATCTTCTCTTCTAGTCTAGTGACAATAAGATGTGTATACTAACTATAAGTTTCTGGATTTGAGTCTGTTAGGCGACAAATTTTGCGTCTGGTTAAATAGTGTTAAGTGTGTTTGCGGGCTACATACTTAAACCGTTGTCTTATTTATATCCTTTATTCTAACCTAACGACAACAAGAGGTAAATATTCTCACCATAAAGTCTTTGGTTTGAGCCCATCAGACGACAAGTTCTACGCCTTGTTAAATTGTTAAGCGTGTTTGCGAGTTACATGCTTAATTCGTTATCTCATTTTGTTTTGAGTTTAAGTAGGAGCATGCTTGTGGAATGTCATACTAGTTCTTCTAAGAGAAGAGAAGAGAAGAGAAGAGAAGAGAAGAGAAGAGAAGAGAAGAGAAGAGAAGGTGCATCTCATACATCATTTTTTTGGTAATCAAATCATATATCTTTTTTCTTGCTTATTTATATAATATTTATTGGAATTATTAATTTAAAATTTTAGTTAAATTTTGAAAACAAATTTAATTTGATTGAAATTGGTATTATATATATATATATATATATATATATATATATTAATTAATTAGTGGTAGTGAAATTAAATAATATGATAAAATGATTTTAAAATTAATTAAAAATGAAATAAATAAATTTATTTAATTTTTAATATAAAAAATTAACATATCTTTAGAAATTGTATACATTTTCTTATTTTCTTATATAATTTTTGGAAGAAATTTTGGAGGTTAAAATAAAAAATACTTTAGATTAGATGGAACGGTGAATATAATATTAATTATTCATAATGATGTTATTATTATTATAATTTTTTTTTTGTTAATTGTTATTCTTGAGATTTATGATATTCATAATGAGTAATGTTTTATTTTATTTATTATTTTATTTTATATTTAATTTTTATTCCTGTCATTATTTTAGTTGTAATCAATAATTTTCATCATTTTTAATATATATAAACCTTTTTCAAAAATTAAAATAAAAATTAAATATTTTTTTTTAATTTTAAAAGTTAACCCTATAAATTAAATATATTTTTTTAGTTAAATTTATTTTGGTTTTAAAATTATATTTTTATCAATTTATTTATATATAAATAAAAATAATTAATAATTTTACAATATCAATACAAATATGATATTTTTTTTATGTATTTTAATATATATATATATTATTTTAATAATTAATATTATTATTTAAAAAATATATATTGTTGAATAAAAATAAAATAAGACAATATTTAATAAAATAATTTTAAAAGTTTAAAAATAACATAATAATAAACATTCAAATATTCTCTTACTTTAAATTAATATATTATTTAATAAAAAAACATTATATATTTTAAAAGTGGAATATGAAATTTAGGATAAAAATAATAATATCCTATAATTGAAAATAACAATATAATATTAAAAAGTGACATATTTCTAAGCAATAAATAAATAAAAAACAAGGAGGAAAGAGTGATTCAGAGCGGTGAAACGCTGGAGTAACACTCAACATACTGATGTACATCTGGAATTAAATTAAATTGTATAGATTCTTTAAAGAAAGGCGGTTGAACACCAGAAATCTCATTAATCTTTGTATCCTCCTTCTCCTCGAGATTGTAGCTTACGATCTGAAACCCTAAATCCAAAACGAGATAGGGTTTGTCTTCGTCGGTCCAAACCAAGCTCAATACACGAAACTCGGATTCGATTTGATCAGATAGGTTACCGGTATACTTGGTGAGGAGCCAACCGGAAAAATCCTCCTTCATTTCATATACTCTAAAGGCTTTGGTGGACGACCTGATTCGAGACCATTCAACTGCGTAAAGATGTCCTCCCGATTCCCCAAAGCAGAACACAAGATCACCCCACTGATCCCTGTTTGGCTGCGGAAGTGTTCTCACCTCCTCCTGCTCCTTTTCGATATCGAAGATGAGACAATCACTCTTCCCATTGCCATTGGGGAACCAGATGATTGCATCGTTCCAGTAAATCCCAGCAGGATAAAAAGTCAGATAACTATAATTTTTAGGTGAAAAGGGTGACTTACAATGATGCAGAGCCTTCCAGGATTTGGTCTCAGATGAGTAAATCTCCACCTGAAAATCAAAATAGCTCTTCCAAAGACAAACCAACTTGTAGTGAATAGATTTAGATGGATCGAATATCAAACCAAGTCCAACCAGACAGAAGTGAGTGAGGTTTGGTTGTCTAACAACGGTTAGGAATTGCCTAGTGGTGGGATTCAAGACGTGACACTTATTACCGACACAAAATAGAAGCCCGTTGGATGAAGTCATTAAATAGATTTTATCGACTTTAGGGAAGAATAACAGATCTGGATAATCATCATCATTCACATTCACATTCACATGATTGTTGTTGTTGGTGGTGATGCTGTTCAGGGGAATGAAATTGATTGGGTTAGAATTTCTTAAGTTTTGAATCAGCAAGCCCTGGCGCCGTCGTCGTCTGCGGAGAATTAAGGATGGAGATGAGATGAGAGACAGCCAGCCCTTGGAAACCGACTTGAATCGGACAAGTGATTTGGAAGTCAAACGGACAAATATTTCGTTCAAGAGGTCTTCATTAACAAACATATTCTTCATTGCTTTACCAGACATGGCCATGGCCACCACCTCAATTCAATTCTCACAAGAAGAAGAATGGAGTCTTTCTCTTCCTTTTCAATCAATCATTTTGGGGGCAAAAATCTTACGTTTCTTTCCCTAATTAAGGTATTAATATATAATTAATATCATCATATCATATCTTTTAGATTCTCTAATATTAATTAATAAAATAAAATTGGATACATAATTTTAAAGTGCCAGATTAATGAATTGTTTGAAAGTGTATAATTTGATATAAATAAGGAAATTTGATATTTTGTTATGGTAAATAGTAATATAATATTTTGATAAAATTAAACCTCTTGATTAAAATAAAAAATAATTAAAGAATGAGATAATCAGAAAAAGTTATTATCAAAATGAGTAACTCCAAAATATTTAACAAATGCTTTTTTAACTGATTAACTAACATTTATTATATTATATAAAATAATAATTTAATATATATAGATATATATTAAAATGTAAATAATTAAATTTATAAAAAAATAAGAATTTAAATATATATATTTTAAATAAAAATAATTAAATTAAATTTATTTAATTTGGGTAATTTAGGTAACTCCAAGTCTCTAACCCAACCCAAATTAAACTCAACCCATACTCAACTCAACCCAAATTAACTTACCCAAATTAATATTTTGGGTTTGAGTTAGAGTTGAGGTCTGGGTTTGGATCAACTAGAGGTGGGTCGGTACGATATACCTTAATGTTTTATCCATACCTTATACCTTACCTAAAATTTTGGTATGCAAAAAATGCATACATTTACATTACCTTGATTTTGATATAACTTAATTTCGGTATACAAAAAATTTATACATTTACCTTATCTTGATTTCGGTATACCTTAATTTCGGTACGGTATCGATATTATACCTTTGATACCTAAAAAACATATTAACTTAAAAAAATCAATCTCATCGATAAGTAGAGAGACATATATAAAATAATATTTCAGTATAATTATATTTTGATATTATTCAAAAAAAAAATATTTTTATAATTAAATTAATATTAATTATTTCCTTATACGTATTATATACATATATATATTTAAGTTATAAATATTGTTTCGGTATTTCGGTATATCTCGATATACCGAAATTTTAAAAATTGTATATTTTTACCGTACTAATAATTTCGGTATTGGTATCATACTTTACATTTTTTTTAGTATATCTTGAAAATCAATATTTTCGATATATTACGGTACGATATTTTCAATATAGTTTTATATCAGTATTTTTTTCTATCCCGTAACGGAACTTAAGTAAACTCTCAAAATA
This sequence comes from Impatiens glandulifera, assembly GCF_907164915.1. Taxonomy (NCBI): domain Eukaryota; kingdom Viridiplantae; phylum Streptophyta; class Magnoliopsida; order Ericales; family Balsaminaceae; genus Impatiens; species Impatiens glandulifera. The sequence goes on from NC_061863.1 coordinate 63,991,712, forward strand.
CAAAATCATCATCCCTCCTTATAAAGTAATTATCCGCAATCTATTTTTATAATCAATCTCATGATCGGATTTCCAAATTTATATGAAAGAGAAGAAATTATAATAATTAATGACAGTTTCTAAAGAAGATAATAATATTTACGAAATTTGGTTAGATATATTAATCATTCTTTTATATTTATATTTATATATATATATATATATAATATAATGATGCTTAATTTTAAAGTATCTAGATTGCCGGATCTAGAATTGTGGTTAATTTGAATATATATGCGAAAGAAAATTGATATTTGAGTCAGATTGTGGATTGACCTGCTCATAAACTTAAAACGGTTAAAATAAAATTAAAAATATTATAGGTATATTTCAAACTTGCAACCTAACAAAAACAAGTATAATCCTTTAAATAATTAATCTAATAAAACTTTATATTTTAAATATAACACCAAATTTAATGAACACGGAATATTTTTAATCATATACGTTTAAATTTTTAACTAACTAATATATATATATATATATATATATAATGATGCTTAATTTTATAGTATTCGAATTGCCGAGTCGAGAGTTGTGGTTAATTTAAATATATATGTGAGAGTAAATTGATACTTAGGTCGGATTGAGGGTTGACCGACCCATAAACTTAAAACGGTTAAAAATAAAATTAAAAATGTTATAAGTATATTTCGAATTTGCAACATAACAAAAAAAAGTACAACCCTATAACCAACTAGACTAATAAAAGTTTATATTTTAAATTCAACACCTAAAGGTTTCATCCACGAATAGTGATGCATTATATCTTTATTTTTAAATATTTTCAAACTATATATAATTGATGAATTTAAAAATAAAAGTTAAATTTGGATTAATTTAATTTTACAAATTTAAAGATTGAAATAATATTGTTTTTATTTAAAATATTTATTTATAAATAATATTTTGTTTATATTTTTACCCTCTCATTAATAATATTTAAATTTATTAGAGATAAATTATTAATAATATCTTATAGTCAAACTAGTTTTAATATCTCAATTTTATTTTTTACTATATTTTATTTAATTAAAAATATAAAATATTATTATTTATATATTATAATTATTTAATATATTTAAGTGTGTCATAGTTTAATAAAATATAAATAATTAATATTTTATCCAACTAAAATCTCTTAAATATTATATATTAACAGAGAATCAAACATAATTAGATTAAATATTTAACCTAATAGAATATATTATAACAGTGTATAATTTTTTTAATAATATTTTTTAAAAAATATTTCGTATTTAACTTTTCTAATATTTTTTAAATAATTTTTTTTATTTAAACTTTTTATTTTATTTTTAAATTTTAATTTATTTATTACTAATATATAATATTTAAAATTAATTATATAAAATGATTATATTATTATTAGTTATTGTAATTATTATTAAAATTTTATTTTATTAATTATATTTTATTTTAAATAATTCCTTGATATTATTTAAATAATTTATTTTAATAAATAAATTAATATTTTTATTATTATTTTAGTTATAAAATAACATTAATATAATTATAAAAAAAATATAATACTATAATTATTATTATGAGATAGAAGTGAGGTGGGAGAGTGAACATAATGCTGAAATAAAACTTAATAACCAAATATCCAATTTATTCATTTTTCTATTTGTGAGTAAAAATAGAATTAAACTCATTAACCAACATTTCAATTTATTCACATTTACATTTGTGAGTAAAAACAACGCACTAAGCACGCCTTTAGTTTTTGTGATAAAAGTGAAAAGGTTGTACAAAGTCGGACTCTATGGGTATGCAATAAAAAAAATCAACAACTAGGCTAGACTAGGCTAAGCTAGGCTAGACTAGACTAAGCTAGACTAGACAGTTTAAGCTCTAAAACTTTACTATAAACAAATTTAATAGGAACATGTGGTACATGTGAAAATGAATTTGATAGTTTTATTCTTAAGGTGAGAATTACATAGGATTGTTTGTTGGTTTCATGAGTTGTGATGTGTTTTTGTTCTTTAGGAAACTTTGAGTTGTGTTAAAGTTGACTTGGAGCGGTTACTTCTATTTGTTTGAGTATTTTAGTTTTAGTTTGTAGTTGATTAAGTAATTAATTATGAATATAGTTAAGTTTTTTAGAAGAGTTTTTAAGAGCATGTCCATATCTAGTATTTTGATTGTATTATTAGCTTCCTTAATGCAAATTATAATGCCTTTTTCTTCTCTCTTTTTATACTTTAAAAGTATTATTAGCTTGAAATAATTAACAAGTATATCATATCTTTCTTTTTGAGGGACTTGTGAAGATGATAAACCCACTAAGACATTGGTTTTTTTCATTAATTGGTGTTTACTAGTAACAATTACCAGAAATACTCGAATGGAGGCTTATCTAGAGATAAATGATCTCGGAAAAGTTGTTAAGGAGGATTATTAAGTGTCAGAATTACAAGCTAACCCAACACTGACACAAATAAAAAATCACAAGGAGAAGAAGACAAGGAAGTCGAAGGCAAAGGCTACTTTGTTTGCTTTTGTGTCAAATGTGATTTTTTATCAGGATAATGATCATAAAGTCAACATTCAAGGTCTGTAATTTTCTCATAAAAGAGTACGAAGGAAATGAAAAGATTACTGGATGCAAATCCTTAATTTAATTAGGGAATTTGAGATGGTGAAGATGAAGGATTTAAAGATCATCAAGGAGTACTCTAACAGATTACTCACATTTGCCAACAAGGTAAGATTGATTGACAGTGAATTTCCTAATTCTAGATTGGTTCAAAAGTTGCTGGTAACTGTTCTTGAAAAATTTGAGGCTACCATTTACTCATGGGAGAATAAGGACCTGTCAAAAGTTACTATTACTGAAATATTGAGTGTCTTACCGACACAAAAACAGAGAAGATAGAGAAGATTGATTAGGAATGAGGGTATGTAAAATGAGCATTTCCAGCAAAAGTACAATCAAGCCAAAGTGAAAAAAGGGAAGAAAAGAACTAAAAAAACAAGAAGGAAAATGTATGTTCAAATTCTTCAAGTACAAAGAGTGGTTATAAACCTGATTTCCCTCCTTTTAAGTACCGTGAGAAAAAAAAATTCATGCACCTTATTGATGCTGGAGAAGATCAAATGTGTAGTGTGAGAAGTGTCATGTGATGGAGCATCACCAGAAGATTTACAAAAGCAGTCTGCATCAGAAGGATGTGACTCAAATGAACCTTCAACAAAGAAATGTGGCTCAAGTTGTAGATCAAGATGAGCAACTCTTTGTGGCAACTTGTTTTGCAACAAATAGCTAAGTGATAACTGACTTGTGGAGAGTGGTTGCACCAACTGCATGATATTTGATCGAGGCCTCTTCAAGGAACTAGACACATCATTCAACTCCAAAGTCAAGATTGACAATAGGAAGTATCTTGCAGTCAAAAGAAAAAGGATTGTGGCCATAGACAATTCCCTATGTACAAAGCTGATTAAAGATGTGTTATTTGTGCCCGACATCAATCCGAGTTTATTAAGTGCTAGTCAGCTACTCTAAAGAGGCTTAAAAGTGATCTTTGAGAAAAATTAGTGCTTAATCAAAGATGCAAATGGGGTGAATGTCTTCAAAGTCAACATGAAGGGGAAAAGTTTTGAGCTAGATCCACTAAATTAGGAGCAAACTAAACTACAAAGTCTCAAGCTAAGATTTGAATAAAAGGCTGGGACATTTTCATAATGATGTAGTGCTAAATTTTCAAAAATAAAAAAGTTCATAAAGGGACTGCTTCAATTAGAAAATAACTTGTCATAATGTAAAATTTGTCAATTAGTGAAACAAACAAGATTTCCTTTCAATCGAACAACATGGAGAGACACTGAGAGACTGCAATTGATCCACACAAACTTTGTTAGGTCTCACATAACTCCTTTACTAAATGAGAGTAAGAATTACATAATTTTCAGTAATGACTATACAAGGATGTGTTGGATTTATTTTCTCAAGTTCAAGTCTAAAGTTGTTGGTGTGTTTTTAAGATTCAAACAGTATATAAAATCTCAAAGTGGTTGTAAAATTCAGGCATTGATGTCTGATAATGACAATGAGTACACCTTAGAACAAAGAAGTTGAGCGTGAACACCAACTGACAACTCCATACACAGTAGAATGAAGTGAGTGAGAAGAAGAATTGCATCATCATGGAGATGACAATGTGTATGATTCATGAAAAAGACTTGCCAAAAGAGTACTAGGCAGATGTTACAAACACTGCAATCTTTCTACTCAACATACTACCAACTAAGACTATGGAAGGAAGGACACCATTTAAGTTATTGCATGATTACAATCTTTATGTGAAAACTTTAAGGTATTTAGGTGTTTTTGTTTTTCTTATGTGTCATAGATCAAGAGAGATAAGCTAGACAAAAAAACTGAAGCTAGAATCTTTGTGGGTACAACATAGTTTCAAAGACTTATCGAAATTTTCAGCCTCAAACCAGAAAGATTATGATAAGTCGAGATATGAACTTAATGGAGAATGAGAAGTGAAATTGGGTAGAAGTAGAACCAACTCCATATCCTCAGCTAAGTGAAGAAGAATTGGTGGATGATGAACTAGTGAGAGCTCAAAGTGGCTGCAAAATCCAGGCATTGAGGTCTGATAATGACAATGAGTACACCTTAGAACAAAGAAGCTGAGAGTGAACACCAACTGACAACCCCATACACAGTAGAATGAAGTGAGTAAGAAGAAGAATTGCATCATCATGGAGATGACAATGTGTATGCTTCATGAGAAAGACTTGCCAAACACTGCAGTCTTTCTACTCAACATACTACCAACTAAGACTATGGAAGGAAGGACACCCTTTCATTTATGGCATGATTACAATCTTTATGTGAAAACTTTAAGGTATTTAGGTGTTTTTGTTTTTCTTATGTGTATAGATCAAGAGAGATCAGCTAGACAAAAAGATTGAAGCTGAATCTTTGTGGGTACAACATAGTTTCAAAGACTTATCGAAGTTTTCAGCCTCAAACCAGAAAGATTATGATAAGTCGAGATATGCACTTAATGGAGAATGACAAGTAAAATTGGGTAGAAGTAGAACCAACTCCATATTCTCATCTGAGTAAAGAAAAATTGGTGGATGATGAACTAGTGAGGGGCACAAGATTGCTCTCCAATATCTAATAGAGTTGCAATGTTGTAATTTTTGAGCCTACAGATTATTGAGAAGCTAAAAGGAAACCAAAATGGAGAGCTGCAATGAAAAAAGAGATCACTATAATCGAGAAAATCATACTTAAAGGCTTGTAAATAAGTCAATGGACATAAATGTGATAAGAGTGAAGTTGGTGTTCAGAACCAAGTTGAATGCAAATAGCTCCTTTAACAAACACAAAACAAGGCTTGTTAAAGGGTATGTTTAGATCTTTAGTGTTGATTTTTCTGATACATTTCCCTTGTAGCTAGATTAGATACCATTAGATTGCTACTTGCCAAAAGGCTGGAAAATGTACCAACTATAGGTTAAATCTGCATTTTTAAATGTAATCTTTGAAGAGGAGATTTATGTTGAGCAACCTGATGGGAATGTTGTGAAAGGGCATGAAGATAAAGTCTACTTATTCAAACAAGCCTTGTATGGACTGAAACAGGCTCCAAATGCCTGATATTGTAGAATTGATGAGCATTTGATAAAGTTGGCCTTCAGAAAATGTCTAAGTGAAGTAACTCTTTATGTTAAAGGTGATTAAATCAATTTTGTTGTCATCTCTTTATATGTTGATGACATGTTAGTTACAAGAAGAAATGATAAGCTTGTTGAAAAATGTAAAAATGATATGCAAAATTCTTTTGAGACGACAAATTTAAGAGAGATGACATATTTCCTTGGGATGGAAATCACGCAGAGAATTGATGAGATTTTCATTTACCAGAAGAAGTATGCCAAAGAGATTTTAAAGATGTTCAAAATGGAGAATTGCAAAAGTATGGCTACTCCTATGTGTCGGAAAGAGAAGATGAGAAAGCATGATGAAGCTAATAAGACTATTTATAAAAGGTTGGTTGTCTCATGTATTTGATAACAACCAAACCTGATATACTGCATGCTGGGTATTCAGATAATGATTTGGTTGGATCCGTTGATAATATGATAAGTACTTTGTGCTATTGTTTTAGTCTTGGTTCAGTTCTTATGGTGCTGCAAGTAGGAGATAATTGCACAATCTACATCAGAACCGGAGTTCATTGCTGCTACAATTGCTGCAAATCAAGTTTTATGGCTAAGGAAAGTGCTAATTGATCTGAGTTTAAAACAAAATATTATACAAAGATGTTTGTTGACAATCAAGCTGCATTTTCTATCTCGAACAATCCTGCTTTTAATGGGAAGACCAAACATTTCATCATCAAGTCCTTATTTTTAAGGAAATGCAAAAAGAAAGGTCTGCTAAGTTGAATATTGCAAGACTAAACTTTAGACATGTTCACCAAAGCCTTATAAGTAACAAGTTCGAATTTCTAAAGGAGAAACTTGGTATCTACTACAATTCAAACAAGAAGGATTGTTAAAATTTGCTTAGAGCTACTGTTATTTTTTCTTCAATTTTTGTTTGTGGTTGATTAATTAATTATTAATGTAATAGGTGATTTTTAGAAAAGTTTCTAAAAGATCATGTTAATAATATATTTCCTTATTATTTCCTTATTTTTTTTTAACTCTACTAGATGTTGTATTTAAATAATTTAAGATTAATGAAAACCAAAACCATAATGTTTTTCCATCTCTTCTTATACTTTAAAAAAATATTATTACCTTGAAATAATAACTTTTCAGGTTGTTTGGTCCTTCCATTGAGTTGAGCGAGCCCCTCCTATTCAAAGCTCAGGCAGGACCAACATATTTGATTCCTAAGAATATGTGATTTATATTACTAAGGATTCAAGAACGTAGAGATTCAAGTGACAAAAAAACATACCACCTTATTCATATTTTTTACTTTCACAAAAGCCTAATTTCAAAATTCAATCATAGTCATAGATGAACAATATATATATAAGCAATCTCAAATGGGTGAGGATGATGATGATGATGCTCGGTCATGGTCATGGTCAGGGTGAGGTGCTGAAAAGTGAATCAATATAGTGATGAGCATAACGTGTACCGACTAAATATCTAGTGGATCCATAGGCCATTCTTCCGTCTTCCTTACACATCACTGATTCCACATTACAAACTTCCCTAAAGCTGTTGTCCTCCAGATTCAACCTTATGATCTTCCCCGGTATGGTCAACACCAGATACGCTTCCTCCCCACCTTCTTCACTCCAAACCATCGACAATACCCTAAACCCATTAACCCTTCCCGGAAGATTCTCGATCATCTGAGGGAATGCCCTCCCGATTTGACCAAGGTCACTGCTATACTTCATCACCCACCCTGAAAAGTCCGCCGTCAGTTCATGGATCTTCACCCCTGTACTCGGAGGAGACCTTTCAACCACGTAAAAATGCCCCCCTGATTCGCCGTAGCAGAAGGCTCTGTCTCCCCAAACTTCCTCTTGAATGGTGGTGGTACGTTGAGGAATGGTTCCGATTCGCTCCTCTTCAATTTGGAAGTAGACAGAATCGCCGGAGCTGCAGAACCAGATGATTGAGTCGTTCCAGTAAATCCCGTTGTAGAAATCCGGACGGTGTCGATATGGTAATGTGAAATTCACGTCTAGAACCTTCCACGATCTCGTCTCGGATGAGTAAATCTCGACCTGGTAATAGGTTTCCGATCGAATACGTGGCTCGACAGTCGACCGAATCGGATTGCTCCAGAGACAAACCAATTTGTAGTGAAGAGATTTCGACGGATCGAAGGCCAAACTCACTCCTTCCATCCTAAGGCGAGACAGGTGCGTCGGCTGGGGAACGGTGGAGAATTGCCTTGTGGTGGGATTGATGACGTGACAGTCGCGATCGACGACACAGCAGACGAGACCATTGCAGGACGTCATGTGAAAGACATCAGAAAGATTGGGGAAGAATGAGAGATCTGGATGATCATCATCTCCCCCACCATGGTTGTTGTTGTTGTTGTTCAAAGCAACGAAATCGACATGTGAGGTGGAGGCGCGATTTCTGGGTCGTGAGAGCCAGTGCAGAAGCAGACCCGGATGAGTGCGTTGGCGTCGCCGGAGATGGATAAACAGTGGATTGGAGATGAGTGATCGCCAGTTCTTGGAGACGGACTTAAATCGGAGAAGAGATTTCACAGGTAAACGGAGGAAGATTTCGAGTAAGAGGTCATCGTTGGATGCCACTTTATCTGCACAAGTATAAATCATCGAAGAACTTCCTGACATGTTAGCAGCATCCATGGCCATGGCCTTCCTCTTTCTCTCTCTATATCTCTTCTCTCTGTAAAAGATAGAGAAGACGAAGAAGAAGGAGAACTTGAAGAAAGACTCAATTTTTATTCCCTTTTGATAGACAATTCAATATTATACAAACCAGGACTATCAAGGTGGCGGCTATGATTTTATTGGGTTTTTAAAAAAAAAAAAAATTATCAAATAATAAATCTACAGACCATTTTTTCCAGTTCAGATCTTCTGCTACCGATGGCCGTGTTCCCCTGTGGCGCACCAATCAGATTGCAGCATTATTAATTTAATAATAAATCAATCTGGGCAGGAGACGGAGGGAGGGAGAATCCGGAATCCGGGTTTAGGCCCGGGTTCACACCAGACGCCGTTAACGGAATCGCCCGTTAACGCCAGGAAATAATATAATATTCAGATAATACCCAGATAAGATATCTTCGCTCTGATCTACACGCCCATTGAAATGACCCTCATGTAAACCCCCCATACCCAACCATGAGAAGACCGTCTGCCGTTCATGAAAATACACTTACACGTCCATGTAATGACCGAATTGACATGCATATTATATTTACGTTTATTAAATATTAATTTAATTTATTAAATAACACAGGCAGCGATATAATATTCGCTTCAAGTAATTCAATCTTTTATTTTCTTGGATTTTTTATTTACTTTTTTTATTTAATTTTTTTTTGCCTCGAGACTCGCTGGAGCGAAGATATATTTGCTTCAATTAATTTTAATAAAAACCCCATGTAAATCCCCCCTACCCACACATGTAAAGACCGCTTGACTACCATGTAAAGACACTTACCCGTTTATGTGAACACCAAAATGACATGGATTTTATATTTCCGTTTATTAAATATGAATTCAATTAATTGAGGATGACATGCAGAAACCGAACAAATCTTCGCCTCAATTACCGGATTTTTTTTTTTTTTGTATTTAATTTTTTTTTGCCGGAGACATTCATGAGCGAAGATATATTTGCTTGAATTAATTCTAATAAAAACATCATGTAAAACCCCCATACCCACCCGTGAGAAGACCGCTTGCCTACCATGTAAACACATTTACCCGTCTATGTAAAGACCAAACTGACATGGAATTTATATTTCCATGTATTAAATATTAATTCAATTAATTGAAGATGACATGCAGCAACCGAACAAATCTTCGCCTCAATTACCAGGCTATTTTTTATTTTTTATTTTTTTCCGTTTATTAATAAATGTTAATGTAATTAAATTAAATTGACAATCAGTAAACGACCAAATATTCGCTTGAATTTTGTTTTTCGAGTAGATGATTGAAAGCGAAGATTTCTTATTTTCAAATAATTTTATCCTCACGTTCATGTAAAACCACCTCCCCTCCAATGAGAAGCCAACTTGCCTGTAATGTAAATTCACTTACCCGTGCATTTACATTCCGCGAATAAATCTTCGCTTCGATGAATAGTTTTTACTTTGCATTTATTTTTATTATTTTTTTAAGAAGTTACGATATCGAACGAATATTTATTCGCTTCCATGACTAGTTGATATAATTTCAATTTCCCGCTACAAGCCGACTCTCCCTCAATTTCATTTTCATAAGCAACTGTTCATATTCTTCTCTCTCTATCTCCCGGCGATAATCCAAACACTGAACGTCGAACCCTAGATATTTCGTTTATACTACAAGGATATCTTCTGAACATGTCGGGTAACCAAGGCAAGAACATGGAAGTGGATCATCCCATCGACTCCCGAGAGGTCGTCTTGCAAGTTTGTAGGAGCATAAACGAAAACGAAACTGCACCCACTCCGGCATCCAACGTCAATCCCAGCACTAAACCAGAGAGGTATGTTGATCTTATTGTGTTTATACTAATTTTACACATGTTTATTCAATTTATTTCGTATAATACTGATTTATGCTATCCCACCAAAATTAATGACTTGTAGGACCTATGAAAGGAAGAGGAAGAGAAATCCGAAGACGAATACTAAGTCTTCATCGACTGCTGAATCAGTTTCCACAGTTGCTGTCGAAGCTACTGATGTTGCTGCAGGTACTGATGATATTTTACCACCACCTTTTCCCCCTAAAAAAAAACCAAATGTTATTCCTACCTCCAATCCAACAGTCGATGAAGAGTTACCAGAACCACCCCCAGAAACCACTAATATTTCTCCGTCTACTACCCCATTCGATGAAGAGTTTCCCCCCTCTCCCCAAAAAACCAAAACCCGCCAGAAACGTAAAGTGACATTTCTAACCAGATCATCACCTCATGGCCTCGCTCAACTCATTCCTCAATTGAGCGTAGAACAGAGGGAAGCCGTTAAGGAAATCGGGTTTGGTTCTCTTCTTACAATGGGCGTCTCCAAGTGCCTTGCTCATTTTTCCAAACATGTAATCCAATCTTTTGACCCGGATAAGAGTTCTCTGGTATTGGCCAACGGTGATGAGATCCGTATCGATGAAGATCTCGTACAGCTCGTGATGAACCTCCCTAGAGGCTCAATGAACGTAGTCGAGTCCGTTGGGTTGGACAAGACTAAGGACCCTGCTTATTTTAATTTCTTGAGGGATTGGAAGACCAGATGGACCGGGGAAGACTCCAAAGCTCCCGAAACACTTTCTATGATCCCCAAGATATTAAGTAACACAAGTGCAGACAACGATTTCAAAATAGACTTCGTTGTCTTTGTTGTCTCTAGTTTTTTATGTCCTGTTCAAAATTCACGAGCCAGGTAAACATGTATTCAAACCTCTTATATATCTAATTGTATTTTTGAATACTGACAAATGTATTTTTTTCATTTCAGGTTCAAAATTCTCAAATCCTTAATGGAGGTTGATAACATAAAGGAACTGAACTGGTGCCACTTTACACTACAACGATTGGTTGACAGTGTAAGAAGTTGGAAAGAAAAAGCAAGTAAAAATAAAAATCCATATTTCGATGGACCTATAACCCTTTTATCGGTAAGTATTGTTGCCTCTCTTATATATGATTTATAGATATGTAATATTTTCTAACATGTCTCCCACTCCTTTACTCCAGATTTGCTACCTAGATGGTGTTTTTGTGGAAGGTGAACGTATCCCCTACGAAAGAAAATTTCCAATCATCTCCTGTTGGGATGACGTCAGCGTGTTGGAGTTTACCAACTTAGAAGGTCGTGCCGGTGGTTTTGGGCTTGGCAGGGCAAGGGCGCGCCTAGCAGTTAGACAACCCGAGAATCCAGTTGACTCGGTTGAAGTAAAAGAAGACGATAATGAGGTATGTGGAAACAATAAATTGACTCCCATTGTTCTTTATTATCCTGTTTTCAAGATTAATGAAGTATGTTTTTCATAATGTACAGTTGTTGACATCCAAAATCCTGCAAACTTTTAAAGATACAGCCCAACAGCTGAATTACCTATCAGGGGAGTTGGAGAAACGCAACATCGATCCGAAGCCCTTTTTTGAGGCCGGTTTCCTGAACCTCAGAGAGTCTGAAGGCTTCATGAAACACTTGAAGGTGGTGATCGATGGTCCGGTTCATGTAGGTGTGGAAGATCCTACAAGGGATGCACTTGGGGACACTTTACAGTGTGCGGGCTTGAAAGTCAATAGTCCCCGGGTTGATTACACATGTCGGACTGCAGTGGATGACCATGCAGTGGATGACCATGCAGACCATCAACCAGCACTGGCTGAACTGAATGATTTTGAGGATTCAGTGATGTCAAATCAAGAAAATCCATCCGATCACGAAGAACAGAATGATCTCGATGTTGCCGTTGTGCACAATGATGCTCCGTCACCACCTCTTCAACCGCAATCTGTTGAGGATGTACGTGAGGACATTTTAGATGAATCAGTCCTTGTTGAACCGGAAGATGTAGAGGCTGTATTTCATCACAGTCAAGCCAAGTCACCCCCTCCTCAGCAGGACGAACATGAGGATTCATTTCTGCCCAACAAAGATGACTCACCCATTGTTGAACCAACTGATCATGAGGGTGAATGCAAGGAACCGGATGGGGCACACAAAGTGCAGACAACCACTGTTGAAGACGATGATCAGGTTGAAGTGAAGGAACAGGTTGATGAACCAAAATCTCCGCCTGAAAATCCAAATGATCAGGGGGCAGGGAAGGAAAATGTTGAGGAACCCCTAGCTCAGTCTGTTGCACCAAGTGATCATGGTGAAGGCAAGCAACAGGTTGAGGTACCCAAATCTCATCATTTTGAACAAAATGATCATGGTGCAGGGAAGGAAAATGTTGAGGAACCCCAAGGTCAGTCTGTTGCACCAACTGATCATGGTGATGGCCAGCAACAGGTTGAGGCTTCTAAGGCCGTTGAATCTTCTGAAGATGAAGATGAAGGTGATGGGGGGGGGACGCATCAACATTAAAGAATATCCTAAGAGGAAGATCTCAAAAATTCCTGTGCACCTTCGATCCCCCTACATGCAACAGGTTGCTGATATGTTGGACCACAAAATAACCAACAAGGAGCAGAGATTAGCCGATTTTGTGTTTGATGAAGACCTGCCTCCAACGTAAGTTAGTTCTCATTTTTTTATAATTTTTAAAAATGAAATTATTTAGTTATGGTCTTCTAAATGAATGTATTTTTCAGTGACGTTCTGTACGAAGGTGCACCTGGTAATATTACCCGTCAATTACTTCGTTCAATGCAAATGGGTCGCGAAATTTCGAGCGAAGTGATTGACGCTTGGTCCATAATTGTGCACTTCAAATGCCGTAGGTTGCCAAGGCATGAACCAAGAATAATTTGTTTCTCATCATGTTCACATGTAAGTGCATGAACTGCTTTTTTTTTGCTATGTATCCTTCAATGTTCATGACTTTGATGCTCTGCCCTTATTTTGCAGGTTAATATGGAGCATGATGCCACCTTATTTTCCCAATCCATTGAAGAAGACATGAGGAACTACCAAATCACAAAAGAAGACCTCATCTTCGCTGACGTGGTCTGTACATATCCCTCAATTCCAAGTAAAGAATATGCAATAAAGTAATAAATGTTTGTGTTCTTTTTGCAGATATTCCTACCCGTTGTCTTTTCCCGACATTTCTTCCTTGTTTGTGTGAATATTAAGGACTCCAAAATCGTTGTACTTGACAACTCCGGCCGTCCTCATGGAATGAAAATTTTGGACAAGTATGTCACTTTGAGTAAACAACTCGATTGTTTTGTGAAATTCTTGTTAAGTCAAGGCATGGAACGAATGGCTGCCAAGGTTAAAAAATACAGGATAACGGCCCCAAAGCTGGACTGGCAAGACAGAACAAACAAGACAGACTGCGGTGTATACTTAATGAGACATATGGAAACATATAGAGGAACGGCGAAGAATTGGTCTATTGACATCAACGAAAATAATGTAAGTGTTATACCATATCTAATTTTTAGTAGATGACATTGAACAATTTTAGATGTTCTTATACTTTCTCTTGTTCTTTTGAAGGCCGAAGAAGCTTTGAGTACGTTGAGGATTAAATATTTATACAGAATTCTTATGTCTGAGCACAATGTCAATAGGTTCAAGATAAAGACTGCAATTAGATCAAGATATTAGGGATTTTTATGTCTTACACGGAATTATACTTGTACAGTAATTCTTATGTTTACACAGGTCAATTCACATTTTTTAATGTATGGATGTTTGATATTGATTTATAACTTATAATGCAATTCAGATCTTAATGTATGGAAGGCAGTTCAGATCTTAATGTATGGAGTTATAATGTATTGATGTTTGATGTGTCTTCTTGTACCGATTTTTTAAAAATCATAAACGAGGATGTTTTCTTAACCGTGTGTTTAAATATTCTTAAACGAAGATATCTTCTTATGTTCATTTTTGGTGCAATCCATATTTTGGAAATCCGAGACGAAGATATCTTCTTCACTATATGTTTTTAAATTCATAAACGAAGATATCCTCGCCACTCTACATTTTCAAAATCATAAACGAAGATATCTTCTTATTTTATTTTTTGGTTCAATCCATATTTTTAATATCCGAGACGAAGATATCTTCTTCACTGTAAATTTTGAAATTCATAAACGAAGATATCTTCTTATGTTCATTTTTTGGTTCAATCCATATTTTTAATATCCGAAACGAAGATATCTTCTTATGTTATTTTTTGGTGCAATCCATATTTTTAATATCCGAGACGAAGATATCTTCTTCACTATATGTTTGCCAATTCATAAACGAAGATATCCTCGCAACATGTAATGCACCTACCTGTGGTATGTATTGATGTCAATTCCAGAATGAAAACTCATTTATTAACTTCAACTACTGCTGTATCAAGATCATCACTCTCATACCCTCACTCTCACTCTCACTCTCACATTACACTCTCACTCCTTCCCGAATCTCTATCTACCGTTGTCTTCCCTTCATTCATTAAGCGTAAAACTCATAAGATGGATGTAGAGATGGACCCAGACATGCTGGTTTTATCGCAGCAACAACTGGAGCGATACTTAAGTCTGATCAACGATGACCCTGTCCCTTTTAGTGTCTATCATGTAGATGAGATTCTTCCTCTATTACGAATAAACGTTAACGACAGACTGATGGCCCACATGCAAAGCAGATGGGATACGGACTCTCGTTCTTTTGTTATTGGGGAAATGCACATATGCCCGACGCTAGAGGACTTTGCTTCAATCCTTAGGTGTGGTACAAATGCACTCATGATCTTGCCTGTCCATCAAGATCCTCATATGGCCGTCCACATTTGCGACAGCTTCTATGGATGTACAATGTTTGATGCTCTCTTGTTTACCCTCCAACATGGATTTCTGAATATGACAAACATAGACGAGTACATTTGGCGTGTCCAGGGAGCTGAGAGGACCATCAACCACACACAAAGCAAACTGATCATGCTTGTGGTTCTGGCTCATTTTTTTTTATGTCCGGCTGCAGGACGCCGGCCTTCGGAAAGGCTCCTACGGGTAGTTCCTGCACTGATGGGAAACGCCCCAAACCTGGCTAGCCTGGTACTTGCTGAGACATTACTTGGTCTTAACGAATTTGTTCCCGAGGAAAACAACTATTCTCGCCGTGGATCACCTTTGGTTCTATACCTCTGGTTGTTAGACAAGTTGCATTGGTTGCCCCGTCCTTCAATTCCCTACACTTCCTTTGCCAATCTACAAGTGCAAAGGGTCAATGGACTCGTGCCTCCGAATTTTATTTCGGATATTCACCCAATTAGGTTCATTGTTCCGTGGTATCTGTTTGCTGAAATGATGTACGAGATGAGGGGTTCTCCATTCATCATTTTGTTGGGCCTTCAGGGAACTACCTCCTACTGCACAAGTGTCATATACAGACAATTTGGCCTACGGAATCCCCTACCTTCAAATGGAGACAATCCTCC
This sequence comes from Impatiens glandulifera, assembly GCF_907164915.1. NCBI lineage: Eukaryota > Viridiplantae > Streptophyta > Magnoliopsida > Ericales > Balsaminaceae > Impatiens > Impatiens glandulifera. The sequence goes on from NC_061863.1 coordinate 64,007,536, forward strand.
GGAGGACTTCATGTTTACTCCTCAACATCTTTACTTAGAGTACGCATCAATAATTGAAAATTCTTTGACGATTTTCATCCCCAACCGATGGATCAATGCTGTGAACGAAGCCATTCAGCTATACATTCCACCCGTCATCGAACATGAGGTCGTGTCGCTGACAGGACCGATAGACGAGTCATCATCTCATGAATCAGACTAGAGCTTCATTTTTATTGTTGAACATCTATATTTTTGGTTAATCTGTGCAGTACTTATGTAAACGGATTATGGAATGTTTTTGTGTATTCATCAATATTATGAAGTTATGTTTGATTATAGTCTGAAGTTATATTTTACATTATGTATTTCGTTTATTCTGTAGTGATATAAATCGACTCATTGTCGTTAGCTTTGATTCATTCTTTGATTGCAATTTGGATGTCATGATCAATTCGAAGTATAATGTAAAACGACTGATCCGTTCATGTAAACCCCTTCGATTGATCAATCGATTGGATCTTCGCCTGTAAAACCCTTAAAAACGAAGATGATGTCGCATCCAATCTTTGAAGTTACATATTATTGTTGACACTTTCATGTCATACTGTAATGAATTGGAAAACGAAGATTCATTCGCCTGTAAGTTTCTATATGAAACAAAACATTGTTACGAAACGACATAATATTCGCTTGATCTTCATATTTCAGGTCGACCACATTCAACGGAAATGTATTGAAAATATCTTTCATCATTCAAAAAAGAAAAGAAGATTGTTTTCGTATAAAACCCTATAAAGAAATCATTTCATATCTATGGATTACTGTATGTAGCCTGTAATGACATATCAAATCGGAACAGTGTGCCGTATTGTTGTCACATCAAAAAAATTAATAAATATTGTATTTTAATGAAGTTGCAAATTATGTTTTTTTTTCAATTTTTAAGCACATGACTTCATCTAATTATATTTGAAAAGAAGCGAACATATATTCGTGTGCAGAACTAATTTGAAGCGAATAAATATTCGCTTGAATGAATTCTAGGTTGACTTACATGTGAAACGCACAACCCCTACATGAGAATACCCTTTACACCTGATGTAAGTACACCAACGCTTGTATGTGAAGACCAAAATGATGAACGAATGTGGGAGGAAATTACACGCCGCGAATAAATCTTCGCTACAAACCATTTTCCAATTTCTTTCCGTTAATCACATATAATTTTTATTTATAATCATTACACATCGAATCGGACCAAAACTTACATTTAAAATTATGGCAATGATATGATAATACTTTATTATTTTTAACAATTTCGTTATTTTATTAATGTTTAATGACATTTGCATGAAAATATAAATAACAAATAAATATTATCATTCGACGTACAAATTTTCATTACAAGTTTCATAAACATTTCCCCGTTTCATAAACATTTGTACATTTTAACAATATTCATCTGCATCTCCAGCTTCAAGGCATCTCCATTGAAGCAACCACAGCGGATCTCTCACGCATAACTGGGGTCCTACACCTGTTGAGTTATCTCTTGAGATGTTTTCCATCCCAGGGAATCTCCCAAATGATACATCCCAGGGAAGAAACCACAACAGTGTACACGAATGATCTTCATTTGATCGGTAGTTTCTACTTGAGTTACCAAGCATTCGTGTACACTGAAGATGTTTTCCACCACTTGATCTTGATTGTACAAGTATTCCATCACAGAGAATCTCCCAAATGATACATCCCAACAAACTATATGAAAAAAACACACACTCTCAACAAAAACGCTCAATAGATATTTCATGCTGCCGACGAAGATTGTTCATGTAATCCCTACATTTATAGCAAAAAGAAAATCTGTTTTCTTCATAAATTATTTAGATCTATTGATTCAGAAAAAGTAAATTTCCCGTGATGAAATATCAAATCCGAACAGTGTGTAGTCACTTTGTCACATCATGAAAAAGTAATTTCATTCACGAAAATGTAATAACACTTAATAATATTAAAAATAATACATTATTCAATATTGTCATTCACATTATATTAGATAATAAATTATTTCAACATGAATAAACACATTTTCATGAATAATTATAAAATTATATTCAATATAATACGTAGGATGTGTTTGGTAGACAGTAGTACACTGTTATAATTATTTCAATATAATTATAAAAGTATATTTATCCCAATAGTAAAATTATAAGGGTGTTTGGTTGAACTGGTTTTATATGTATAGTAATTATTTAAATTTATTTGTAATATTTTTTAATCTTATTCTTTTAATATTAACATTAATTCTTTTTATTAAGTTTTAATTAAAGTTTAATTATTAAGCTTTTATTATTTTTAATTTAAGTTTAATTATTTTTAATATTTGTTAATCTTATTCTTTTAATATTAACATTAATCCTTTGTTTTGTCACATCGTGCAGAAATTAGATGTCATCATTGAAAAAGAGGTGTGTTTTTGTATAAAACCCTATAAAGAAATCATTTCATATCTATGGATTCAGTAAAAGTATTATGCATGTCATGACATGTCAAATCGGAACAGTGTGCAGTATTGTTGTCACATCACAAAAAGTAAGAAATAGTATATTTTAATACAGTTTCCAATTGCACAACATTTTTCTATTTTTAAACACATGCAATCATCTAATTATACAAGAAAAGAAGCGAACATATATCCGTGTTCAGTGAAACTTGCAAATTATGAGAAACTAATCTGAAGCGAATAAATATTCGCTTGAATGGATTCTAGGTTGACTTACATGTGAAACACACAACCCCTACATGAGAATACCCTTTACACCTGATGTAAGTACAACAAAGCTTGTATGTGAATACCTAAATTATGAATGAATGTGGGTGGCAAACACACTAACGCGAATAAATCTTCGCTACAAACCATTTCTCAATTTCTATCCCCTGGATCACATTTCATTTTTATTTATAATTCATTGCCGACATATTTTTGTACGTTACATCATATCTTAAACTAATCATTATACATCGAATCGGACCAGTCTTCATTATTTTAGATAGGGAACATCAATCATAATTTATATATTGTTAATTAAAAAGTTTAGGTGATGTTTGATCTTATCTTGTTACACTCATTATAGGAATCAAAAATTTATATTAAAAAATGCTGAAGACTACGGTCATAAATTAAAATATTACATTTACTATAATTAACATTATATGAAATATTAAATTATTCATACATAACAAACCTTATATTTATTACATGAGCGTCAAAGTAAAATATATACAATGTCATTTATATTCCAAAAAAAATTATAAAAAAATTTAATTGACAGCTCAATTAAAAAGGAAATTAGTACAATGAAGCGCCAAAAAAATTACCACATGTCAAGTCAACTGTCACAAAGTCTCAGACTTTGTGACGCCGGTCAGTGAATCGCTACCATCGAATCAAACGTCATTCCTTTAGATTGGATACGATCTGTTAGATTGGCAGATCGAAGATTTGTTCGCTTATTCAGCATTGAGAATCAAATAGTTGTTTCTTTTGTGGGAATTTTTTTTCAAATAATGTGAAACATGAAAGACATGTACTAAGCGAAGATATATTCGTACAGTGCGGAGTTCTGCACGAATACATCCTCGTCTATTGTCGTATGTTACTTTTCATAATGCATAATTACCTTTCACACTACAAAAGCGAATATCGCTTCGACTCGTACGAAGTTCATGAGAAACTCCTTATTCATGTTTGTGAAAACCGATACGGCCTCATGAAAATACATTCACACTAAGAGTGCACTTTGCATAGTAAAACTGTAAAACATCTGAAGCCCGAATTCGGCCGTAAGACACCCAGGTTATTCTACCATCTGACCTAGCGCTGTCGTCTCCGGCATTTCGACTACGAACCCATTTGTCTTCCGGTTAGTATCTTCGGCTCCAGCGAAAATGGTAAGAAGTATTTACGGTTGCATGCTTGTGTCTATTTCGTTTTCTTAGTTTAGGTCGTTAGAATCTAAATGTGACTTTAACATCTCAGAATCAGGATTCCGATATGCAAATAGTTCCATATACTGAATCCACGACTGAAGTGAACACACTAAGGTAATTACGCGAATGTTACAATTGTTAAAATTTGACTCTATTTGGATTAGGTAAGTAATCCAATTTGCTAATGATAATGTAGTGTTCAACAAAGGAAACGAAAACCCGATGCATCAGGCACGCCCACGACACCACTGGATATTCTGGCCAACGCGGCGAATGAAGCACTTAGTGAGAACCAGGTTCAGAAGAAAAGAAGAAGGACTCGTGACCCTGATGTCGATTTCAAGAGCAGAACCTCTCCATCGGGCCTTCATCACCTGATTAACAGGTTATCTGAAGAACAGAAGCAGGCTGTGAAGGACATCGGATTTGGTTCCCTTCTGTCACTTGGCATATCAAAATGCCCACTTCAATTCTCACGGTGCATTGTGAGTCTATTCAATCCCAGAAGGAGGAGCATCGTCCTACACAGTGGAGAGGAGATGCAGATTGATGAAGAGGATGTTCAATGTGTATTGAACATACCCAGAGGTGAATTAGTTGTGGCAGAGTGTTTAGGAAATCACACGGACGACAAGGTGTACAAGGAACATCTCACGGCGTGGAGAAGGAGATGGGGATTCGAGAACAGTGGAGGTCCTTCAACCTACCAAATGCCTGACAAAATTCTACAGAACACAGAAGGAGACAGTAACTTCAAGATGGACTTCGTGGTGTTTGTTGTATCCAGTTTTTTGTGGACATCCCAAAATCCACAGTGCAGGTAAACCCAAAGAACCTAGCATTAATTCTGTGATCTCATTTAGAACTTCAATATCATTTTACATGGCTTGAGTCACTACTTTTTTATTTTCAGATTCAAAGTACTGAAATCCCTCCAGGATGTATCTAAAATCAAAGACTACAACTGGTGCAAGTTCACGTTAGACGGGCTAGTCGACAGTGTTTATAAGTGGAAAGCAAAGAAGACATCCTATTTCCATGGACCATTAACCTTTCTTTTGGTGAGTGTAGAAATCTATTTGCTGGAGGTTGTCCATTCATAATTTTTTGATGACTTTGAACGTAACATATATTTGTTCATGCTAATGTATCAGTTGTGCTACTTGGACCGTGTGGTTGAGTTCAAGGTAAACAGTAAGATCTCAAGGAGTTTTCCTATTCTAGGATGCTGGGACGAGAAGAAGATGTACGAAAGGGTTGAGTATGAGGCTGCACAGGGGGGGTTTGGACATGGTAGGGTGGTTGCTCGCATAGCCATGCCGAATGAGCAACCACCGATGCAACAAAATGTGCAGCCAACACCACCACAAACTGGAGATGACCATCCAACTGAGCATGCTCCAATTACACAAAACCTGGCGTCATGTTTGAGGAAGGTTGCTGCCGCTGCCGAAGAATTGGCACAAGGGGCTAAATATCTGAATGAGATGCACCAGATAAACGCCATGGAACTTGTACAGTCTGCGTTTGAGCCCTTGGCCACGGTGCTAAACTCCAATGCAATCCTGAGGGAAGGCTTACAGCGGAGTCTGGACCAAAACAAAAAGCAGCAGCCCAGAGGAAGTGGCATTAACCCCCACACGGAAGCCACCACCCAAGCGAAAGGCAACACCCTTCCTACCAACAACCATGCCAACACCAATCCAACGGCCCCATCGAACAAGAACACATTCACCCCCTCCACCGAAACGAAGACAAAAGCCAACCACCCACCAACGGCCCCATCCAACAAGAGCACACTTTCTCCCAACATCCAAAAAAATATCAACGCAGACAACCAAGCCAAATCCAACACCCATCCTCTAAACACCCTAGACCACACACAACCCACCCTCACACCAACACCCCAATCCCACAAGAACCCCCTTCCACTCAAAACAGTTACCCAAACCCCAGCCCCACCCCCTCCAATGGCACAAGCCAACGCCAACCCCCTTCCTCCAATCATAACCACACCCACTCCAGTGGCACAAGCCAAAGCCAACCCCATTCCTTCACTCAAAACCACACCCCCTCCAATGGCACAAGCCAAGCCCAAAACAAACCCCATTCCTCCACTCAAAACCACACCCCCTCCAATGGCACAAGCCAACGCCAACCCCCTTCCTCCAATCATAACCCCACCCCCTCCAGTGGCACAAGCCAAAGCCAACCCCATTCCTCCACTCAAAACCACACCCCCTCCAATGGCACAAGCCAAGCCCAAAACAAACCCCATTCCTCCACTCAAAACCATACCCCCTCCAATGGCACAAGCCAAAGCCAACCCCATTCCTCCAATCATAACCACACCCCCTCCAATGGCACAAGCCAAGCCCAAAACCAACCCCATTCCTCCACTCAAAACCACACCCCCTCCATTGGCACAAGACAAGCCTAAAGCAAACCCCATTCCTCCACTCAAAACCACACCCCCTCCATTGGCACAAGACAAGCCCTCAGCAAACCCCATTCCTCCACTCAAAACCACACCCCCTACATTGGCACAAGACAAGCCCTCAGCAAACCCCATTCCTCCACTCAAAACCACACCCCCTCCAATGGCACAAGACAAGCCCAAAGCAAACCCCATTCCTCCACTCAAAACCACAACCCCTCCAATGGCACAAGCCAAAACCAAAGCCAACCCAATTACTCCCAAAACAGAAACCAACACGAACCCCAGCACTACAACCACCCCAGCCTTGCCTCCTACCCTAATTATCCAAAAAAATGAGGAAGCAGGACCTTCAAAGGCCTTAAATGTCCAAAGAAAAGCCCCACGAAATTTGAAAACTGATTGGTTAACCGATGTCATCAAAACCGAAACCAACAAAAACTCCCCTTCTTTGGCGATAGTTAAAAAGGAACCTGAAGAATGCATCTCCAGTCTACCACAGCCACTTCAAACCGCCTCGTCATTGGAGACAGTGAAGAATGAACCTGAAGAAGGCATCTCCAGTCTACTAACGCCATTTCACACCGCCTATTCTTTGGAGATAGTAATGAATGAACCGGAAGAAGGCATCTCCAGTGTACTACCGCCACTTCAAACTGGCTCTTCTCGTCCAAACATGCGAACGACAGAATGGGTTAAAGCATTGGAATTGCCTACAGCTTTGAAAACACCACAATTCAATAAAATGTTTAGGGATGACAAGAAACTAACAAACTTTCAGAAGATTTTTGTGGGTTTCGTATTTGCTGGAGGACTTGATCCAAGGTAATGTTTGCTGCAAATGCTTAATTATTCATAAAAAATAGGAATTGCACACCATCTTGAAAAATGTTTTGCTGTTTCCATGCAGTGAAATGTTATTTATTGCGGAACACCTATGTCTACACGTGACGCGCGGGGACATGCTCACAATGGCTAATGAAACCTGGGTAGACAGTATGATTATTGATGTTTGGTCATACATTTTGCACAACCTTTGTAGGAAAAATGTCAAATCTTGTTACAAGAAGATTTTCTACACAACCGTGCTCACCGTAAGTTGTACTAGCACTGTTATTTATCAATTATGTTATTCTTGTGAGACTAAAGACTGCTGTAAACAGATTTTTCGTGAAGGTGGGATAACTACGCGAGAAAAATTCAATGACAGGTTCTGTCTAGAAGGTCGTGCTTTCCAAATTTCAAAAATGGACCTCTGGGAAGTGGACCTCGTAAGTACATCTTTGGCTGTCATACCTTATAATATCATTTACCACTCAGTTCAAATCTAATCTTTTCTAATTCTATCCACAGTTGTTTTTCCCAATCATTGATGACAGACATTTCTACCTTGTTTGCTATAACTTCATACAAAGGCAATTTCAAGTAATTGATAACCGCGAGTCACCTATGCAATCGCCCTTTGAAAGAAGATATAAGAATGCACAAATCTTGGTATGACACTACAATTAAAATTTAAAACAGTTCAATTTTGGAATTCTAGTAGCACTAAAATACATTACATAATGTTGTTTGTAATGATGTATCAGGATGACTACATTCAACAATATATGAACGACGTAGACCCCGTTCTTGCTAAAAAGTATGGCGGTTTGGAAAAGACATGTCTGAAATTGCCATGGCAGGATTCAAAGAATTACACTGACTGCGGCATTTATTGCATGAGACACATGGAGACGTATGAAGGTGAGGTGAAGGGGTGGAAAACTGGCTTTGGAGTTAAAAGAAATGTAAGGAACCAAATAAGGACATTGAGGATGGAATACTGTTGGCGTGTCATTGGCTCGGAGCTCAACAAGGCCAGGAGCGAGGTCTACAATTCCTGCCGTAAATGGATAAGTCAATGATTTAGGAACTGTATACATATTGTGTAATTAAATTTTACAAATAATTTTAGTTCACATGAGTACAATAATGTACTCATAGACAGATGGGGTAATTAAACTATTCCTATAATTGTAATGATTTATTGTTACAATAAAGAATATGTTGTGTAATTTCAATTCTAAAAAATTGTTACTTCACATCCTCACACTTAGGAACGTGTTTACATGAAGTGTTTTTTTTATGAAATTTGATTTTCAAATACTTGTTCAATTATGTGTTAAATGAATAAATTAAGTGAAATAAACATGAGCCGCATAAATATTCGCTTCAAACACCTTCTCTTCATAAAATATGTATGTGAAGCCTCTAATTTCATGAAAGAAATATGAAGAGAATAAATATTCGCCTCTAATACATATTTTCGATGAAGCGAATACATATTCGCCTCACGTTACTGATAATGTAAAGCCACCATCTCATCCATGAGAAGCGGGATGACTTGTCATGTCACTGCACTTACCACGACATGTAAATACCAGTTTCAACATAAAGATCAATTTCATCAGACAAAGATGGTTAGGTTCAAGCGAAAACATCTTCGCCTCAGTATTATGTTTCATTTTCTCAATTTGCAACTAAAAGGATACTTAATATTAGTTGACTTGGGGCGAATAAATATTCGATTCATATAGGTGTTTGTAATTTTTTAGAAATGAATTAGTGTGGTCATTCATTTGGTATTTCATAAAACTTCGCATGCATACATTCGACCTTATTCTTTGTTTCAAATCCAACGTACATACAATACTATATACATATCAGATTTCACATGAAACTGGAATTCGATAGTTGAGATGACAAAAGAACAGTGAACGGAGTATTGGCGTCCATGCTGAAACTTTCGTCCCATTGTTGAGGAGTTGAGAACTGAGGAGTTGTCGTTGGCATTGCACTTGATGGCTGGAAAGGAAGATCAAATTTATTTAAAAGTATGTTATTATATGAATATTAATAACACAATTATTAGTAAAGAAGGGTAAGTCAGCAATTTCATACCGGAATATGTGATTCACTAGTTATTCTTGTTGATTTTCGTTTTCTTGAGTTCTTCTCCAGTCCACCTTTCCTTCTCTTACCCGACTTTGTTGGCTTCTTAGTTTTCATTCCTTTTGCTTGCACAGGGGCACCCTCGGCCGAACGTGATAAACCGGTTGGTGGAGTTTGCATATTTAAACTCTCCTGCAATTTTTTATCCACAAACGTGCACTGGCTCAGCATGATTTCTTTGACATGATTGTAAGTGTCATCTCTTTCGGCTGCCTTGTTAAATAAATGCATGGACAACCCACACAAATCTCTGTATCTTATGTTATGAAGCTCACTCGGATCAACATTAGTACTGTCCACGGTTGGATCAGTTCCAAATATTCCATCTTTGGCTGTTCTTGTCCACCTCTTCAATATCAACGCCGGAGGAATCTTCAACACGTCAATCGTTGTGAAAATCTTTAGGATGTGAGCACACAAAATCCCTCCAAATTCAAATTTACAGCAGCTACACTCGATATTCTTATCGTCATTCTTATGAACTGTAACTGTATGAGAGCATCTCCTAGTGTGGGGTGTTACCTTGTATTTTCTGTGTGTGTCAACATCCTCTAACATTTCAACACCACAATCATGCGACATAAACCATTGTTGTTCAAAGCACTTAAAGACCTCTGGGGTGTAAACTTTGCAGGCATCCTTTAAGATCAAAACTGGATAGTTAAGACTTGGTTGGCTGGTAATTGATTTGAAATCAGCCTTCAACACATCATATCTTCTTTCATCAAGTAGTCTTTCAAAGTGTTTGAAAAATTCTAAAAACTTGTGTTTGTAGGAGCAGTACCTTTTCAACATACTGTTCATACTCTCACTTCTCTGTGTTGTCGTCATATCAGCACAAAACATTTGTCGTCCATACACTAATGCCCACTTTCGCCTGATGCTAAACATGCGTTTCAACCAATCGTTGTTTTCAAGCCCGTAGTTTGTCAACATTTGATTCCAAGCTTCAACAAACTCTATCTCTTCTTCAAAATCATATATACACGAAGAAAAATCCTTAGAAAAATCTCTGAAATTATGGAACACCGAGCTAAGATGTATGGCTGCATTTTGAAATATGTGCCAAATACAGAGACGATGATTTGTTTCGGGCCATTGAGACGCCAAGGCCTTAGCCATGGCCGCGTCTTGATCTGTAAGAATGGTTTTTGGTTTTTTCCCATGCATAGCTTTGGTGAAAGTCTCAAACAACCAATCAAAAGTCATCGCAGTTTCATCGTATAATAGAGCTGCTCCAAAAAGAATTGATTGTTTGTGATGATTGACACCTACAAAAAGCGCAACTGGACGACCTTCATTATTCTTCTTGTATGTGGTGTCAAAACTGACCACGTCTCCGAAGTATGAATAATCGGACCGCATGTTGGAATCACACCAAAAAATATTCGTTATCAAATCGTCCGCATCAAGTTGAAAAGCATTATAAAAACCAGGATCATTGGATTGTTTGTTCTGCAAATACTCTAATACACCCCCTGTTTCCCCAAAATTACACTCTCTGGTTCTTTTCGTGCGCAGGTAATTTTTGTAATCCTCAGGAAGAAAACCTAGATTCTCCCTTCCACCGATTTGTTTAGACATTAGAGCATGTGATGACTTAGGAGGAATTCCCACGTTAGTGGCCATCTCGATATGTAAGCCTGCAACTGCAGAAATATTCCTATGGCATCTATACAGGTGAGTTTTCTTTGGACTTGCAAGAGGATGACTATGATCACTAATAAAATTTACCACTTGGAACTTTCCATTGTCTGCACGCTTTATCCTCAATTTCGCTTCACAACAGAACCGAGTCACAGAACGTCTACGTTTCACATAGACATCACGTTTGTCCTTTCCCCGTTCACCCTGTGCACTACAACAAAAAACTCTATCCAGTATTTTACCCTCCTTGTCTACATGTTTTGAACTGCGCCTTATACCAAATCCTATTAGTTTAGCGTATGCTAAGTAGAATACGTAGCCTTCTTCTTCACTCTCAAATTCTCTACCTAAAAGTGGAATTAAGTTGGATTCGATGTCCTCCAAAGGTTGGCCGTTTCCATCGAAATTCAATTGACGACGACAAGTAGCAGATTCGCTGTTCAGTTTGAACAAGTGGAAAATAAAGGTTTGTAGATTATTGGAAAATGAAAACAATATAAGCGAAGAATGCTTCACTTCAACAGTATGAAGAATGTAATATTAGGCGAATATAGTTTCGCTTCATAAGATATTATCTCATAATGTAGTAGTGAAGAGATCTTCGCTTACATGTGCACTACAAAAATTGGAGAAGTTAAAAAATGTTACCTTAAATCAATAATATCATTCTCGTCCATATCATTCTCGCTGATACGTATTCCTTCCTGATAATCAAAAAGAACATGACCTTTTCATGTCGATGATTCAAAAAACATAGAAAAGGTTGGGAAGAAAAGTAAAGGAGGTATAGATGACATTCAAAAACAAACCATTTTATAATTTAGGAAGACGGATTGATATTATAATGAAGTCTCCGGCGAAGGAGAGGTCGATGGTAGACAATGTAGTATAACTCCGGCGAAGAAATGGTCGTACAGTAGAGAGAGAGAAGAGTACAAAGTTGTCTAGCTTAGCAGCATGGCTTGCTGCATGCAGCATTTAATGAAACCTGTGTTAGGTGGCGGTGAGGTGACTTGTTAAAAAAATTATTTCATTTTAATAATTAAATGACAAAAATTATTATGAAATTAAATTAATAAATCAATCAATCAATCAGTAAGCGAAGATTTCTTCACATTATTGTTTTGACAATTGTTTCACAAATATTATTTTGACAGTAGTTTTAAAAAATATAAATTATTTATCAAATTTATACTTCAATTTATACAGTATTTGTTAATGTTTCAAGATTTAGTTAAATATAAGGCTGATGTTTAAAAAAAAAACAATTCGAAGAACAAAAAACATAATTCTGAAATCAAATATGACATTGAATTTTCAAGAATGCAAAATATTCAAATATTAAGTAAAAAATTAAACCAACACATGTCTATTACAAAAACAAAGGCTGCAAATCACAAGCAGCAATGGATTCTAGCAAGCTTGTGTGAGGAACACCAAACACATCCAAATATGTCTTCAGAGGATTCTCTGCCTCAAATACCCAAACAAGTTCATTAACATCGTGCCTAGACTTGTCGTATACAACTATAGTTTTGTCGTCCTCGGGCTCGACAAATGGATTCTCCATTTCTTTAGTTGTACCTCCTCCAGCAATTACAAACCCCATAAGATCAAGTTTGTAAGCCGGGATGAATTCCCCTGCAAATATGAAGGTGTAACTGTCGAAGAGTTTGGGCAGCTGAAAGAAAATACAATACATTATTAGTAATGATGGACAATTGAATATCATATGGAGGAGGGAATAAGACAAAACTTACATTGTTCAAATAACGCATTCTGCCAGCTCTTGGACCGCCCACAGTCCCATGATTATCTCGCTGCACCTCGTATGGTTCCTCGTCCACGTAACAGTTAAATCTGATTGATGATTTTATCCCTGTATAAAAGCAATAGGTGTTTTTAGTTTCATATATGTGAAAATGAATATTGAGTTAACAGTAAAGGGTTAAGAATAACAGAGTCTCACAATCAATGGTAAGGACCCAACTCCCGTTCAATATGCCCTTCAATACTTTGATAGTGCGACCGCATCCACCATTAGAATCGGTGGATGCTATGACGTGGGTAACATCGTCTCGCCACCTCATTGACACCGTGGCACCACATGTGTTAGCATATTGTTGCATCAAGTGCTGTTTAAGAACAATCATAAATATTTCAGTTAAACAGGATGAAAACTTAAACAATATGGAAAAAAAAGGGAGAAATGTAACGAAGAGTACTATCTCTTCACTTGTTAATTGATTTGGGCATAAAATCCAATCTTTGCCAAAGTTTTGGACGGATGCTGAGGCAGCCTGCACGTGCATGAAAAAAAAAACGGTCTTTGTGAGTATGTACTAGGGTTTCAGGGAAATAATATCACAAAACACAACACTAGGTAAGTTTTCCTAAATAACATTGATTTACAGTCAAGGTAACATTTTGAGAGTAGGGTTTCCAAAAGATTAAAGAGACAACAACATCACATAACAGAATCTAGTGTAGTAGTTCCATAATCCTAAATATTAAAAGCTACTAGTCAGGAATACGTACCATTGTGGAGTCGTGAAGATGTGGATTCAGGTTCGGTCGACGGGGAGCCGGTTACGAATCGCCGTGAAAAGGAGGCAGGAAGAGATAGAGATGAATCGGGCGGAAATGATAATAAAATAATCATATTAGGGGGTATATATATTCATGTAACCGGGGCGAACATGTCTTCTTCCGAAAAGCGACTATTCATTCCATGTAACATGACACAGGGACTAGGGGCGAATAAGTGTTCTCTCGAGAAGCGACTATTCAATCCATTTTACATGGAACATGGTCTAGGCGAACAAATGTTCTTTTCCAGCGAAAAAATTGAAATAAAGAAAAAAAAGTAATGAATTAATTGAAGCAAATATATCTTCGCTCCAGAGAGTCTCCAGGCAAAAAAAAAGAAATAAAAAAAAAATAGGAAAAAAAAACTAGCCGGTAATTGAGGCGAAGATTTGTTCGGTTGCTGCATGTCATCTTCAATTAATTGAATTAATATTTAATAAACGGAAATATAAAATCCATGTAATTTTGGTGTTCACATAAACGGGTAAGTGTCTTTACATGGTAGTCAAGCGGTCTTCTCATGGGTGGGTAGGGGGGTTTTACATGAGGTTTTTATTAGAATGAATTGAAGCAAATATATCTTCGCTCCAGAGAGTCTCCAGGCAAAAAAAAAGAAATAAAAAAAAAATAGGAAAAAAAAACTAGCCGGTAATTGAGGCGAAGATTTGTTCGGTTGCTGCATGTCATCTTCAATTAATTGAATTAATATTTAATAAACGGAAATATAAAATCCATGTAATTTTGGTGTTCACATAAACGGGTAAGTGTCTTTACATGGTAGTCAAGCGGTCTTCTCATGGGTGGGTAGGGGGGTTTTACATGAGGTTTTTATTAGAATGAATTGAAGCAAATATATCTTCGCTCCAGAGAGTCTCCAGGCAAAAAAAATAAAATAAAAAAAAAAATATGAAAAAAAACCTAGCCCGTAATTGAGGCGAAGATTTGTTCGGTTGCTGCATGTCATCTTCAATTAATTGAATTAATATTTAATAAACGGAAATATAAAATCCATGTAATTTTGGTCTTCACATAGACGGGTAAGTGTCTTTACATGGTAGTCAAGCGGTCTTCTCATGGGTGGGTAGGTGGGTTTTACATGAGGTTTTTATTAGAATGAATTGAAGCAAATATATCTTCGCTCCAGAGAGTCTCGAGGCAAAAAAAATGAAATAAAAAAAATAAAAAAAAAATCCAAGAAAATAAAAGATTGAATTACTTGAAGCGAATATTATATCGCTGCCTGTGTTATTTAATAAATTAAATTAATATTTAAAAAACGTAAATATAATATGACTGTCAATTCGGTCTTTACATGGACGTGTAAGTGTATTTTCATGAACGGCAGGCGTTCTTCTCATGGGTGGGTATGCGGGGTTTACATGAGGGTCATGGCAACGGGCGTGTAGATCAGAGCGAAGATATCTTATCTGGGTATTATCTGAATATTATATTATTTCCTGGCGTTAACGGGCGCTTCCGTTAACGGCGTCTTGTGTGAACCCGGGCCTAAACCCGGATTCCGGATTCTCCCTCCCTCCGTCTCCTGCCCAGATTGATTTATTATTAAATTAATAATGCTGCAATCTGATTGGTGCGCCACAGGGGAACACGGCAATCGGTAGCAGAAGATCTGAACTGCATTTTTTCAACCCTCTTAGTCAAATTTATTGAAAAGTTTACCCAATACCCAAAATGTATATACTTACAAAAAATAACAATAATTTAATTTCATTTTAAGATCATCTTTAGAAATGATCTCAATCTCATAACACACAATAAAAGCTGGCATCATATAAAATTGTAAGTATTTATCAAGATCAAATTATTAAGGAAGATGAACATCAAATTCCCTTATCTTAGAATCAGATTCCAACTCCCACCAAGCATTACCCTTTTCTGCTTCTTGCATATCATTCTCCTCCTCACATAAAAATCCTGCAATCTCGCCCTCAAACTCCAACTCATCATCGTCGTCATAATCATCCAATCCATATAATCGTCTGTCCCTATCTCGATCATAAACCCATTCCAACTGCTTCAAGATATCACCATCCTTCCACCTTCCTACAACTGAAGCTGCCTGTTTCCTAGCTTTTCCCATCATAATTTCCTGCCATGAATAAGCAACATCTGCAATTCTCTTCAAAGTCCCATTATTACTGTCACCCACAACCACTGTCTTTAAACATCTCAGTTTTGCCTCCTTCAAAATTTCAACAAAATCAGAATCATCCGAAATAAGAACCACACACTCCGCCAGCTTCCTGTCCATCATATCAACCATTCGCTCCTTCAAAGCAATGTCAGCCGCCTGAGGCTTGTCTGAAACAGTCCTAACCCAAAAACCAGCCCGTTTCAGCTCATCAGCTAATCCATAACCAACTTTCGGAGTCAGAGTGTCCCTCGCAGCACTCTTATACTTATTCATCTTCATCGAATACTTTGCAACTAGATTCACTCGCCTGCCACCTTTTGACGATTCTATTTGGTTCAACCTTTTCTGATTCTCACGTTCGTGAATCTTGAAGTGATTGACAAGCCTATCATTAGCGTAAAACTTCCTTCCACACACTCTGCAAAGATAAGGCCCCTCTGGCTTTACAATACCTTTATTTTCCAATTCATTCAATGCTTTCCTCTCCTTCCTCTGTTCCCTTACTTCTGGGGGAACATAACGGAATGAATGATGATTCGCATAAGCTACTGTGTATCGAACAACGCCGAACTCAGCCATTGACTTTCTTAGCTGAATGGCTGCATCATAAGGGGGATAGGATTTTGGTGGTTTGTTATCTAAATCCCAAAATATTGCTACTTTGTTTTGAGAAAGATTTTCTTTAGCAGAAATGGAAGATTCAGAAGCACTAGCTGCGTTCGGTACAAAATGGTAGTAACATCTATAGTTTAATAAAACACATGCTGCTACATTTTGCAGATGATAGGATTTCATTGCAGGGGAACAGCGAAAAATGTTAAAGACCAACATTACGAATTCCGAACTAGTAGATGTGCGAAATTAATCAACTTTCTGGAAGAGAAACCTTACTACCAGACCATATGAAAGTCTGTTCCATTGTTGCATACTCGTATTTCTTAATAAAGTTAATCTGGATGAAGCTTACAGTTATGTCAGGGCAAGGATCATTTGGGAGAGTACAAATTAGAAAACTGACGCAATCGCAGCTGCTATTGAGAGGTCGCCGGAGTAAGCGTCGCCACCAATTGCTAAAGAAGAGGAATCCGCTCGCTTTTAGTTTCAAGCCCAGCCCACCTCCTTCAGCTTGTTGATGCAATTGACGAGGGAAAATAATTAGGGTTCATAAAACTGGAAATTAATATTCGAATATTAAATGACTAAAAATATAATTTGAGACATCTGAACATTTATTAAAATTAATATCTATACAAAATTATTTCTTTAAAAAATATATCGCTCAATTAAGCTTGATTTTGGGTTGTTTTTAATTAGATGATGATCAAATTTTAAATTGTCTTCTAATTATTAAAATTTTAATAATTCTAAATTTTTTTTTTACATGTATTATCTTATTTTAACATATCATTTAAATACATTTAGAAATATTATTATTTGTATAGATGTGATAAATTATTTATAAAAAAAAATTAAAATAAGAAAACAAACATTTATTTGAAAAAGTTTTAACTATAGTTGAAGCTATACATTCGAAATTTGCACCTCATTTAATAAAATGATCAAACTTCAAACCCTGAAATAACGGGAAATTTGAGGAAATGACATCAAAGATGCCCTTATTTGAGCTGGTGGTAAATTATAATTTTAATTGCTTTCGTGGTCGTTTATTTTTTTTTTAACGAAACTGTCCTTTTCGCGAAACGCTAAAGGGCTTAGCGTTTTGCGAAGTAGATTAGGTTTAGTATAAATACTGTAATTTTTTCATTTCCTTCATTTTCTTTCTCTCTCTTCTCTTCTCTTCTCTTCTCTTCTCTTCTTTTCTATTCTCTTCTCTTGTTCTCTCTTTCATGGCGGCGACGACGGCGGCTACGGCGACGGAGGCTGCGGGGCGGCGGTTCAATTCATACAGATTTACAAGATCTTTATTTCTAACCCTAACCTAAATCGATTTATGTTTTTATTTACACGATCTTCATAAACCCTAACCCTAAATCTATTTTGCATGCAGGTCTCCGATTCTAAGGATTTGAAGGTCGAAGAAGATGTTCATTTCAAACCTAAACCTAATTTGAGTTATGTTAATGTTTCCATTTTCTTCATTTCAAACCCTTCGATTTAACCTGTTCTTATTTGGTTCATATTGATTCATATTTGTTATTTGGTTCATATTTGTGGGTTCATATTTGTGGGTTCATATTTGTTATTTGGTTCATATTGGTTCATATTTGAGCATTTCGTTAGGTTCATTAATGCCTTTTGTAGAAAATCTCGGATCATATGAGTTTTCGTTTCAGGGAAGATTCGCTAAGTGCTTAGCGTTTCGCTAAGTGCGTTTCGCTAAGTGCATTTCGCTAAGTGCATTTCGCTAAGTGCTTATTTATTTTGATTAATAAATAAGTAATGTAATGCTTATTTATTTTGCTAATGATGTTTGAAGAATGAATATTGTGCTAATTTAAAATATATTTTAAATAATTTGGTGCAAAAATTTAGAAGAGATAAATCTAGAAAGTTATCGTCAAATATTCAAAGAAATTGGTGTAAATGGGGAATACTTTGAAAGCATGTCAATGTTCACGATAGAACAAATACTTAGGTTTATAAGACGATGTCACATGAAATGGGGTGACTTTATAACCCTTTGCAAGGAACTGAGGCGAATTAAAGGTTGGTCGATTTCTTGTCCTTCCTTTACTCTTTTCCAAAACTATAATCTTATTAGCTTTAGTTTGTTGATAATAAAAAAATGAATTTTTTTTCAGTGACTTGCTTGAAAGGAGAACAAAGAGTACGAAGGCCATGGTGGACACCTCCTTGTTTGGCGGTTGTTTTCGTCAAGTCTGCGAAGAGTAATCGGCAAGCCAGAGTTGTGTCGCTGAAGCTTGAACCTTAATAGATTTTGCTCTTTTCTATGTATGTAATAATATGTATGTATGTGTGTAATTCTCACTTGTTTCATGGCTTTAATCATCTAAAATTCATCTTTTGGTTCTTCAATGGAGAACTTATGTGAATTTCTTTCATATTTTTATTAGCTTTTTTGGTTTTATGTTTGATTTTATCAGTGTTTTCCTGTTTTAAATGCATGTATACAACTTTGTAATGAAAAGAGTGCATTATGATCAGGATATATATATGATATATCTAACCAATAATAGTCTACTTTTTTATATGAATCTTTATTGGACTCTTTCTTATGAATTATTATTTTCATCTTGATAAAGATAAATGGGTAAAATTTTTAAAAAAATTATGTTTGTCAAAAATTAAAGTATAAATTAAATTACACTTTAAAGTAATTTTTGCACCAAATTATTTAAAATATATTTTAAATTAGCACAATATTTATCTTTCAAACATCATTAGCAAAATAAATAAACATTACATTACTTATTTATTAATCAAAATAAATAAGCACTTAGCGAAATGCACTTAGCGAAACGCACTTAGCGAAACGCATTAATGAACCTAACGAAATGCTCAAATATGAACCAAATAACAAATATGAACCCACAAATATGAACAAATATGAACCAAATAAGAACAGGTTAAATCGTAGGGTTTGAAATGAAGAAAATGGAAACATTAACATAACTCAAATTAGGTTTAGTTTTGAAATGAACATCTTCTTCGACCTTCAAATCCTTAGAATCGGAGACCTGCATGCAAAATAAATTTAAGGTTAGGGTTAGGGTTTATTAAGATCGTGTAAATAAAAACATAAACCGATTTAGGTTAGGGTTAGAAATAAATATCTTGTAAATCTGTATGAATTGAACCGCCGCCTCCGTCGCCGTCCTCGCCGCTGCCGTGAAAGAGAGAACAAGAGAAGAGAAGAGAAATAAATAAAATGAAGGAAATGAAAAAATTACAGTATTTATACTAAATCTAATCCACTTTCGCGAAAAAGGCAATTTCGTCCAAAAAAAATAAACAACCACGAAAGTAATTAAAATTATAATTTACCACCAGCTCAAATAAGGGCATCTTTGAGGTCATTTCCTCAAATTTCCCGAAATAACAAATGGACCAAAAATATAATCTTCGAAATAATCTAAATAACTATAAACTTAAGAAAATACGAAAAGTCATTTATGAAACCCTTAGCTTAGAAAATTACGAGTGGTAATTTGGTAATTAAATGAAGTTATGGGGTGAGGTTTGAGAGTCATATTTCATTCAAAAGAATCACAGGGCACAAGGCGGGCTTCGTTCATCAGAGATCCGACAGGCCGACTGAAGAATGTTTGTTCCATTGCCGAGATTCTTAATCCGAGGAACCAGATCCACATTCATAGCCGTCTTTCCCAGCAATTTCATCACGCAAGACTTCAAACATTACTTCTAGTTCATATTAATGCTTCAAATCGCCATGTACTAGCATTTTGAGACATGTTCCGCGGCTGATTTTCCGTTCAAAACTTTTCCTTCTTTAATGGAGTTCACCGAAACCTATAAGCAGACCGGACCTTGTTGTTTCTCTCCAAATGCTCGTTTTCTCGCCGTGGCCGTCGATTACCGCCTCGTGATTCGGGATGTTCTCTCCCTTAAGGTACCCGATCTATCAATTTTGTATACTAAGATGAATTTGTGTCGTCTCTACCAGAAATTAGAGTCATGAATTTCATTCTGATGCTCGCTAGATGTTTCAAGAACATGTAAAATCATCTCAGTATTGGATTTTTCTCATTTCCTTTTTGCATTGAACTAATAAATACATGAACAAACAAACAAACAGGTAATCCAACTGTTCTCATGCGTGGATAAGATAAGCTACATTGAGTGGGCACAAGATTCTGAATACATATTATGTGGTCTGTATAAAAGACCAATGATTCAGGCATGGTCATTGGCACAACCCGAGTGGACTTGCAAAATAGACGAAGGCCCTGCTGGGATTGCTTATGCCAAATGGAGCCCCGACAGCCGCCACATACTTACCACATCAGAGTTTCAATTGAGATTAACAGTTTGGTCCTTAGTCAATACTGCCTGTATACATGTGCAATGGCCTAAGCATGGTTCAAAAGGGGTATCTTTTACAAAAGACGGAAAATTCGCTGCAATTTGCACAAGGCGCGATTGCAAAGACTACGTCAATCTTATTTCCTGTCACACATGGGAAATAATGGGCGTTTTTGCTGTTGATACTTTGGATCTAGCTGATATTCAGTGGTCGCCGGATGACAGTGCTATCGTGATATGGGATTCATCTCTTGAGTACAGGGTATGCAATCCACGTCTATTTCTTTCTATGTTCCTTTTTAATTGACTCTAATAGGTCATCAAAAATTCTATGTTTAACCTTCATTTACTTATTAGAATCAATATTTAATATTGGTTTGCTGATATAAGATGGCTACCATGACATAATCTGGGAGAGAGCTTTTGTTGACATTATTCTTTAGAAAGCTGGCAGTCACTGATTCAAATAGATTCTTTTATAGCCTGGATTTATACTAAGGCTGTGTTTGGTTATAGCTAAATCGGCATTGACATTGGAATTTGGTGTGCCCAAATTCCAGTTATGTTGTTCATTGAAGTACTGAAAAGGTGAAATTGAATTTAGAATTTGAACTCTATTGGAAGTAAGATAGGTATATTTCTTGTATTGTGGATTCTACTTAATTTCGCCAAGCCCCCATGCGATCAACCCTACAACCGATGTTCATCAAGCCCCCATGATATCCCTCAATTCTTAATCACACATTATTAAGGTTGTGTAGGTTATATTTGAAAATGAGTTTTAGACCTCTTAACTCTTAAGAATTACAATTCTTTGATTTTTCCAAACCCAGCCTTTTGTATATTTCTTTTAATTTGAGCTGCACTTAAATTAGCTAAGAATTTCAATTCTTAATCACACATTTCAGCCCTATCACCGATGTTCCTCAACCCCCATGCTATGCCTCAATTCTTAATCACACTTTTTTTAGGCTGTGTGTGTGTTTTGTAAATGATCATTTAAAAGAGAAAATAAATCTCTTAAGAACTACACAATTCTATGATTTCTTTTTATAACATAAACATTAAATTGTTATTCAACACCTTCCTGTCATCTAAATACAGCCTTAGATTAAAGGAGCCTTTAGTGTGAATGAGCAAATATTTTTGAGAGCTACCTCCTTTCGTGGTTCTACAGGCTTGAATCTGGATTAACCAGAGTCGTCTTGCTTTAGATATCTTTCAACTTTGAAGGAAGTTGTATGATTTGAACAGGTTTTGGTATACTCGCCAGATGGGAGATGTCTTTTAAAGTATCAGGCTTATGAAAGTGGCCTTGGTGTAAAAAATGTTTCATGGTCTCCCAGTGGTCAATTTCTGGCAGTGGGAAGCTATGATCAGATGTTAAGGGTTCTAAATCATCTCACTTGGAAGGTATTTGCTGAATTCATGCATCAAAACAGCATTCGTCCTCCTTGTACTGCTGCTGTCTTCAAGGTATAATTAAAAACCATTCTCATTGGCACATATATATTATTATGAGTAATATAATTTGTGTTAAATTGTTGTTGAATATCAGGAAGTAGACGAGCCTTTGCAGCTTGACATGTCTGACTTATGTCTACGGGACGATTTCATGCAAGGCAATTCTTGTGCTCATCTTTATGGTCTATATATATTTTTAAGTTATGTCTAAGGTTGTTTTTGTGTGTGTGTAGAAAATGGTTCTGAAGGTCAAATACAGGTGAGATATGATGTGATGGAATTGCCTGTCAACTTACCTTTTGTGAAGCCTCCAGTGGACAAACCAAATCCGAAACAAGGAATTGGTCTGATGTCGTGGAGCGTCGACAGTCAGTACATATGCACTCGTAATGACAGCATGCCTACGGTTCTTTGGATATGGGACATACACCATTTGGAGCTTGCTGCTGTTTTGGTGCAGAAAGATCCAATAAAGGGTGTGGCATGGGACATTAAGTGTACCCGTCTGGTTATATGCACTGGCAGCCCTCATTTGTACATGTGGACTCCATCCGGTGCTTACTGTATAAACGTCCCATTGCCAAATTTCATGATAAACGATCTGAAATGGAATTCAGACGGAAGCTGTCTGCTGCTCAAGGACAAGGAGTCGTTCTGTTGCGCTGCTGTCCCTTTGCTTCAGGAATCCAGCGAATACAACAGCTCAGAGTCCGATGAGTGACCGACGGTGGTGGTTACTCGTTTCTTTGCATGTAGTAGTACTAGTAGTAGAAATTTGATTTCCTAATTGGTAACTATGATTTCAGTAATGGGTTATTTCATGTAATTCTATTATTTCAGCATTTCTCTTGAAACATGTACTATTGAACTACTTTGTGAAAGAGCTGAAAAAATACAAAGCCCAAAAAGGGATCTTATTAATTTCTAATGTACTATTATAGAAATAATAAAATAGTACAATAAAAGGGAGACCACTTTGAAGATAATAATGAAATTGTTTAGAATGACATGAAAACACTATAAATGCAACATGTCAGAGAGTTAGATATTTTCATTTGATGGATCCAAACATTGAATGATCTGGTCCTAACTTTGAAACTAATATTGAAGGGCGTGAATAATGTTGTCTTATGCAAAGAAAATGATAGACCCGCCCGGATAAGAACCACAAAAGTAGAGGTGCCATCTGATATGGGGTGAAACAGATATTTGAGAATCCTCATCTGAACCGACGACCTTATCATATGCATGGATCATTGTAAATTGTAATATCCATGTACTGTTCCCTCAACTTGCCGTTCACTGCACAAGGAAATGATTATGCAACTAGCTACTTAGAAAGTTAGCCCAAAATTCATGTCATTTTCTTCTCCTTATTAAGTTTTTGGGTGTGGACAAATAATAGGACCACCTTTGGTTGGTTATAAATTTGATACCTGATGTGTCTTCTCCTTAAGGTGCCCACCTGATTCATTGGTTCACTCTTCTAACTCCTTTCCAAAACTCGCAACCAATTCATTTCCCATAGATAAATTTATATACAGAACGAATTGCAATTAATTTATGGGATCGACTTTTCTCTCTAGCTAGCGTTAATCCTCAATACTCATATGGTCTTGGTCATTCGCGTACTTAAGGGAAACATGCTTGGTGTTTAAGGAAAAAATGATTATAGTTAAAGTTGAAGGATAGAAAAAAGAATATATATTTTCTCTAAAGTTAGATGTGCATATTTACAAAATTTGAAATTGATGTCAAATAAATACATTAAAATTATAATAGAAATGGATCCCAAACAATGCCATATGTATAATGCATGACAAGACTCTATTACTATGTCGGCTTCAAATTAGTCTGAGTCTTGTCATGTGTTGGCCTTTAAGAACTTTTAACCCTTACAGTGGTCCTAATTGACCTTAAAGTGTGTTTCTTCTTCATTCATGCAAGTTAGGTAAAGGAAACAAAGAGAAAATAAAAATAAATCCCAAAATTTTATTTACCTTATGTTCCAAACAAAGCATCCAAACGAGACTGTGTATTAGTAAACATTCCTAAGACCATCATCTAGTTGAAAAATAACATGTGAAACAATGTTTGATCATTTCTATTGGATTTGTAGTATATAAATATGATAATGATCTATACTGGCATTGAGATTTAGGGTGGCCTAAGTGAAAAAATAAATTTGTTTCTATTTTTTAATTGGTTAAATGTTATGTTAACTCATAGTGAGATTTAGAGTTTATTACTCCTGTAAATGAGAGTTGAACTCATGAGACTTTTGTCTTTTAAAAATCACATTTACCTTAGTAGATTACAATTCAAATATTTACCAGTAACTTAAATGATTAGTTTTTTTTTTTATCAAAAATCTAAGTCTCAATTCTCAATACAAATCTAAATTGGAGGTCGAGCTAACTTCAATATATAATACCCCACAAAAAAAAAAATATATCAAGATGAAATCAAAAGCAAAAAAATAATATATATATATATAATAGATTTGACTATGCAAAATTAAACCAAAGATTCTTCCAATGAATCCCTGTTGAGTCATGACTCTCTAGTCTTCTCTAATTAAACATGATTTTTTAAATCGTTATAATAAAAAAATTACTTATAGAAAAAGTGTGATTCCCAGCCATGATATAAAATAATTAACCATTTGAAATGCCCCTGAGACTCGAATGAATGAAGCCAGAAGTAAACAATTAGCAAAATGTATATATGCATGCATTATGCCATACATATATATATATATATATATATGATGGAGATACTTGAAAAGATGATAAACTGGGGCTCCTTTATTAACAAGGAGCTACTTATTAGAAAACATATATATATAAACTACGTACTACTACTACTATTACTACTAATGGATATATAATTAATAATTAACTCCTTATCAACCGACAACGCTTTTAAGAAAGAAGGCCGACGCGACCTGATTATTAACGTTGTTGCTAGCTGTTGATGATTAATTAATTAATTAATTAATTAGAGGGAAGAAGAGCGGGTCTAGGTAGGTAGGTAGGTTATAACTAAGTACGTAACCCCTTGGGGTTGTGAAGATAGCGTCTCTTCTTCCGGCTGTTATGTGAGGGCGGCGGTTGCGACTTTCCGGCTTCCAAAGGAAAGTTCAATGTGGCCTTTACCCCTCTCATCTTAAAGGCGGCAAAATCATAAGCTCGGGCTGCCTCTACGTCTGTTTCATAAGTTCCTAGCCATACCCTGCACCCTTTCCGGTTAGGGTCTCGGATCTCAGCCGCGAATGTCCCCCACGGCCGCTTCCTAACCCCCCTGTACCGTCTCTTCTTAGTAGTAGTAGTAGTAGACGAAGCTGCTGCTGCTGCTGCTGGATCATGAACTAACATTTCTTCTTCTTCTTCTTCTTCTTCTTCTTCTTCTGGTTTTATATTATTATTATTATTATTATTCTGCTGCAGCTGGACCAATTCTTCTTCCTCAGGGAAGGCGGCGTAGACCAAGGCGGAGATGAAGGAATCAGTGTGGGTGAAGTCCCCGAGGAGGTGCTCCCGTATCAGCTCTAGGGTACGAAACACCTCATCTTCCTCCTCATTTGTTGTTCCAGCCATCTGATATATATTGATCTCTCCTACCTACGTACGTATATAGTTCAGATCAGAAACCGGATAAACACAATCTTCCAATTTCTTTTCAATATTATCTATGCCTATGGAGAAGAGTACTATCTATAAAACCTATATATATACACCAGCCATGTGGGTGGGTGGGTGGGGAGGAGAGGGAGATACACTCAATTAACACTTCTTAATTACACCAACAAGACCAAGACCAAAACCTAAACCTAACACAAAATATATAATAACTCATCCAATTTAAAATATAATAATTATTTAAATGTTGGTATTTTTTTTATTATAAAAATATAATTATAAGACTAATAAATTTTTATTGGCCAGACTGCCAGATACAATACTATTTACACTAAGTTAATTCGGGTGTAGCTTGACAAGAGTGGTTGATGGTAGGTTAAATATTGACATTAAAAAAATTATATATATATATATATATAAAATGATGCATAAACAAAAAAAAAAAAAAAAATGTTTGTAAAAAATGTAGTTAGTTTGGATATACGTGAAAACGTATGAATATCTGACCTAAAATGTTAAAATTTTGAAGATTCCATCTGACCTAGATAACTCAAATAATTCATTTTTCTCATCAAAGAAAAATTGCTATTGAAATTATCCATTGTGGCCGTTGTGAAAGTTTAACATAGAGTCTGAATCTTTCTCAAATTAATTTATGGATAGTTAAGCTTGTCAAAAGAGATTCAATCATATCACTAGTAAAAAGAGCATATATAGTAAAAATTCATCTCATTGTCTTCCGCAATGATCATCACCGATCGATCAGGAATTTTCCGGTCCATCCGATCCCTAGAACCTGCATCGTATTATTATTAATTCGTCTCTATTGATTAATGCACACTTCATTATATGTTGTCTCCATTTCATTGAGAATTTTTTTTATTTTTTTTTATATTCAAAATCTGTCATGGCTAAATATTAAAATTTAAATAATGTATAAGTTAAGTTTAAATAAGGTCTTTCTCAAATGAACAATTTAACTAGAAAAAGTAACTTCCAAATTTTATAGAAAATAGTTAATCTATTTGAACTTAATGTATAAATTTATAAATCTTCAAATAATTCTTCCAAATTTCTAAAACTCAATGTTCCTCCAAAACCCTTTAATACAATCCTTACAAATATTATAACCCTTACAAATTCATCTAAAACATTTAATCTTAAGAGAACGAACTAAATAAAACACTATAGAACAATTTAAAAAAATACATCTTAATTTAGTCTTTTTTCTCATCTGAATTTTCTTTTTATTTCTTCTTGATCATCTATATTTTGTGTGCCTATAAAATTATTTATAAGCTAAATGACTAAACCTTAGTAGATAACTTATATTAACAATAAACAATAAATTAATAATCTTAAATGTAATAAAAATTGCATATGCCCGTATAGCTCAGTGGTAGAGCGCCAGTCTTGTAAACTGGAGGTCTGTAGTTCGATCCTGCATGTGGGCAATTTTTTACTTTTTATTATTTTATAAACTCTTTTTATTTAGTTGTTCCCATGATTCTTAAAATAAAAAATATCATTATTAAATTTGAATAATATATTTTGACACTAAATATTTGAAATATATATATATATATATATATAATATTATAGAAATACAATGAATCTTAAGTTATCCAATTTACTTTTTATTATTTTATAAACTCTTTTTATTTAATTGTCCCATGATTCTTAAAATAAAAAATATCATTATTAAATTTGAATAATATATTTTGACACTAAATATTTGAAATATAGTAAAAATAATATATATATATATATATATATATATATATATATATATATATATATATATATATATATATATATATATATATATATATATATATATATATATATATATATATATATAATATTATAGAAATACAATGAATCTAAAGTTATCCAATAAGGAATATGATACCAAACGGTGACCCCAGGATTCTTAAAATAAAAAATATCATTATTAAATTTGAATAATATATTTTGACACTAGATATTTAAAATATATTTAAAATAAAATATATATTTAATATTATATAAACACAATAATCTAAAGTTATCCAATTAAGGAATATAATACCAAACGTGGAGTATGTTGGTTATCTAGTAGCGAAAACTCAATAGAAAATTTGGAGGGATTCTTCCAAAAGGTTTTCACGAAAATGATTTGACAGAAGGGCTTCGATAAGAGGGTTTTCACGGAGTGCTTAAGAGGGTTTTGATGTGCTAATAGTTCAGTGGTAGAGCGTCAGTCTTATAAATTAGAGCTCTCTAGTTTGATCATGCATGTGGGCAATTTAATTTTATTTTTTAAAAATGGCGAAGAATTTTCTAGCTTCAACATTTTTTTTTTATCGAAGCTAATTGATGTATTTACTATCTTGTGAAGTTCTACATTATCTAATGAGAGAGCTCTCTAACTAATCATCACTACTTCTTGGGTTGGTGTATTTATAATCTTGTGAAGTTTTATGTCACAATGTGCCCGTATAGCTCAGTGGTAGAGCGTCAGTCTTGTAAACTGGAGGTCTGTAGTTTGATCCAGCATGTGGGCAATTTCATTTTATTTTTTAAAAAGAACGGAGAATTCTCTAGTTTCAACATCTTTTTGTGCCGAAACTAATTGATCTATTTACTATTTTGAAGTTATATATTCTCTAATGAGAGGGCACTCTAACTAATCATCAACACTTGGATTGGTGTATTTATTAGGATCATCCGTATTAATTATCTTGTAAAGTTCTACGTAGAGCGTTAGTCTTGTAAACTGGAGGTCTGTAGTTCAATCCTGCATTTTATTTTTTAGAAAAGACGGAGAATTCTCTAGTTTCAACATCTTTTTGTGCCGAAACTAATTGGTCTATTTACTATTTTGAAGTTATATATTCTCTAATGAGAGGGCAATTTCATTTTATTTTTTAGAAAGGACGGAGAATTCTCTAGTTTCAACATCTTTTTGTGCCGAAACTAATTGGTCTATTTACTATTTTGAAGTTATATATTCTCTAATGAGAGGGCACTCTAACTAATCATCAACACTTGGATTGGTGTATTTATTAGGATCATCCGTAATTACGTAGAGCGCCAATCTTGTAAACTGGAGATCTATAGTTCAATCCTGCATTTTATTTTTTAGAAAGGACGGAGAATTCTCTAGTTTCAACATCTTTTTGTCCCGAAACTAATTGGTCTATTTACTATTTTGAAATTATATATTCTCTAATGAGAGGGCACTCTAATTAATCATCAACACTTGGATTGGTGTATTTATTAGGATCATCTGTATTAATTATCTTGTGAAGTTCTACGTTGATGTGCTCGTGGTAGAGCGCCAATCTTGTAAATTGGAGGTCTGTAATTTAATCCTGCATGTGGGCAATTTTATTTTATTTTTTAAAAAAGACGGAGAATCCTCTAGTTTCAACATCTTTTTGTGTCGAAACTAATTGGTCTATTTATTATTTTGAAGTTATATATTCTCTCATGAGAGGGCGATCTAACTAATCATCACCACTTGGATTGGTGTATTTATTATCTTGTGAAATTCTACGTTTTGATGTGCTCGTGGTAGAGCGTTAGTCTTGTAAATTGGAAGTCTGTCGTTCAATCCAACATGTGGCCAATTTATTTTTATTTTTTTTAAAAGGCGAAAGTCTTCTAGTTTCAACACCTTTTTGTGCCGAAACTAATTGGTGTATTTACTATATTGTGAAGTTCTATATTCTCTAATGAGAGGGCTCTCTAACTAATCATCACCTCTTGTTTTGGTGTATTTACTATTTTGTGAAGCTCTATGTTTTGATGTGCTCGTGCGAGAGCGCCAGTTTTGTAAACTGGAGGTCTGTAGTTCAATCTTGCATGTAAAAAAATTAATTTTATTATTTTAAAATGGCGGAGGATCTTCTAGCTTCAATATTTTTTGTGCTGAAACTAATTGGTGTATTTACTATCTTGTGAAGTTCTACATTCTTTAATGAGAGGGTTCTCTAACTAATCATCACTTCTTGTGTTGGTGTATTTACTATCTTGTGAAATTTATGTTTCAATGTGCCGTATAGCTCTATGGTAGAGCACCAGTCTTGTAAACTGGAGGTCTGTAGTTCAATCTTGCATGTGGGCAATTTTATTTTATTTTTAAAAAAGACGGATTTTACTATCTTGTGAAGTTCTATATTCTTTAATGAGATGTCTCTCTAACTAATCATCACCTCTTGTGTTGGTGTATTTAGAAGTTCTATGTTTTGATGTGCTCGTGATAGAGCGTCAGTCTTGTAAGCTGGAGGTCTATAGTTCAATCCTGAATGTGAGCAATTTAATTATATTTTTAAAAAAGGGGAAGATCTTCTAGCTTCAACATCTTTTTGTGCCTAAACTAATTGGTGTATTATTATCTTGTGAAGTTCTACATTCTATAATGAGAGAGCTCTCTAACTAATCATCACATCTTGTGTTGGTTGGTGTATCTATAATCTTGTGAAGTTCTATGATTCAATGTGCAATGTGCCTGTATAGATCAGGTTAGAGCGCCAGTCTTGTAAATTGAGTCTTGTAAATTGAATGTATGTAGTTTGATCCTGCATGTGGTCAATTTTTTAAAAAAG
Organism: Impatiens glandulifera; assembly: GCF_907164915.1. NCBI lineage: Eukaryota > Viridiplantae > Streptophyta > Magnoliopsida > Ericales > Balsaminaceae > Impatiens > Impatiens glandulifera. The sequence goes on from NC_061863.1 coordinate 64,037,998, forward strand.
GCGGAGGATCTTCTAGCTTCAACATCTTTTTGTGCCGAAACTCATTGATGTATTTACTATCTTGTGAAGTTCTATATTCTCTAATGAGAGGGTTCTGTAACTAGTGTTTCATAAGTAAGGAGTATCTTGTGAAGTTCTATATTCTCTAATGAGATGTCACTCTAACTAATCATCACCTCTTGTATTGGTGTATTTACTATCTTGTAAAGTTCTACGTTTTGATGTGCTCGTTGTAGAGCATCAGTCTTGTAAATAGAGGTCTGTAGTTCAATCCTGCATAGCTTCCGCCCACAGAGTCCTCTCCCTTCACAGGCTGGACTGGTCCCCGGAGGTGAAGCCAACTTCTTACTGATTGAGCATGATGACGAAAAACACTTTTCATGTCATTCCCATTTAGGTCCGATTCGGATCCCTCCGTTGTTTCCTTTTCCTTCCACACCCTTTCCTCGAAATGAGAAAGAATATGGTACACTTGAATTGTATTATTTAAGTGCTTATTGCTTGCCAAGGATCCTACTTCTACAATTGGTAGGTCACCGGGTTATTCAAATAAGTCGTGTTTTCCGTGGTTTTCCCATGTTACAACTTCTGTACCAATTCGGTCGATCCGGAATGGATCGGTTAAACATTCTATTAGGGAGCCTGGTCTTGACTCTTCTGTGTGGTATTCATTTTCGTTTGGCTCTTGGAATTCAATCCAGCAGTGGTTGGAACAGCTCGCAACTTGTTGCTTGTACCGGTATGATAATTGAATGTGCTAGTCCTGGCCAAGAAGAAGACGATTCGCCGACAAGCTAGTTACGTTTCAGGCAGTTAGCAGACTGCAGGCTATCTGGTTGGGTGTGGACAATTTAATTTAATCTTTAAAAAAAGCCGGAGAATCTTCTAGTTTTAACATCTTTTTGTGCCGAAACTATTTGGTGTATTTACTATTTTGTGAAGTTCTATATTCTCTAATGAGAGGGCTCTCTAACTAATCATCACCTTTTGTGTTGGTGTATTTACAATCTTGTGAAGTTTTATGTTTTGATGTGCTCGTGGTAGAGCGTCAGTCTTGTAAATTGGAGGTCTATAGTTCAATCCTGAATGTGAGCAATTTAATTATATTTTTTTTAAAAAGGGACTTTCTAGCTTCAACATCTTTTTGTGCCTAAACTAATTGGTGTATTTACTATCTCGTGAAGTTCTACATTCTCTCATGAGAGAGCTCTCTAACTAATCATCACATCTTGTGTTGGTGTAACTATAATCTTGTGAAGTTCTATGATTCGATGTGCGATGTGCCTGTATAGATCAGTGGTAGAGCGCCAGTCTTGTAAACTGAATGTATGTAGTTTGATCCTACATGTAAGCAATTTTTTAAAGAAGGCGGAGGATCTTCTATAGCTTCAACATTTTTTTTTTGTCGAAACTAATTGATGTATTTACTATCTTGTGAAGTTCTATATTCTCTAATGAGAGGGCTATGTAATTAGTGTTTCATAAGTAGGGATTAAGGAGTCTATTTGAAGGATAATAAAGCGTACAACTTATATATGTTTTATAATTTATGATTTAGAAGGTGGTATATAAAGATAATTTAATGTCTTTAAAATATTTTTGGGTGTTGAATTGGAGCTGTGTTTTTTAATTTGATTAAGAAATCGAGAATTAATTTATAATATATTTTGGTTATGTTTAGTACTATACTTAGAGTTGGATGAGTTAGAGATATTTAAAAAAAAATGGTTATATATATACAAAAATTTAAGACTATTATTTTATTTTGTATTGTTTTTTTATACTCATGACAAAATGACAATATTTATACAACATTTGTTTTTATCTATCATAATTTTATTAAATAATTGTGTGCATTTATTACATTTATATATCTTTTTCAAAAATATTGTGTCACTATCATTGTGATTTAAATTAAGAACGCAACTAAAAATGAACATGCATAATGTAAATAGTTTTGTTTTTTAGGTCTTGAAGATAATATAAATAAAAAAAATATATATATATATATATATATATATATATATATATATATATATATATATATATTTGATAAAAAATGAACCATAACTAGAATATATAATATTTATCTTAAAATTCACTACTACTTAGTATATTATATGTTAAGAAAAATTGAATACTTAATAGGTAATGTTTTTGGAGTTAAGATTAAGTTTAGGACAACTCGTGTATAGATCTATTATTTATTTAAATACACATACTTTTTCAAAATTATTGTGGCACTATCATTGTGATTTAAATTAAGAACGCAACTAAAAGAACATAATGTAAAGATTTTTTTTTTTAGGTCTTGAAGATAATGTATATATATATATATATATATATATATATATATATATATATATATATATATATTTGATAAAAATTGAACCATAACTAGAATATATAATATTTATCTTAAAATCCACTACTACTTAGTATATTATGTGTTAGAAAAAATGAATACTTAATAGGTAATGTTTTTAGAGTTAAGACTTAAGATTAAGTTTAATACAACTCATGTATAGATCTGTTATTTATTTAAATACACATACTTTTTCAAAAATATATTTATATTATATAAACATACAAATTTTACTAGCTAGTTAGACAAAAAAAAATCAAATTAATTAAATTAAAATTATAAAACTAAAAAAGAGTTAAAATCAACTCAATCATATAAAGTCATAAATTAACTAGAAAAAGTAATTTAAAAATATTTAATTATAAAAATATAAAATATTAATATTATAGTACTTATTTCTAATTTTAAAAAACAACGAGTTAACAAAATCAAAAACTTTATAATTTGATAACAAATTAATAAATTAAGTAGAAACCTTTAAAGATTTTTTAATTAATTAATTAATATATTTATATATATATATATATATATATATATATATATATATATATATATATATATATATATATATATATATATATATATATATATATATATATATATATATATATATATATATATATATATATATATATATTAAAAGTGAGCATCATTTAACAAAAAATTTTTTCCAAATGTTGAGAATTTGGTCCTGATTTTACAGTATACAAACAAACCCTAAAGATTCAAAGATAATTTTGAACGTTTGGTTAAAATAATAATACAAACTTAATTTATTTATTGTATTCCTTTATTATTATAATTATTTGTTTTTTAAACCTTCTTAATTACTGCAGTTTATTAATCAATAGATTCTAATTTAATATAGAAGAGTTTATTATAATATATTTTATTATTAAAATATATATATCTGTTATAATTTACTTAATATTAATAATTAAATGTATAAATTTTATAATCTGTATTCAGTATTCAGTAAGAATTAAAGACTATTTTATTCATGATTAACTAAGATATAATAAACTATTTAAAATCACATTATTTATTGTTGTTATTAATAACTTAATTAAGCTATTATTATTAAGAATAACTGTTAATTTAATAAAATTAAAGGTTAAAAAGTTCAATAAAATTCTTATATAAGCTTGAGGGATGTTACAAGCTTATACCTCTGCCAATGTGCATTTTTTACCGTTGGTATATTATGCCAATCAAATTTTTATTTGTATTGTTGAAATAGTTATAAATTGATCATACCCTATATGTAAAAAGTGTGCAATAGAGATTTTTTGTTTTGTTTGATTGTTGCTGTTGATAAATTAAAAGCAATTTTCATAAATATTAATCAAAACATCGGAAACAATATAAAACTAATTATTTTCTACTTTTGATATACATGTATCCTTCCTCTTGGATATAAATAAGACCATTCCCTATCGAGTACCATAAAAAATTGGGTAGAACCAAGTCGGTTCGGGATAGGGTTAGTGTTTGGGGTTGATATTGAATCGAAAGTGAGTTTGTTTCATTTTTCATAAAACAAAATAAACAACAAAATTACGAGTCCCAAAAAGAGGAAAATAAGGATCCGTCAATCTTGAGATTAATCTATACTTGTCCTCAAATTAAAATGTCTCTATAACATTCCTTCATTAATTTGCAAACAATCCAGATCCTTTAATTTGCTAGTAGGAATATTAGTGAACCCTAGTCTTCAGATTATTAATTTCCGTCGCAATGTTTCATAAAATATATAGACACATTAAAGTCCAAAAAGCTAGGACCAAGATTGCAATCATCGAAGAGAAATTAATTACGTACTTACCTAGACATGAAGGATGAATCGCCCACCACAGATTTAAACAAGTGACGGGTCTATTAATACAGAGAGAATTAAATAAGGTAAGCTAGCAAGCGTTATTTAATATGGTAAGTCAAACTAATTAATTAAATGTAATGTTATCAAGCACATATATTATATATGAAATACATTAATTAATTTGACAAATGCAATGGAGTCAATTAATTAATAAAAAAGAATTAATTCATACCCCAACTCTTACAGCCATTTTCGTATTTAATTCGATATACAAATGTCAAAGTGCACAATTTCAAACAAAATATCAAATTAATTCTTGCACTTAATAATGCATGTTACATATTAGCAGCCTATCTAATCAAATCATTTGATGTTTTCTAATATATGTTTTTTTAATTATTATTTAGTTGGGTAGAACCACATTTTGACAATTAATATCTTAATTAATATTAGAGGTGATCAAGAGATGAATTAAAATCATATTTGTTAAATTATAATCAAAAAAATTTGGTTGTTTGAAATTAGTTTATATGTTTTATTTTTTACTATTTCAATCTTTGATACTAAAGTTGTATACTCAAATTATTTTAATTTTTAATTTGATTCAAATTAGTGTCAACTAACCCACCAATCAATGTAGCTTAGTGACAATAGTCGGCTTAAAAGATTAAAATGTTACGAGTTCAAGCGGGTCACATAGGGTGTCATGTTAGTTCTCCTTAATTTATAACAAAATAAAAAATAATAATGAGTCAAACTAATTTATTTTTTAAAATATTTTTTAATATTAAATAAAATAATATTTAAAATGTAAATTTATTTAAATTTAAATAATTTTGAGTGAATTTTTTATTTATATTAAAAAAATATAGTATAAACTTATTTTTTATAAAAAATAAAATAAAATTAAAAACAATATATGACTAGAATATAAAATTAGAGAGAAAAAATTATATTATATATAAATATTAATATATATAAATTAATCATGTAATAATTATAAATATGTAAGAAGTTAAATGAGTTCATTTTAATAATATACATGTTATATATATATATATAAAAAAAAAAGGTTCCAAAGGTTTTAATGAATTTGATTTTTAAATTATATTATTGTAGAGCAGCTTTAGAGCCCAAGGGACAAACCCATTCCTAATAGCCCAGTGGCTTAATATAAAAACATTTTTCTCTCATTTTTATCTTTTCATCTCCATTTACCTTTATGAACGAATATATGGAGGGGTTTGGTCGGCAGAAGTCCAATAAAAAAATTACAGTTAAAATGTGAAATTAGTTCTTAATTTTTTTAAAAATATCAATAGAATTCATTATTTTATTTATTTAATTATTAAAAAATGATAAAAGTTACTTTTATTTAACCGTTTTATTCAAAATTTTATCGTTTTTTACTTTAGCCCACTTTAAAAAAAAAAGTTAAGCCCATCCCACCACCAAATTCTGACTTTCCCCCACTGATTCACTTTTTTTTCTCTCAATTTATCATCCAAATAAAAAACTTAAAAAAAGTATAGCACAAGTTCATACAATTATTTACCATTTATCTATATAATATTTGGATTAAAAATCAACAACTTTTCAAGATTAGGATCAATATATCCTAATTCCTAACATGCGGTGCCTATTGTGTAGCATCTAACAGAAACACAGTAGAAAGTTCTTAAACCCATAACCCATAACCCATAACCCACGACCGGCCCAGGACCAGGCCCAACCCACTTTGGGACGACAACCCGTGGACGTCAAATATACCAATCCAACTCGACAGCGTTAACGGGGAAGTAACGGCATCGTCAAATCCCTCCAGCTCCGGTTATCATTTTCATATTTTTTTACTCGTCTTGAACCAAACTCTCTCTCCTCCTCTTGCGTCCACATCCCACCGCCGGTATACTCTCCGGCGGATTACCCGCTTCGAGAGGGAAATTCAGAATGGCCTTCTGGCCACGCAGCTTGAAAGCCGCACGATCGTATGCCTTGGCTGCTTCAACGGCGGTGTCAAATGTTCCAAGCCATACCCGGGAACCCCTTCGGGTCGGGTCCCTTATCTCCGCCGCGAATTTCCCCCACGGCCTCTGTCTCACTCCCCTGTAACGCCTTCTGTCTACGGCAGCAGCCGGAATCGATAACCTACTAATCGGCGTGGGAATAGATATATCGTGAGAAGGGTGGCTGGTAGTAGGTTTCGCCTCAAATTCAAATGGGTCGAAATCGTTTTCTTTTTTGAGTGATTTGTTGTTGGAGAAATCAAGATTCCACCTTGAAGATGAAGATAGATCAGAAGATTTAAGGGGGCTTGTCGGAGAGTAAGCGAGGTAATTTTCCGCAAAGGCAAAGTCATCAAGGAGGAGATGCTGACGTATGAGTTCAAGAGCAGAGAATTCATCATCCGGTGACGACGAAGCCATGAGATATATATATGTGAAAAGGTGGAATGTTTTTAGTAGCGATTGTCGATTGAGAGAAGAAAAGCTAACAGATTGAAAATGGGGGATCTGATGGAGGCGGAAGAATGTATTTATCCAAACTCAGAAGAGAGAGAAATCAAGTTTTAAATGGGGATTGAAATTGCTGGGTGTGTCCATAAAAGAACAGTTGTGAATGATGACAATTATTGATATATCAAGAAAAATACAAATCTTTTGAAAATATTTTGTTTTTTATCTTTGAATTTTATTTTATTTTTAAAGAATTTTATCTAAAAACTATCTATCATTTCAACTATTAAAATATCAAAAATATCTTTTATTATTTTAAATTAATTTATCATTCAAGAGAGAAAAAAAATAAAAAATACGGTGGTCTTTAATTAAAAAAAAAATAATTTTTTTTAATCAAACAGAAAATCTTTGATCAGATCGAGGTGGAAGTTAACCAAAAAAATTGTTGATAAATTTATATATATATATATATATATATATATATATTTATATATATAATTATGTTTTATTTTATAATATTAATTTATCTAATAAATATATTTTTTTGACAAATTAAATATTTTCAAAAAAATACTTGTATTGCCTTATATAAAAGTTATCTATCAACAAGGAGTGTGACGGTATCTTTTATGATTCCTATTTCAAGTAAAGATATTTCACTTTATATTGTGCTCATTTTTTCTTTTTTTTCTTCTATACATATATTTACATAAAACCTTGATATTCAGTAAAAGAATCAAACTTAATTGAATGTAGATTGACTACCAATATAATGATGAGAAAAAATGAGGTGAATATATAAAACTAGAATCGCCTAGTGATATATCCAAACTAAAAGTGAACTTATTATCAATGTTCTATTCTATTTTGGATATGTTTTTATTATCATTATTGTCTTGTTTAACTTTGAAGAATATCTACTTGGACATTGTTTATATCATAATCTTTAAAAAAGAATTATAATAAAATTAATATTTTTATATAACATATAATTTAATATGTTAAAAAATTATATTTAAAACTTCTATAAAATATAAAAATTAAATAATTACTTAGTTCGGAGGCTCTTGGACAGAGCTAAAGGTTACTGTGCATATTTGTAAAAAAATATTATTTAGAATAAAATGTTAATAAATATCACAGTTTAGAGTTTAGACTGAACAAATATTTTTTTAATAAATTATTAAAATAATTTATTGTTATTTATTCTTATCTGATAAAATTAAGCGTGGTCCAAAAGAGGTCGGTATCATCCTTCAATTTAATCATATCCATATTTCATTATTGACTAATTTACAATTTAAATTAAATAAATAAATCAATCAATCGAATAGTCTAATGAATAATGACAAGAGTAGCACACTAGGGCAGCCACTCCTACAACCCCAGTCGAAAAATTAATTTACTGTAAAAAAAAAAAAATTATCAGGTAAAAAGTTAGAGATAGAAAGTCATATAATTTTTTTTTTTCACGTGACTCCTAGATTGGATTAGCCGTGGAGTAGTTGCCCCAGCGTCGCTCTCTATCATTACTCTTAGAAAAATATTTCTAATATAATCGAGAGGCATGAGGTTCAATTATTTTCATCTCAATTTTTTTAATGCACGCGCTTAATAGGAGACGCAACTCTAAAATAAATCAAACTTTACACGAGAGTTGTTGTAAAGCAGCTCTAAAGTAAAGCAAATTTTACACGAGAATTGTTTTACAACAACTCTAAAGTAAAGCAAGTCTTACACGGAACAAATAATACGTTTCTGTTTATCCTCAATTCAGTTTAAATGACATTATATTTTAGTTGAAAACATATTATAGTTCAGTTTAAATAACATTACAGTTCAGTTTATAAGACAAAACATTTTAGTTTAAATAACATCACAATTCACATATTGAATATTGAGTTTCTCTATCTTATTTGCAGTTTATAAGACAATACATTTTAACTCAAATGGTAGAGCACTTGCTTTACATTTGAAATGTATGAAGTATAATTCTCTACATCTCCAATTTTTGTAATGCACGCGTTTTGTAGACACAACTCTCGTGTAAAGTAAGCATTAGTTTATAGCTGCTATACAACAACTCTAAAATAAAGCAAACCTTACACGAGAGTTGTTGTAAAGCAGCTCTAAAGTAAAGCAAGCCTTACACGAGAACTGCTTTACAACAACTCTAAAGTAAATCAAGTCTTACACGGAACCAAAGTTTAAGCAATTTTACAATGTTTTACATCAATAATCCACTTGTTTCTGCTCATCTTTAGTTCAATTTAAATGACATTACATTTTAGTTGAAAACATATTACAGTTCAGTTTATATAACATTACAATTCAGTTTAAAACACCTTACAGTTCAGTTCAGTTCAGTTTAGTTTAGTTTAGTTTATAAGTCAATATATTTTAGTTTAAATAACATTACAGTTCACGTATTGAGTATTGAGCTTCTCTATCTTGTCCACAATAGACTTCTTTGAGGTCATCTTCTTCGCAGTCGTCTTCTTTGCGGTCGTCTTTTTCGCGGTGGTCTTCTTCGAGATCGTCTTCTTTACTGTCGTCTTCTTCGAGGTTGTCGTCGGCTTTGATTTGAATTTTTCGAGAAATCTAAGCTATGATATTTGAATTATTATTCGATTGAAAAATGTTATGATTTGATCATAGCCAAGACTATGATTTAATCAATAGTGAAAAAAACAAGCGTTAATTTATTTTCTCTTTAAGTTTTTTAATTTTTTATTATAATATAATATTTAAGTGTTAAAATTTTGATTTGTTTTGGTATGCATTTTGCCTACTTATTTATTTACAAAGTAACCTTCCTTTTTTTATGTCTCAAGTTTCAACCAACCAAGTTAAACAAACCTTAACTTTAGGCACTATGTACCTTTAAATAAATATACAATTAATTATAAAGGTACAATAAGATGTCGATAGATAGGCACTCAATTTTGACAGTTTCAATTTATAAATTAAAAAAAAATATTTAAATTTAAAATAATTAAAATAAATGCGAAGAATAATTAAATAATTAATTGAGAAATATTGTATTCATTAATCTCAAATTAATTAAGAAAAATGTTGCATTCATTCATCCCAAACTAATTAAAATAAAAGCCAAAATTAAATTAAATAATTGATAAAAAAAAGATATTATATTAATTAATTTCCGATGAATTAAAATAAAGGACAAAATTAAATTAAATAATTAATTGAAAAAGATATATGATAAATAAAAATAGTTAATTAAGTAACAGTATTAATTAACTATTTAAATAAGAACTTAATTGTGTCAAAATAATCATGTGCAGATTAAACTAAAAAGATGACCGATATTCAAATTGAAGTCGGTTTTGTCAAATATCGGTAGGGATGGCAACGGGTACCCTACCCGACGGGTAGTGAAGTACTCATCCCCGAACCCGATTTCATTTCACTACCCGACCCCGAACCCGACGGGTATCTCTACTTCTATACCCATCCCCGATTCGTCGGGTACCCGATCCCCGACGGGTACCCTATTACCCGATTAAATTACTTATAAGATTATAAAGATTGAAGAAAAAGAAACACAACTTTAATAAATAATTTTAACATTAGTAATATCAAAATATTAAAAATAAAAATAAAAGTATTACTTACCTACCTCAGCATTTTTGTAAATCTTGAAGAAGATAAATTAGAGTGGAGAAAAAGTAGAATGAGCATTAAAATAAAATTAGAGATTGAATCTGAAGAATTATGAGAGAGAGTAATATTTTGCTATTAAAATAAAAATTGAAGTTATGTAGAGAAATATTTTTTTGGGAATATAAAATAATTAAAGTTGAAGTGTAGTGTATTTATGACTATGTTTGGAATGAAGTGTGGATAAGATCAAATTAAATGATGTATATTTATGATACTGATGAAGCATTTTTGAAAAGTCACACATTAAACTTTAATAAAAAAAATCAATAATATTAATATAACCGGGTATCGGGTATCGGGTTTGGGTTTCGCACACTCCCCATTCCCGACCTCGTACCCGACCGGGTACCTTCTCCCTCTCCCCATGCCCAATCCCGACCCCGAACCCGATTTAAAATACCCGAACCCGACTATCGGGTACCCACGGGTATTAGGCATACGGGTACCCATTGCCATCTCTAAATATCGGCATCTTATGAATAAGCACTTTGAGAAAATTGGTTATTAAACATATCGGCATTTTACAATAAAAGAAGCCAACACTTTAGTTATCGGTCTTATCTCAAGAAGCGAAATCGATATTTTATACATATCGATTGTCTGCAAATCAGTCTTTTGCAAAAACATGTAACCGACACTTTAAACATATCGGTACTTTAGATATTGGTTATTTGAGAAGAAGCGGAATCAGTATTATGTGATATCGGTTTTATGAAGCGTAATCGGCTTTATATACATATCGTTATTATGTGATATCGGTTTTATGAAGCGTAATCGGCTTTATGTACATATTGGTATTATGTGATATCGGTTTTATGAAGCGGAATCGGCTTTATGTACATATCGATATTATGTGATATCGGTTTTATGAAGCGTAATCGGATTTATGTACATATCGGTATTATGTGATATCGGTTTTATGAAGCGGAATCGGCTTTCTATACATATCGGTTTTATGAAGTGAAGCGGAATTGGCATTTCAGACATATCGGTTATTTGCATATCGGTATTGTAAAAGTGCGTCTGGCTTTTTGGAGATCGGCTTTTTACAAAGCGCTTCCGGTATTTTGGAGATCGGTACTATGTAAAAGAGCCTCTGGCTTTCTGCATATCGGCAATATATGAAGCGCCTCCGGCATTTCACAATTCCCATACTTAATCAACATATGGAATATATATATGGACATTTCCGGAAAACTCAGACATCAGCCTTACACTTCCCAAATGATTGTTTCCATTTAAGTGTAAAGACTAATGAAAATCTTCCTGTAGTAGCAGAACTATTATCAGAGACAAATCAAACAGTTTGAGATATACATTCCTTGGAGATTGAAATCACATTAATAAAAATTTGGCTTACTATCATTCAAGTACAGACAAGATCAAAGAATATCTCATTCGATGTACAATTCTGGACCTCAACCAATCAAGATCAAGATAAATGTTCTATGAAGCAGATATAGCCGTTAAGTAGCAAATATATCTGTTGATATTTTGCCTACTTAAGAAGACAAAGGTCAACCGAATTAACACACCTTTGAGAATCGCTCTAACCTTTTCAACAATCTTGAGAGACAATACTTTGCATCCAATTACGAACATTAAGTTATCAACTCTTTCAAGCTCTCAAAGTTTCACAAGGCATTCAAGCGTGTTAAAGTTCCAAAGTTGTATTACAATACTAGTTATTCCGTGTGAGTGGTGAGGATTGTAAGTTGACAGAATTTGTTTTTGTTCAATAGAGTGAGTGTATTGGAAAGTAAAAATAGACAGTAACCAAGCCTTGGTTGTTCGACTGAATTTGCATACGTGTTATAAACAAACTGAATATTCTAGTGAATATCCTTCTCAAAGGTTTGAGAAGAAGGGTGACGTAGGAACTTATACTCTGAACATCCATAAATTATGTCTCATGTGTTGTGTGTTCTTCCTCATCTTATCATTCCTATTGATCATCTATTGCTTCAAGTCGAAACAAACAGTTCCGCACTTGACTTTGTCAAGAGTTTGTGACAATTTGCGTAGAGTAGAAACAGAGCCGTCTCGTTAGGGGTGAGCAAACGGGTAAACCCAACCCGTATTACCCAACCCATAATTCAACCCATATTATTTACTAATATGGGTTGGGTATGGGTTGGGTTGAGTATGGGTTGGGTAACCCAAATTATTTTATTTTTATTTTTTTATTTAACATTTATTTGATTCATTTAACACATTTTTATTCGTTTAACACGTTTTCACGTTTTTGACATTTTTAATACGTTTTTCACACGTTTAACACGTTTTTGACACGTTTAACACGTTTTTGACACGTTTAACACGTTTTTCATGTTTTTGGCATGTTTAACACATTTGACACGTTTTTCCACGTTTTCGACATGTTTAACACATTTTGACACATTTTGGCACGTTTAACACGTTTTAACACGTTTAACACGTTTTGACACATTTACATATCTTTCACATTTTTGACACGTTTCACACGTTTTCACATTTTTGGCACGTTTCACACGTTTTCCACGTTTTTAACACGTTTTGACACGTTTAACACGTTTTCGACACGTTTAACACGTTTAACACGTTTTCGACACGTTTAATACGTTTTTGGCACGTTTCACACGTTTCACACGTTTTCACATTTTTGGCACGTTTGACACGTTTAACACGTTTTCCACGTTTTGAGACGTTTAACACGTTTTTGACACGTTTTCGACACGCTTAATACGTTTTCGACACGTTTAATACGTTTTTCACACATTCAACACGTTGGACACTATTTTCATGTTTTGACATGTTTAACACGTTTTTAACACGTTTGACACATTTTTCACGATTACGACACATTTAACACATTTTGACACATTTTTCACGTTTTGACATGTTTAACACGTTTTGACATGTTTAACATGTTTTTCACGTTTTTCACATTATTAACACGTTTAACACGTTTGTAACATGTTTAACACGTTTGTAACATGTTTAACATGTTTTTACACGTTTTTCACGTTTTTGGCACGTTTGACACGTTTTGACACATATTCCACGTTTTTGGCACGTTTAACACGTTTTCCTCGTTTTGGCACATTTTGATACGTTTAACACGTTTTTGACACGTTTAACATGTTTTTCACATTTTTGACACGTTTAATGTCAAACGTGTTAAACGTGTTAAACGTGACAAAACGTGTTAAACGTGACAAAACGTGTTAAACGTGACAAAACGTGTTAAAACTTATCAAAACGTGTTAACGTGCAAAAAAATATGTTAAACATGTCAAAAATATGTTAAATGTGTAAAACGTGTTAAAATGTCAAAAACGTGTTAAACGTGCCAAAAACGTGTTAAACGTGCCAAAAACGTGAAAATCGTGTTAAACTTATCAAAAACGTGTTAAATATGTTTAAAACGTGTTAAACGTGCTAAAAACGTGAAAATCGTGTTAAACTTATCAAAAACGTGTTAACGTGTTAAATATGTTAAAAACGTGTTAAACGTGCCAAAAACGTGAAAATCGTGTTAAACTTATCAAAAACGTGTTAACGTGTTAAATATGTTAAAAACGTGTTAAACGTGTCAAAATCGTAAAAAACGTGTTAAACTTGTCAAAAACGCGTTAAATGTATTAAACATGTCAAAAACGTGTTTAACGTAAAAAAACGTGTTATTAGTGTGAAAATGTGTTAAACATGTCAAAATCGTGTTATACGTGTCAAAAACGTGAAAACGTGTTAAACGTGTCAAAAACGTGAAAACGTGTCAAAAAAGTGAAAACGAGTGAAAAACGTGTTAAACGTATGAAAAATGTGTTAAATATGTCAAAAACGTGTTCGACTTAAAGTTGGAAGATGATTAGTTAATATTGGATTAATAATAGAGAATTAAACTAAATTTATATAATTTGGGTAATTTGGGTAACCCTAACCCAACCCAAATTAAACTCAACCCATACTCAACCCAACCCATATTCAACCCAACCCATATTAACCAACCCAAATTAATATTTTGGGTTTGGGTTAGGGTTGGGTTTGGGTAAACCCATATTATGCTCACCCCTACGTCTCGTTCATTTTTGGGGCCCTGGGCGATCTAAGATTTGGGGCCTAAATTTTGATCAAATGTTTCCTGCTTCAATCTAATTAAACTTTGAGTCTTTGTTGAGAGAAGGATTTCAAAGATCTAATTAAACTTTTGAGTCACTATTGAGAGAAGGATTTTAGAGAGCGAGTAGAAAGAAACATAAAACCTAATTTTTTTTTATAGTACTGCATAAAAAAAAATTGGACCTTTTTAATTTTGGGGCCCTGGGCGGTGGCCCATCTTGCCCACCCTTATAGTCGGCCTTGAGTAGAAACAAGATAACTAACCTCTAACATGGTTGTTATCAAACGGTGTATGTGTAAGCGTTCAACTTTGTGAGACCCCGTCTCCATTGGTGATCCCGATCCTAACACTGTATTCATTCCTACCAAATAAAAACCTAAAATACATAAAATAATAATAATAAAATATTTTATTAATTTTATTAAATATTTTATTTATTTTATAAATTAAAATAAACTAAAAAAGACAAAGAAAATATCAAATTAAAAAATTCTTTAAGGTTTAAAACAAATTGTAATTCAGTTGAAATCAACAAGAAATGCTAACAGACCAGACAAAAAAATCAAATAATCATTCAACCGATGCCAGCCCACAGCGTTGCCCACTACAAAGGAAGCAGCATGCTTTCGTGTCTCAGCAAATCAACAGATGACAAACACACAGAACGCCTATCGCTAACGGACCTTTACGTAATTCCTTGAGGATGCGCGTTCGCGGCTAGAGGTCGTCTTCATCCTTGCATCACGTAGATCAGAATAACTGTGAAGTTTGATTTTCCAAAAAAAAAAAACTTCACCAACACTTGACCAAATGATGGATTTTAAAAAATCAAATGATCGCCTTGGTGATCATTCCACCTATAAGTCTAGCTCGAATAATGACATAAACAGATAAAAAAAAGTCTAACAAAACAAAACTCAATAATGATTTCTGTCTAAATTCATCCCACTTGAACTTCAAACTGACTTACAAGACCTATTGTAATCTCCGAAAAACCCTTTTCCCGAAAATGTTCGAGGTTCAAGAAGTTTTAACATCAGTTTGTGTATTAGAATTTTTTTTAACAAAAATATTATTTTAAAAAATTTTAAGCAAATCCTGACATCTTGAAACTAATTATAAAAATAATTAATTTGGGTTCAAGTTTAAATAATTTTTAGATTTGAAATAATCAAATTAATTTAATTTTTGTAAATCAGTATTTAAATTAATTAAAAAATAATTAATTTAAAAGATTAATTATTTGAAACAAAGTTGCCAATTAATTTTTTTGTTTTAAAATCAATAAAAAAGTATACGTGTACAAACATATTTTTAACTAGAGTTTCGTTTGGTTCGTAGTTTGGTAATACTCGAGAAAGAGTTTTCGCGCTTCATCCTCTATACCCGCTTTGAAAACGGTCTCTACTTTATAAAATTTTGACTTTTGAAAATTGATTGTATAACGTTTTATTTTAACAAATTATTATTTTATTCATATACATATACAGGTTTTTGTGTATTTAAAATTGTTAGAACAATATTTAATTGTTGGTATATGTTGCTGATGATGGTGACTAGGGAGGAAAATACTCGAAGAACATCAATATTTAAAGGTATTATGGTTTTAAAATAAATCTCGAACAAGCCCTTATAAAAATATTTTTCGTAGAAATATCCCAAAAATATTTTGAAATTATTTTCTATTTTTTGGGGGATTTTAATAAAATGGTTTGAAGTTCCAAAATTATAAAAATAATTTCGGAAAATGAAAAGTGCAACCAAATAGGCCCTAGGACCGGTGTCATCGGTCCTAGGTGCATTTTTATCGGTCAGTGATTAAGACCCTCCTAGGCGGAAGTCCCTCGGTCGGGGTTCGGAGATCCTCGGTCGGGGTGTTGAAGTCCCTCGGTCGAGTGTGGAAACTACCGGTCTTAGGTTAGCATAGAGCTAACTTCATCGATCTCAAGTTCGGGAGTTCTCGATTAGGTGCGAGACTCCTCGGTCCTAAGTTCGACCCAGTGCGCTCCTAGACCGCGTCCCTTGAACCATCTACTCGCCTGACACCTGGTCCAATAGGCTTAAGCCTTACTTGCTTGTTTCTAGCTTTTGAAATTTTAATGTATTTTAACATTGTGAAGCCCAAAATTATTTTTAAAATTTGAAAATAATTTTAATACTTTTAGAATATTTTAGTAAAAAAATATTTTATTAAAGGCCGGTTTGAATTTATTTTAAATTTCTAACATTTCTAATTGATATTCTCAGATATCGTTTTTTATAATTTTCGACACCAATCGCATTTATCAAACTATTTATGTTTATTTAATATTTTAAAATACTAAATTCGGATATATGCCTAAATCATGAAAAAATAAATAAAAAATGTAAGGATTATTTTTTCTAAAAAGCTAAAATTTTAAAAATTATCGACTTTTTTAACGGGTACAGAAGATATAGCGCAAGAGCCATTTCCCGATTATTACTTAACATCGAATTTAACAATAATTTCTAATAAAATTACGTTTTTACACTCCTGAAATCTTTATTAAGTGACGGCTATTTAAAATAAAAATGTTAACTATTAAATTATTTTAATTTATTTTAATCATTTTAGGTGGGACATCATTTAATTCTCATAATGGGAACGAGGTAAGTTATAAATTTTAATAATCAGTTTAAAATTAATTAACAACAGATCCCAGTGGTTCGGGAGCTTACACAATTTCCTATTAATATAACTAGAATTAGAATGAATTTCGTAAAAATATAAACAAAATATTATTTATATATAAATATTTTAAATAAAAATAACATTTGAATTGGTTTTAATTTATAAAATTAAATTTAAATTTAATGATTATTTATATTTTTAAATTCATTAAATATATAAAATTTAAAAAATATCTAAAATTTAATTTTAACAAATATTTTTTAATTTTTCTTTAATTTTAATTTTTTTAATTAATAATATATATATATATATATATATTATATATATATATATATTATTCTTTTCAAACTTTCGATAAATTCTAAAATATTATTTCAAATATATAATATTTTATTTTGTATTTGTAATAATAATAATAATAAAATTTGATCACTTTAAAAACTTAACCTATTTAGTTAAATATTTTTTAAAATATATATATATATATATATATAGGAATATTATAAATTAAAATAACAAACATTTATTATATTTTATAAATTTTTGTATACATATATAATTAATAATTTTAATATTACAAAATATATTAATAAAATATCTTGCATCCATATATATTAATGAAACATTAATATCTCTAACTATTCTCAATTTTACACTTTTCGGCATGAACTTATACTCTGAATCACCCTCCTTAGACGAACCTTTAGATTTTCTCAACAATGTTTGCTTTACTCAACCCTCCGTGGAAGAACCCTTAATTTTTCTCACCAATTTTGCTTTACTCAACCCAACATTCTCGTTTTCGCTTCATTTACCAATGTTCGCGCACCCATATATAATAATTAATTTTAGAGGGATTCGAACCATGATCTTAAATATATGAAATGTTATACTTTAACCGCTAGACCACTTATAATTGTTAAAATAATTTTATAATTTTGTGTATATGACACATTGAGACATATTTTAAAAGTAATGTAATTTTTTGTTGTTGAATTTATTTTATTTTTTATGTTTTTCATGTGCATCTCAACATTCGATACATATAGCATTTTTATTTTTATTTTTAACCGTTTCAAGTTTATGGGCGGATTAACCAACGATCCGACCCATGTATTCATTTACTCTCACATATATATCTAAATTAACCACAACTCTAACCCGGAAAATTCAAATTAAGTATTATTATTAATATTATTATATATAATATAGATTATATATATTGTTATGAATGTTGCGCGTTCATCAAATTTTGTGTATAATTTAAAATAAAAGTCTTATTAGCTTAATTGGTTAAAGATTTGTACTTGTTTTTGTTAGTTTATAAGTTTGAAACATACATATATCAATTTTGATTTTGATTTTAACCGTTTCAAGTTTATGAGTGAGTCAATCCGCGATCCGACCTAAGTATATATTTACTCTCACATATATATCCAAATTAATCACCGCTCTCGACATGAGAAATTCAAATTAAGCATTATTATTATTATTATATTGTCCTATAATCTTTTGACCTTTATTGCTTGAATTCAATGTAACAAATCCTATCTATTAAATATTAAAATTTATTATATTATAATATTAAAATTATGAGAAATGATTAGATGAGGGAATTTGGTGAGGGAATTTGGTGAGGGAATGACGTGTCATAATCTTATTCGATGAAAAAATCAAATAATTTCTCTCTTTTCTCTCTTTCCTCCCACTTTTACATTTTCCAACCAATGAATGTGATGCCACGTCATTCCCTCACCAAATTCCCTCACCAAATTCCCTCACTCTATCACTCCTCTAAAATTATATATAAATATATATAATTAAAAAAAAAAATGATATGATTTATCATATAATTTATTATTTATTATTTATTATTATTATGTCATCCTCTTTGTGTATTTTGTATTCAAATAATGATTTTTTCTTTTTAAAATTTATTTTTATTACTTTTATATTTGTATTACGGAATCAAATTAATATTTATTTTTGAATTTTTTTTATGTTTTTTGAATTGTAATATAAGTGGATTTAAAATAATAATAATGAAAAACTTCGCTCGTGCTTGTTGAATGGTGCACAAGTTGAAGTTGATCCAGGTGGGAATTGGAATAGATTATTCATCAAATGAAATTGGCCATGTCGATTCAACCTTCTAATAATTAAAAAATTAGAACTTATAAATAATGTATGATAATCATAAAATTATTATTAAAAAAATATAAAAAATTAGCTTAATCTTTCAATCATATTTTTATTTTTATTTTAAGTGTTATAAATGAAAATAAAAAAGAGTAAGTGTTTCTAATATTTCATTGAGAATATCTAAATGAACTAAAAAGTCTGACTATGAACTCACAATTCTCTATCATTTAATTATGCTTGTCTTTTGCTTTCTAATTTGGTTTTGTAAATTTTTTTTTTCAATTTGGTCTAGTTGTAAATTAGGATTGGATTTTTTTAACTGATTATTTATAAAAATAATGATTCGTGGGATTTTGAGAAAGTGAATTTTTTTAATTAAATTTTTTAAATGGTAATAATTTAAAATATATGATATTTTAGTTAATTCAGTAAAAAGAGAAGTCTTTCCTCCATAGGCTCGGTCAGGAAAGGGCCTTCTTCGTCTAATTCAAACTGAATAATGCATTAAACAATACTTTCTAATTGAAATAAATCAAAATATCTGTTTTTTCATATTTACTAATGTGAAGACTCTTGTATTCTTACAATTAAAATATTTTGCTATAACCGACTAATTGGATAATTATATAATTAAGTGTTAAAATTTTTATTTAATAAATTAAATGTTTTATGTTCAATTTTATTAAGAATTTTTTTTATGTAAGGTCTTGCTACGGTTAAAATATAATCATCACCGAATATATTTGAGTAAAAAGGATAATATGAGAATATGCTGAAATATTATCCATTCCAAATGAATTTATTAGGTTGATGAGATGGATATTATACGGATATACATTACTTTCTGTTTGCCCACGGATGAGATAAGAATATTATTTTTTTTAACATTTTTTTTATTAAATTGCAGCTCTTTCAAAATCAAGATTACTTATGATGAGGTTAAGAGTAGGATAAGAATAGCCATAACTTTTGCCCAAATAAAAAATGAAAAATCGTTTGCCTTTATAAGAACATGTTACTAGTTTGACTTTGACATATGAAAAAGAACTTACTCCATTCAAAGATGTGATCAATTCAGACTATGCTTAATTAGTTAATTAATTTGAACATTTCACCCAAAAGTACCACTTGACAATTAATTAATCAACTTAATCACTAGTTGTATATCTAATTATTGAAGAAAATCTGTGAACATTATATCAAAGCGGCGCCATTAATACCATCACATTCACATACATGATTTTCCTTTTGTCAATTTCTTTTCTTCTTTTGTAACAAGGGCCCATCACTAGTAAGTTAAAAAGATAGAGCACAATAAATTATGACACTGTTTTTTTCAATAATTTTCAATCGTTTCAATAAGACTTTTCATTTAGAAAAATAAAATAAATAAAATACTTTTCAGATTAGTAATAGTTATTATTTAAGAGAGTAGACTTTATTAGTTGAAGAATATTTAACGTATATAAAATATTTTCCAAATAAATAAAATATTATTTGGACCACAGATATCCTGGTAAACAATGCACCAACCTCCACTAAGCGAAGTGCAAATTGATTTCTATGAAGTGGGGACTGGTGTGTAGCTATGGAGAATTAATATTTAATTAAAAGCATATATATACATTAAAATTGTGCTACCACTTGTAAATTGTCATTTTGTAAGGGACATTTTTTACACTAAACATAACAAAAATAAATAATAATATAAATCCTAAAAGGATAAACATCAAAGGATGCTTCCAATCAACTGCAAGTTATGGAGATCTCTATCACCTTTAAATATGTGACCACTATATTTGGATTTTAAGGGGTTGTTTGAATTATTAAAATTTATTGAATTTAAAGTATTGTTTTATTTGAGTAACATTTAATTCACTTAATAACAATTCTGGTAGGACTCAAACCTAATATATCCTCATGTAACCTTAAACCAAAATTATTCTATTTTCGTGGTCAGTCCAATCTATCAAAAGGGAGTGAATTTTAATTAGTGGGTTAAGTGACCTTTTTTTTTTAATAATCAAAAACATTAGTTGAAACTTATAATCTTATATAAATAAATTTATGTTCAATCATGGTATTAAATGAGTTTTAAAATTATTTAATAAATTATGATATGGTTCACAAATTCAATACTTTGTATAAACTTGTACTATGCATTTACGTGAAATTTTTTTGTTTATTTATATTCGTTATTATAAATAAATAAATGCTACAATTATTTTGACTCAAGTTGAGTCTATAACAGAGACTATGGAATGGGGTGGTCCAACAATTAAGTTATTTTATGATGTCCTTGAATTTCTTAGAGCTTGTTTAGTTGGAGGTTATTTTAAAAATTTAGAGGGAGAAAAAAATAATTATTTGTGATAATTTTGAGAAAGTAATGATTATTTTTGGTGAAAAGACTTAAAGAGTATTAATATATATAAATAAAATAAAAAATAATAATTTAAAATAGAAAGTATTTTAATATTTTGGTTAATGATTTGAGGGATATGTTAAATAAAAAAGGCGAAAGTAATATTTGATTTTGTATGAATTTTTTTAAAAACCATAACGAAGTCTAAGCTTTAGACATCTCAAATAACAAAATATTCTCTGCCGACTCTGTCCTTATTAATTTATTAATAATTGTCATAACCAAAAATAAATAAAATAAGAAAGTTTGTCTCGATTTCATCGTCAAGCCATATTTTAGCCTCTTTAGTGATAAGATCAAAATTAATGAATTTAATATAATAAAGTATTTTTTTATACAATATGCTTCTAAATATAAAAAGCAAATTACTTGCCACAATCATCTCAATTATTAGATTTAACTCTTAAAAAACACTTAATTTTGAAGTAAAGAGTAATAAATACTTGATAAAATAACATGCTAACCTTCTCTAAACAATTATTAATCAAATTAGTTACTTTTGATTGTCATTACTTAAAAAAAACTATAAAGTCTCACTAATATTCTTTTAATTGTCTTTAATCAAATTAGTTACTTTTGATTGTCATTACTTAAAAAAAACTATAAAGTCTCACTAATATTCTTTTAATTAAGACATCACATCCAACTAAGATAAGAGTAGTTGATATATGGTTTAATCAGGCTCTCAAAAGGTCCGTACTGTCCAATTTAGGTGCCGAAATTTCTGAATGAATTAATGGACCAGGAATAATCCTAATAAAACTAAGACGGTTTTCTTTTTTAGTTTTTAAAAAAATTTAACTAAAATTAATTTTTAATTAATAATTTCTTAATAATTATATCACTTATTTTATTAATTAAAATATTAAAATAATATATATTTTAAATTATTAATTTTTATTTTATTTATATATATCAATACCTTTTAAATTTTTTTATCAAAAATAATCATCATTTTCTTAAAATCATCACCAATAATTATTTTTTTCTCCTTTTAAGTTTTTTAAAAAACTAATTCAAATAAGACCTAAGTAGTTTTTTTTAAAAAAAAATAAATGATTATTGTCATCAAATATTAAATCACAAATCATGATATGATAAGACACTCAACAATCTATTGTTTTGTAAGTTAAATGGCAATAATTTGTTATATTGAAATATAAGATTTAATTTTGAAATAATGTTAATTATAAATTTTGAGATATATAAATTAGAGTTAGAACGTGTTTGAAATAAAAATTAGGTAGTCTTAAGAAAATAAAGAAAAATTTATGCATAAAACAAGTATATTGTTTTTATTTTTGTTAAGAAAAAAAAATTAAAAAAACAAATAAGGAATGAAATTGAAAATTTTATAAAATTAAGGGCATATTTTACTTTTAAAAAAATAATATTTTATACAAAACTTTTCCGTGTATGTATTTGTGCCTACCCTATCATTCATTTCAAACACCAAAACACAAAATAAACATTATATCAAATATAGTTAAGAGTTTTATTTATTATATTTATTTATTTCATTTTGGGTCAGATATTTAACCCTTTTTAAACTAATTATTTTATTATAAATCTCAAGATTTTTAAAACTATAAATTAGAACGTCTAAAATACAGTGTCTACCAAAGTAACAATTTTCAATATTTTAGTTATTAATTTACATGATGATATTAATAAATTGATTGTAATACTATTTTAATTAATAATTGAAAATTGTTTTTTTTAATCTGAAAATGAATAAATTGTTTAAAATAAATCATCCATATAAAACAAACTAATGCAATTTGCTTACTCCATTATATGACGTGAGCAACCAAATAAATTAGAGAGTAATAAATATTAGAATTATGTAATTAGGCACGTGATTGAAAAATAGGGTCCCTACTGACTTTTGCCACTTGCGTCTGCACACTCAGAAGTTTCACAGAAACTCATCTCTTTAGAAATCTCCCCAATTCATTGAACCTTCTTCTCTCTCTTTCCACTATAAATTCTTCCTCTTTCCCATCGTCACCCCCAAATCTCATCTCACTCTTACAGTCTTACTAATTGATTGATCGATCATGTACGCCCAACAATCAACACTTCTTGATTTCCCCGTCTATCACCGGAGTTCAAGTTTCAGCACTCTGTTTCCATGTTTAACCGATACGTGGGGAGACTTGCCGTTGAAAGTCGACGATTCCGAGGACATGGTTATTTACGGGTTTCTCCGTGATGCCTTAAGAGAGGGTTGGTCTCCCTTCAACGTCGAAGTTAAACCTGAGGAAATTGAGTCGGCTACGACTACCACGACAGAAATTGAGCCATCTCCAGCGGCGGCGCCGGTAAAGGCGGAAAATTTATCGGTTGATAGACCAAGTCCAAGAGGTAGGCACTACAGGGGAGTACGACAACGACCTTGGGGGAGGTTTGCGGCGGAGATAAGAGACCCGGCTAAGAATGGAGCCAGAGTTTGGCTTGGAACATACGAAACGGCTGAGGAGGCAGCCGTGGCTTATGATCGAGCCGCTTATAGGATGCGAGGGACACGGGCTCTGTTGAATTTTCCTCATCGTATTGGATTGGATGAGCCGGAACCGGTTAGGATAACGGGTAAAAGGAGGTCGCCTGAGCCGTGTGGCTCATCGGCTAATTCCGAGAGTGGCTCTCCAAAGAGGAGAAAGCAAGTTGAGGTGGAGAGTCAATTATTAGCTACATTGGAATTTGAAAGCAACTTGATATAAATGGCCAGTTGTCGAGTAATTACTGGTTAGATAAAAGAAGATATGGTGTGACAAGTCATTATTAGAACTAGGGATTTTGTTTCTTTCAAGTTGTTTTGTTTGTTTTGTTTTTTGGCTCATCCTTAAAGGAGTGTTTGGACGAGTACAAAATGTAAATAGATTGGTATCACCGCAATATTTGTAGCTATAGAGATCCCTTTATTATTTATTAATGGGATCTTAAATAATGGGTTCTTTTATTTTATTTATTAAATTTTGAATCAAAGCTAGCAGATATTTATGGTGATGGATCAAATTTTTACAAACCAAGCACCTTAATTTTTAAATAAATTCAAATTTTATTAAAATATTGATTTTTTTATAAATCACATTATTCATATAAAATATTAAAATACACATTATTTATTAAGTATATATATTTATACTGTTTATTATTTTATTTTTATTTACTTATATACATAACTTAATTTTTCATTCATTCTCTAAGATTTTAAATCATTTTAGTAAATAATCTTAAAAAACAAGTATTTTCATAATTAGATAAACATCTAACTAATTGTCATTTTCTCCTTTTTAGGGTGCTCTACTTTATCCTTTTCATAAACCTCTATTTTCAGATTTGTCCATTGGTTCAATAATAGAAATGACGTCTAAGTCTATTTAAATAACTTTTATGTTATATTCACAAGATGACAATAATTTTTAAACAAAATATCTTTAACAATCAACATTAATAATTTGAAAATTTTATTTAAACTGGATTATGTCTAGGGTGTAAACGAGCCGAGCCGAGTACCATACTACTCGAACTCGACACAATTTACATTATATATATTCGAACTCGATCGAGTATTAAAATTTATACTCGAACTCGACACGTTGACAATCCGAACTACTCGAGCTCAAACTCTGAAAAATCAAAAATTAAATTTTATTAACTAAAATTACCTATTTTATTAATTTAATAATATTTTAAACATTATATATTGTACATTTCACTAATTTACAGGTTATTAATCATCCAAATTTACATGTAAAATTACAATATTATTTAAAAATGACAAATATGAATATCATGATCACATAATTTTAATATAATTAAAGATGACAAATATTAACATCACATAATTTTAAAATTATTAAAAATGAAAAATAAAAATATTAATATCATCAATATATATTATAACATAATATATATAATTATAATTTTAATAAGTTAAGAATGAAATGAATTGGAATTTTAAAATTGATAAGAAACATAAGATAATATTTTTTTTTTAAAGTAGATAGGTGTTGCAGTTGTAGTAATTACATGTGATAGATCATACGTGGTATTTCTGCATGAAGAGCAAAGCAACACCTGACACACGAGTACGACCTACTTTGACGACACGTGCCCTCACAATTCACAATTGAATATTAATTCTCTTTAAAATCCCCCTCCTTCTGTCTCTATCTCATCACTTGTCGACTCTATTTGGGAACAACAAAACCCTTTTATTTTCAAGTGTGAACAATGTCGGAAACTCAAATGTATGGACGTCAGTCAACAAACCAGCACCCACTTGGGTCGAACCAGATGGTAAAGTTGGCGACTGCCATAACCGTCGGTGGCTCCCTCATGGTCTTTTCCGGGCTGACTCTAGTTGGAACCATCATTTCTCTGACTCTTGTAACACCGCTTCTGGTCATATTCAGTCCGGTCTTTGTCCCTGCCACAATCACAGTGAGCCTTATTATGGTAGGGTTCTTGACGTCGGGAGGGTTAGGAACGGCGGGAGTGACTACACTTTCGTGGATGTACAAGTACATGACCCGGGAACAACCACCTCTTAATTACTAACTAACGACCGGAAATATATTTGGTATGTTGGCTGCATGCTTTCATAATTAATTGGTTGCTTAATTAGCTTCTCTTTTGTTGTGATAAATGTGTATTGTACTCACTGTTAAAGTTGTTTTTGGGAGTGGTGTAGTTTATGTGTTTGTGTGAATTTTATGTTTTTTTTTTTATTTCTTTAAAAATATTTTATTTTAATATGAGTGATAAAAATTGCAATCTTGTTTAGTGTGACATCTCGTTTATGCAATTGTTTCTATGGTGAATTAAGGTTTTTATTTTTCTATTTCAATCATAATCATTTTTTTACACTTATAATTTGTGGATTTGGTAGGTTAAATATTCATATATTCAATTTAAGCTTAAATAGTTATATTTAATTTAATTTTGCTGGAATAATTTAAAATAGTCTAATATCTTTTTCATTGATGTGTTTATCATTAAAATAATTGTTAACGGTATGATTTGAGTCTTTTAGAAAATAATAATAATAATACATAATTTAAATTTAAATAGTCTAATATCTTTTTTCATTCATATTTTTATTTGATAAAATGTGTTTATTAATTATTAATTAGTTTGTATAAATTCAGGTGTACAAACCATTGCTGAGGTATTTCTTAAATACTTATTTGTTTATAATATATATTTGATATTTTAACTAATTAAAATGTTATTTTAAGATAATAAATAATAAAATACTTTGAAATTATGATTTATTTAAATTTTTTTTAATAAGATTAATAATTGTTTGATTTTACTTTGAAATTTTTTAATTAGATTAAAAATTTCAATTTGAAAATTTTTAATTAGATTAAAAATTTCAATATATATAATGTTTTATTTATAATACATTAAAAATTATTATAATAATCATTAAATAAATAAGTAATGTAATAAAAAATAAATATTTTAAGAAAATAATTGAATAATTTAAAATAAATATATTTTTTTTTATAATTGTTGAATTTATATTTTAAAATATTTATAGTAGGGATAGATTGCCTACAAGTGGACGATTAATTTTATAAATTTAAATAGATGAACACTTTATTTTAATTAAAATTAAATCTTTAAAAAAATATTTATTTAATAAATACTTTAATTACTATTTTAAATAAAATATATTATAAATTAAATTATTATATTGATTAAAAACGGTTATTTTATTAAGAATTAGTTTTTAAATCATCATATTTTGAATATTAAAAATATATTTTAAAATAATTATTTTATGAGTTTTAATTATTTAATATACATTATACAAATATAATTATTTAATAAGAGATTCAGGTATAATTTCATGAAATTTCTTGAGTTCATGGTAAACAACTTAAATTATATTATTTTTAGTGACAAATAAGCTTATTTTATATTCTTAAGATGTTCAACATACATATTAAATTTCAATATTAAATATTCTTGGTACTTACAATACTTATATATTAATTTTATAATTAAATATGTTATTCTTCTTATTAAATTATCTAGCAATTTTTTGGAAATAATTATTAATAATTATAATTTAAGTCTTATTAAGCTTATCGGTTAAATAGTTAAATAAATATCCCCCCGTAGTCAGTCAACCAAACAAGGTTTCAAAAAGAAAATATGCTAAACAACCTAACTTTAATAGCTATGCCGAAGCCCTAGCTAGTAGGCTACTGGAGAGACTTTTCCGAAAACGGAGAGATGGAGGCGGCTGAGTAATACGGCAACAACAGTGAAGACGTCCTCAGCGAACTATCTGTATGAATCCTAATTCGATCCCGTACGTTTCATTACTTTCTCAACTTCTACCTGTCATATCGATCGATGATGCCAATATCACCATTAGATTTACTCGATCAAAATCTATTTGCACCAGCGATTTTTTCCTTTATATTCTGAAAATCCGTAAAAGTTCTGCTATGATTAACTTTCTTGTACCTTGAAATCAAAATCAGGTGGGGATTCTTTGTGGATCGACCTGTTCATCAATGCATTAGCAGGTAAGATTGCTATTCTTTTTTTCAAGTTTATGAACTGGCTTAGGTTGTAGGGTACAGGCAATGCAAACTTATACTTTTCCACATCAATGATATTATATATGCTTGCTTGCTTGCAGGTTTGTTCTGTTAGGTTATAAAAGGTAAAAGTTATCAATTCATGACTTAGCTAGTGTCTAGACATGTTGGATCTAACTTACTGTTCGTTGAAGGACATTATTATGAATCATTTTGTGCAAATGATTCATTTTAAGGATCATGTTTTTGAAATTTTCTGATACAAATGGGGACTATAGAGCCAATCACCACAATAACAGTTGCCGATGAATTAATAATATTATATTTATCTTTTAGTTTAATATGATATAGTATTTATCTTTTTAGTTTATTAGGATGTTATTTATATTTCCTATTTAACTTGGGTTTGGTGTGTGATTGGCCCTTCTGAATCTTAGTTTTCATTCCGTACTACTCTATATTTTCTTGTGTACATTTGGATGCCATTAACCAGTGCTTAAAATGTATCGTTAATCTTAGTAAGTGTAACATTATTTACATTTTACCAAGTTGGTTCAGTGTTTAACTCCGCTGATCTTATCCCGTTACTACCTGTTGCAGCAATGAAAGTGACATTACAAAGAGGTTAAAATGGGCTATTCAATTGAATGTTGGTCTTCAACTGGAATTAGCAGACTAAACTTCTTCATTTAGAATTTGGTATGTTGAAGATTATATGCATGTATTTGTGTGTATCTATGTTTTCTTTGTCTTCTTCTCTCCCCATAGGAAAAATGAAGATGAAGATATTGAAGCTTTCTCTTTTCCCATTGAAGATTGAAAACGAAGACAAGATTTTTGCCAAAGGTATGTCATTCTCTCTGGCTCTCAATCGAAAACAAAGATGCAACCATTTTCCCTAATTTGTTCGATTTCTGTATTACAATTTCATGCTTTCAATATGTTACTAATTTATGTTTAGGGAAGAATTTATTTATGCTTTTATTTCAGTTCATTAGTCCAAACTATGGAAGTTATTTCTCTTATATTGACTTTATAAAATGATATATATGGTATATAGTATACGTATACGTAATCGTTCATATTTTCAATCCTAGTGTCCATATTTATAATTGATCCTATCCATAGTTAGAATATAATAATTTGTTAGTATCTTGAATAATAATTTCTTTATATTTCTGTTGGTTATCCAATGCCTTTAAGAATGTTTAAATGTTACGAAATGAAAATTAAACTACTTGGATATGGAGTCATTGTCCATTGATAAACTAATGTAAACATTGGTAGCAGACAATCATAATGTATGTATGTATTAATGATTGAATTATACGTCATTTGGATATCTGAAAATGTTGTTTTCAACTTTGTGCTAAAAATGTTACAATCTTAATTTTCATTATGAGGTTAGTGAACTTGAAAGTCATCATGTTTCATCTTCATTAACCTTGAAACTTGAAGAACCTAATTTTCATTATGATTACATATATTATTCTTATGTTTGGGACATTCAATATTTCAACATTAGGTAAGTTGGTTTGTTACTTTTCATTGATGATTGATTGTATGTAGATTGCTTAATGAAGTCTAATTAAAGACAAGTGAACTTGATATTTGAAAAGTTCTATAAAACTATTGGTAATTCGACCATTTTAGCACATATATACATACCTTATCAATCGTATCCCCTCAATTACAATTGGATTTGAAACACCACCTCAAACACTAAATTATGGTATTTGTGTTATTTATAATGTTTCTAATTTCATGAATATGCTTTTTTTGATAGGGTTGAAAGGTTTTTTCCTTTCCCCAGCTCATGTGAAAAAGAAGCCTCTTAACCCTGAAAAAGAGAGCACCAGAATAAGTAGCGTTTTTATCTGTATTAAATATAGCCCCAGTAAGATTTTGCCGACAAATCTTCCTGAAATCCCGTTTAATTCCTCGAAAAGAAGATCCCGGGTTGATTGTTAGGTTAATAAAACCAAATGGTAGTTTTGTGACATCATTTGGATGATTTGAAATGTATCATGATATTTTTTTCATGATAGATTTTGATAATTATTAATTTATTTTTAATTAAGAACATCACCTAGATAGAAAGATGCAAGATCTCAAAAATTCTTTTATTATTCTTAACCATTACAATTATTATGGATTAAGAGCATCATCCAAAAAAGTAACAGGCAAAACTCTAACTCGGTCTTATGAAAATAGAGAAATTATTGTGAATAAAAAAAAGTTTTGTTCCCATGTAAGAGTTAAAACAAAATTCAACAAAGAATCTTGAGGGTATTGTGAAACAGATCTATTTGATTGTAAACTCAAGTAAATATTTTCTTAGGAGGAAGAATTGTATTGCAATTGCTGGTTTGTTTTACATACTGTATATGTATTTTTACTTTTAAACAAAAAAAATGTTATCTAATATATTCAAATGTAGATGAGAGGATAAATAAATAAATCATCCAAAAGCAGTGTAAAAAGTATTTTCAAATGGGTAACATATATATTATAAGGTTTGTTAATACAAATAAGAAAACGTTTATTTGCGCGTTTTTGAGGCGCGGCATAGCTTTATAATAATAGGTAGCAGAAAACAATTAGTACAATATTCTGAAAATAATAATGATAATAATAATCTCTTATTTATGCATGAAACCCATTTATTATCTTAATTAGGCCGGATCCTTGGATCCATCGACAGCAATCATCTTCTTTATGACATTCCACGGCATATCTTCCGCCTCCGCCAGCTTCAACCCACTTAGACTCGCCAGGAAATCTAACTCCACCGCCTCTTCAGTCGCCGCCGCCGCCGCCGCCTCATTGTTACCACCGGTCTGTTTTCCGATCCCATACATGCATGACTGGAACTGGAGGAAGTTGCTGAGTTCCGGTACTTCAGGTTCCGGCTCAGATTCAGGCTCGGGTTCAGGTCGGAGCTCATCTGAACTGTGAGCAAAGAAACAGACTATTCGAGTACAAAACTTACCCGCATTACAGACCCTAGTCCGATACTTGGCAGGATGGAGCCAGTATTCGAATACGCCGTGAGCATGTGGGCATAACTGGCCTTGAGGGCATTCACTGGAAAGCCTGAAATGCGGGCATGCAACCGCATCGTAGTTGTGGTAACGTGGATCCCGGCGGCAGGCTTTCTCTCCCCGGTGGGCAAATGGGCAGAGCGTCCAGTCGTGGCTCCTCGTCTTCGGACATTTATTGATCTTGAATCCGAACATCCTGAATTCATCCGACGCATATACGGCGTCCTGTAACAAGTAATTTGAGATTTCATACAAATCATTAGCAGAATGCCCAGAACTCATCATTATATATAGAATAGTGGTCTCTAGCTCGATAATAATTAGAATAATGGTTAAGAATTAATGATCATTAAACTGAAATGTGAGTTATCTAATTATCATAACCCATTGAGGGTTTTGGATTAGATCCTCAAGAAATTATCAGCCATTGTTAGAAGCTCTATAGGCTGTAATAAGAGAAAGAGAGAGAGAAGAAGGAGGTGAGGCAAGGAAGAAGAAGGTTTTATTGGACATTTTATAGGACTTAATTGAAAATATTTTATTAGTTTTGAAATTAAATATATATTATAAATTTATTGTTTTTGTTTTTATATGCATGTATATAAGTTGTGGGGTAACCCAGAAAAACGGTAAAAAAAATTTAATTTTAATATTTTTAATTTTTAATTTTTTTTTTTGTTAAAGATTAAATATTTTGTAGTTGCATTGCATGCATCTCACACGTGTTCATGTAAAATGGAGGGCAGTCTTGCTGCGCCTGTGAGGCTGTGACCAACTGTTGATTTCTATCTGCCCTTGCTTAAATGTTCAACTGTCTTTTTCTTCTTTTTCTTTTTCTTTTCTTATTCTATTATTTTTTTATTCTTTATAATTCAAACATTAATAATATTATTTAATTTTAAAATAAGTCACCTCTTTCTTTTTCTTTTTTAGGTGGAGTAAGACCTGTTTGTTTGGCTTTTCTAATCTTATTTTTATTTCATTATTTTACTTTTAACATGTCAAAATGATGTTGCATTTTTGGAATGGAATATTATGGGAATTTTTAAGTCTAAATGCGAAAGAGCTCATATTTATGTCTACTTTTCGTTTATGGACATCGAATGTAAGCAAATATTTATTAAATTTTAAAATTATGGATATTTGTTGTTGCGATATTTGTCGTAAGTGAAAGATTGGTTACGCCACTTTTTTTGAAATATGCTATTTCGAATTTGAGACACTCTGTATGAGGGAGTAGACCTCCCAAAAACTCTCATAAAATCTCGCGATTTAGATAACATATCGTATCTGATAATAAAAAAGATAGTAATTCGTCACGTATGTAAAACTTCTTAATATTTGATTCAATAGATATCTTTGTAGATTTTGTAAGATGGGTCTAACATTTTTTTTTTTTTTAACTTGTTTTGGTTGTATGATATTTTTATATTATATCGATTTAATGAATTTACTTAAAAATATATATAAGTTTATATAAAAAGAAAAGGTGTCTTGCTTTTAGGGCAATTAATTGAACGTTTCATTTTTGTATAAGAGCAGGTGAAATCAAAACAAACTTGTCCCATTTTTACATGGTGACCTTAGCACGTGTGGATAAATTACACAATGTAATCTTGAAATCTTCTCTTTAGAAAAATTAATCAAGTTTTTCAAATGTCTTAAAAGAATTTATCAATAAGTATACATAATTGTAATAGTAGAAATAAACTAAATATATAACATTCAAAAAATATTAATATTAAATAAAAGACAAAACAATTAACAAAATAAGATATAAAATTAGTAAGTCGTGAAGTTTATAATTAATGTAAATATTGGTGAAGTTTATAATTAATGTAAATATTGGTTACTGTCGTGAGTTCTTTCACTTATGTTACTTAAAAAATAAAGTTGTGACCGACAAAGATTAAATAGACAAGAAGCGATGATCCGGATGCTATCTACGTAAGCAAGGCACATTAGTAATTTTAGTTATATTACTTGCTTGAATATACTAGCTTTATACCTTTCAAACTAACTTCATTCAATACACAACTAACTAAAGCCATATTTTAAGATGGAAATTTGACTTTGGAGTGGGAAAGCAGTTTAATACTTGTTCTAGGATGTAACTTTCCTTATTAAGGTCCATCTGTTTGGTTTTCGGTAGAGGACATGCACATCTAGTATCGTGTATCGGTCTTTGGCTTATATGCCAGATCACACAGAGCCCGGGCCATAGGGTAAGCTCAGCAATCCTCCCTATTAAGGCAGCCTCAACATGATTTTTACTATACTTAATACTGTAACATGATTAACCCAATCATCATAGTCGCCTTGATCGCGGGTCTTCCAATGACCGTGATTTCTTATATATCTCATTCAAAGAATTTAGAAACTATGTTTTAAGCTAAGTCATATAGGCATTGAAAATATATTTTTGTGGATATGCTAGACAGATGTAAGCAGATAATTATGTCTTTCTTTCTAAAATTGAACATAAGGAAGAGTTCTTACCACCACCACCACTTAAATAGTTGATAATCTGAACAAAAGAGTAAGTTTCAAGAGACCAGAAAAAATCTCATTATTAGATTAGCAAGGGTGGTTCTTGACACCTTTAACAAAATCCAAATATATCATCACCACCATCCTAGCTCTTCTTCTCAGGATCCTCCGCATCTTTTTTCTGAATCTTTTCAAATATTAGGTTACAATCGTTAATGTTCCGTCCACCAATCAGCCCGTGCTTCCATAGCTTTATCAAAAATAATCTCCAGCACCTGCACAACCAATTCATTAACGAAGCCATATACAGATCCACATGTTCGAACCGATTCAAAAATTACTGGCATTTAGTTTCTCACGTGGATCCAAATTCAGATCCAAAAATTAAAAGAGTTTCCAAATGGGAAGTAAGTGAAACAATTGGGTATGAGTTTTCAAGATTGAAGCAGACAAAAGAGTAAATTTAAACAAATGAAGATGAAAAAGCACAAGCTACCATAGCAGTGATGGCGAATCAACAAGAGCTCGGCCATGCAGTTTTGAAAATGCTACACAAGCCCAAGGCATGTGACCGTCTGCAATTATTCTGCCAATGTGAAAATATAAACATTAGCATCAAAGAAGCCCTTATGGAACAGGTTCAATGCTTCCAATACCAATACCAGAAATATGGCTATGATAAGCAATGTAAAAGGATTACCGCTGTTTCCTCGCAAATGTGTTCCACATTAACATCATTTCTTTTTCGTCTTTGGTAACGTCCACAAACTCATTAAGCCTCTGCAACAATAAAGTGTAAATTTGTTGGAAAATAAAGATTTTACTTATGCAAATATGTTAAATACACAATCACTTTATCATATTACTAAAGTTGAAACTTATGTTCTCATTTTAAATATCTCCAGCAATTCTTTGTTTATTTGTCTAATCTGATATACAATCTTTCCAAACCCAACGGGGTAGCTCAAGTGATAAGAGTCTTGTCCCAAAGCATAAACCTTGATTCACCACATGAAATATTGTATAAAAAAACTGATTAAAAGCTTTGATTATGTGCACCTCCAGAAAATTATGTGATTCACAGTTTTAATTATTTGTACAATCAAACACAATACACATTTATGATTACCACGTATAAATTGAACGAAAGCAAAGGAATCACAAATCTATCCAGGAATAAGATGGTGAAACAAATGAACAGTGAGAATCTGCTATCCCTTCAATTTTTCAAAGCTAGGACAGCTAAGAAATCCCAAGAAATGAATCAAACAAACATACCCTTCGATCTTCAATATCCACAACATCATTGTCAACCTCATCTTCACTGTCACGATCTGCCAAAACTTCTTCCAATGCCATAGGCTGCAATTAGAAGATTACACTTTAGACAACAATTAGAGATATAACAATTTAATGCCAAGATCTTTATCCACAAAGCAGCTTTGTTCAGGAAAATATCATTATAGCCTTCATCACTGTTAAGATTTGGCCATCATTTAAGCATTGATCTGCTAATCAATATGCCATATTTCAAGTTCTTAAACTAAATAGTATCTAGGTCAGATTTGTGCTTGGAGCTCGTTTATGGTTTAATGAACCATCAAAGAAGTAGGTACAAATAAGAAAATTGAAGCAGAACTATATTGTTTAAATAATGATCTGCTAATTCAATAGGCCATATTTCAAGTTCTTAAACTGCATAGTATCTATGTCGGATTTGTGCTTGTAGCTCGTTTATGGTTTAATGAACTATCAAAAAAGTGGGTGCAAAAATGAGTAAATTGAAGCAGAACTTCAATATTAAAATATGCTAACAATGTAGTTAGAAAACCCGTGGAAGAACACTTGTAATTTTACAATTTTTTAGGAAAACTACTAAAACAAATATAATCCTTTCAGAAACAATTTTAATTCATGCACAAGCAACACATATTGTACTCACGTACAAAAAGCTAGATAATTGATAGAGATTGTGAAGATTAGACAAAGGCATCTCACCTGTGCACTTTGGGAGTGGATGAATGGGCGTTTCTCCAACAAGGCACGACTGAAACGAAGAATTAAATAAAGAACTAAATTCAGATCATGGAGAAGGAGAAGAATCCACTAAAAATTTTAAATGAGTTTATAGAAAACATCAAATATTAAGGCAGTTATAAATGCAAGGCTTTAAGGAACAAACATTTCAACAAATGCAAAATTGGATTTCAATATATAGAAGGTAAAGCAACTGATAAGGCAATCAAATGAATAGACCTAGATCTATCACACTCTTTCAGATACAAAATAATACTTCACAAATCACTCAGCTACTGCAGTTGTGTTTTACAGATAAAGTAATCCAATTTCCCTTTACAAATTTTGAAACTCTTTAGCCACAAGAAAAATAGGGTTGTACCTAAATAATAAGCTCAACTGTGATGTGAAATATGCATGGTGACAAGGGATACAGAGATTATAGGGGGTTAACCTAAATAATCTTATCCAAAGTTACTTGAGAATAGCGATTAGATGCCTATTTTTGAAGTAACCTTGGGTAAGATATGAATTGAACCCCTTATGCTTATCTACTAGCTTAGATAATTACAGAATATATCAAATAATATTAAACTAAAGATCCGGAAATTAAAGCATATAATATTTTACCAACTCTGTCTAAATTCAAAGAATAATTGGAATATGAACATACTTCCTTGGGTCAGAACGCGCAATGGATAACTTTTTCTTCTTCGCAAGCTGTGGCAAGGTAGTAGGTTCGAGATTGTTTCCAGCTATCGATTGGATACCTTCAGGATCGGCATGTGATTGTGATTGAGCAATACCCTTTGACATTCCAGTGACATCAGAAATGGGTATATCACGATCCAAGAACTCTGCGATACCTAAAAATGAGAATATGTCAATTACTCTCATAAAGATATAAGTCCACGCATTAAGATCTTTCCCTATCATTCATGGAGATACAGAAGATATAGCTTCTAGGGTTCCTTTCCAGAGAAGGTAGCCTTTGAATTTGTTAAGAATAGAAATTCTTCTAAAATGGATCTGAGTTGTATAAACCTCTGAAGAAAATAAATTATTTACCAAGTCACTGATAAACCATTGTTTACACAATCATAGTAAATATATTTTTCTGGACAGTTTTACAACAAGAACAGAACTTTTAGAAAAATTTACTTGAATGTGTGTACATACCATCAGCCTTGTCCTGAACTTCGTTAACTGCAGATGGGTAGTCAGAATCTATGATCAGTGGATGAACATGCTTCGAATTCTGCAGAAGATTGATTGCTTTTCTACGCTTTAGTAGCTTTGAACTTCACAGAGATCATTCAGAAGGATCAAATTCTCAGTCAAGTCAAAATTATATTAGCACTTAGGTCATAAATTATACACGAAGAAAATGACTATACAAACTCACCAAAAGAAAAAGGCCTGTTGCTGAGGATCGACACAATCGGCAGCAGCGACCTAAATGAAGTACATTACAAAGAAATTAGTAAGATCATCTAGTTATAATCACATGTAGATCCATCATCCACTAAAAGAAGCATCATTAAACAAAATTTAAGTGGAGTATACAAAACTTCTCACAGAATGATATTCTGCAAAAGAAATGAGAAACAAACTAAAAAACATGTGCATTACAAACAAGAACAATATATATATATATATATATATATATATATATATATATATATATATATATATATATATATATATATATATATTATAACACTTTGATATAATTTTAAACAGCTTAGTGGAATAGTTTGAATCTTTTTTTATATGAAGCTCATCTTAATAGTTTGAATCATAATTGTATTACTGATGCTGATAAATTCTATGGTTAGAATCCCTATAGCCCCTATAACAGAAAAAAAAATTCTATAATTTTTCAAGATGGAAGTAGAATCTCACCTCAGATTGCTCAACCTCAGTTTTTACAGATACATTCACAGCTTGAATCTCACCTTTGACCTATAAGATGAAGGAAGTTTGTAGTTTGCTCTCCAAAGGATAAAAGATTAAATTAAATCAAGACATTTACTAACCCAAAACTCAAAGTTGAATAGATCATGAGATGAGGATAAATGGTATCTCAAACCCTGTTAATAAACTACAAGCATTAGCCAAACTAACTTAAGATTGTGTTTATCTCAGCAGCATCAGTATAATACTTGAAAACAAAAATATGAGAACTATAGGAGCTTGTTCGATGTGGGGTTAGTTGGATTTATTCCCATATCACATCATATATCCCTTCAACAATCAAATCACTCAATTCATCAATCAAAATACCAAATTATCCATACTTATAAAATACAAAATGTTATTTAGTAATTTAAGCAAAATAATTCATTTTTTCATCAAACAAGATTTGAATTCTTAATTCCAAATTTTATTCAAATAACTCCAAATCAAATGACTTCTATAGTGCAACAGTATCTTAATAAAAAAGTCTCTTTTTCCGGGTTTTCAAATTACACTAGGATGTTTTGTGCTATAAACAAGAAAAACTAAGATTTAAAACACAATCTCTGTTTTTTCTTTTGTAAATTAATTTGGAAACTATTGGATATTTTCTTTTTAAAATGGTCACGAAGGACAGAGCCCACGACCTTGTGGTCACAAACTATCGGAATATTAGATATATGATACTCCTAAAATTATGAGATT
The DNA here is from genome assembly GCF_907164915.1 of Impatiens glandulifera. NCBI lineage: Eukaryota > Viridiplantae > Streptophyta > Magnoliopsida > Ericales > Balsaminaceae > Impatiens > Impatiens glandulifera. The sequence goes on from NC_061863.1 coordinate 64,076,430, forward strand.
AAATTGGTATCAGATAGGGTGTAATAAAAGATAAATTTATATGATTGGATTTGAATAAAGTGCTACAATGTTAGGATATCCATAATAGATTATTTATATATAAATATATTCTCAATAATACAATTAAAGTTTATAATAGTAAATGGTATCATAATTCACAACATTAGGTTAAGACTTAAGGGTTAGACTTGAGGGAGAGTGTTGAATATTAGATATTATACTCCTAAAATAAAAGGATTAGGTTGATTCACATATAGTATGTGATTAGATTAAATATAATACTACTATCTTGAGTATCTTATAAATAGATTATCTATATTATGTAAGACATGTTTTCAATAATAAAATTTATCCTTGATTTATTTCTTTATAAAAATAAATATACAAAAGAAAATACTAGGGAAGAGACTATCACATTAAATTTTCTTTCTGAAAAGGTGAAGTAGATAAAATAGACAAGAAGATTTACCTTAAAACTACCACATTTGGCCAAACAGAACGGGCAAGAGGAGTCTTCTACAACTGCATTTTCAGGGAAAACATCAGATACACACCTCAAAGGCAGCTTGAAGTGACAATGTTGGCAGTAATAGAAATTCAAATGATGTATACAAACAAGGATGCTAAGATTATGTAGGATCTTTTTATTTCTCGTTCATTTTCTTCTTCTAACCCCTATTTTTTTTACATTGGATCGTGGTTTTTGGGTAAACAGCATCTCAAAGCGACTGTTCGCATATTGCAACAATTTTATGCAAACTTTAATGTTTTTAATAAAATGTCCTATTAAGAATTTAATATTTATTATTTTGCACTATAACTAATATTAAATAATAAGGAATATGATAAAACATAAATTTAGATTGGGACTGGAATGTTTAATGACTATTCCATCAGAGAAACTATTATTCAATTTATATGGAAGTTTGAAAAATAGGACATTTGAACAACAAGAATACCTTCTGTTCTCTGCAGCTTATTGTTAAGGTACCTGAAGTTGAATACTACATTACCACTTCTCAACCTACAAAAAGAATTACTAAAAAAATTAGAAGTATTTTATTTATTAGAGATCCATGTTAACTAATCGACCTACAAAATGTATTACCCAAAATTAATAGTATTTCATATATTACTCGAGATGAATATCAAAGACCACTTACATCACCGGGCAAACAAGCAATAAATCGAACAATAGAAAGATATATTATGATGATGCAGAACATATAAAGAGGTAGCAACAAGAGAGTTCACAGTAAGGCTTTGGCGATTTTATTTGTAATGTAAAATTTTAACTCACTTCCATATGGAATATCTTCAATCATAAGAAGGGTACTCAGAAAAACTAAACCAACTCAATTAAAAAGAGGGTGAAGCACAAATAAAAAGGTAGCATCAATATTTCTCAGTAAGGAGAAAAAACAATTGAAAATCGTTACCGGATAACACGGTACAATGAAGTATTAAGAGTACTGTCGTATGAGTCATAAGGGGATTTGTCTTTTGCACCAACTTCTTCTGCACAAATAATATCTTCCACTTGCTTTGGAGCAGACTTCATACAATAAAATAAATTGTGATCAACAAAAAAGCACTAGTCAACTCTTAACAAGAAACACATCTTAACAAGAGCTTTGCAGAGACAAATGAAACGGTACAAACCACAGCATCAGAGTTGTTTGAGTCATAAGGGTATTTGTCTTTTGCGCCAACTTCTTCCGCACAAATAATAACTTCAATTTGCTTTGGTGCAGTCTTCATACGATAAAATAAATTGTGATCAACAAAAAAAGTATTAATACACACACAAGAAATACATGTTAACAAGAGCTTTGCAGAGACAAATGAAACGGTACAAACCTCAGCATCAGAGTTGTAAGGGGTCTGAAATGAAATAAATTTGTCCTTGTCTGTGCAACTTAACTGCAAAATATAGAAGAAAAAAAGAAACAAGTCTAGTTTAGACTTTTTTTTAAGTATATTACCTTTCTAAGAGTAAAGAAGATGATGTAAAGTAAGACACTTCAGGTTAACTTATACCTTCATAAATGAAGAGTGCATTTCAATGGAGGTCGTCATCTCCCCCTTCTCCCCTAAACTCAAGTTGGGAGACTTTTCCATGGGTATTTTGCCAAATAGGCAGCATCCTTCAATGTTTGCTGACATGTACATGGAATCAAGTAAGAAGCGGGACATTTTTGGGCAGAGAAAACAAGGAATCACAAGCTCAAGATTAATTCACCCAAAATAAATAATAATAATAATAAAGTAGTATTAAAAACAGTTGATATTAATATAGGCTACATATTGTAATTGGACTTTGATATTGTAATTGGGGGTTCAGAAGGCATTTTTAAGGCTCATATAGGCTAGATCCACTGTCATCCATGCGACATATAATATAGCTAGGATTCATGGAAGGATTCAAAGAGTTGAACATGCCTCCAAAATGTACATCTAACATCCGTTACTCGCGAGAATCAATTTCATGCTTCATATATCTACCTTCTTTACTAAAATGTAACCTGAATAACAACTTACTTGGACAATGTGATGCATCTGTACAATACTTTGTCAGATCAATAGCAGAAACTGATTCTCCTAATTGAGCTGCATTAAAGGGGACAAAAAAAATTATTACAAAGAAGAGAAGAATCATTAGAAGTCCATCATTTGTCACCATATAAGTACAGCATACCAAAGCTGACAAACAGAATAAAAAGAGAACCAGATTTAATCTCCCCCTCCAACTTTTTAATGTCTGGAAAGGTAAACTTTGTTTCAGCTCCAGTTGAAGTAGTTAGGATAACTGCTCGACTAAAGCGATAAACTGCAGAATACTGTATGAACATAATATTAGGATGAAAAACAAAACACTCGTCCCAATCAACAAGCCTTTCATAAGTATTTAGACAGACATTTGTATGAACATAAAATGGATAGTAAACAAAGAAGGATAATGTTTCCAGAAAAGCAGAACGACAAGATGGATTAGCAGAGAACTAGAGAAACATACAGTATCTGTAACTCCAAAGTCAGCAACTGGCTTAGCCAACATTATGCAAATAGGGAAAAGATTTTGATGTTGAAATCCATTGATCAGAGTCCCTGAAACAGAAACTGGTATCTGGACCCTGCAGTTAAAAAAGAAACCAGAAGTGTTGTCAATCTGAAAACTTCAAAACATATAATGTTAAAAATTGTCCCAGATATTATGGAAAAATGTTCTAGTGATGGTCAGTTCATAACTTGGCCTAGAAGGTTTTAGAGAAATATACTGTTGATCAAAACAGGCAAACTTGCATTTAATACTCCAATTACACAGTATGATAAATTATTCTGATTTTTTTCCCAGATAGCAAGATGTCAAATTAAGCAAATTATACAATTTTATGAACCTCGATTTCATGAAGACAATATATAGACGGGCCTTTCTCATAAGGTACAATAACATCGAAATTAGGAAAAACCCAACAAAATCTGCTTGAAAAAGAACAATAAAAGATTATCCATGCAGCGAAGAAGCATATTCTCATTAATTATCTGGAAATCTCAGTAATGCACTTTCCCAGTTTCACCTGGGATTCTCAGACTACGAAACAAAGATCAATCATTTAGTAAGTTACAATCTTGAACTATTCTGGTTGATTAGATTCAGAGGAACAGTACATCTCTCAAGATCTTTTTAGTAGTGAAAGGAAGCAGGGTCTTAAGATATGATTAAGAAGCCTTAAAGTAGCTGTTGAAACAGAAGGACAAGGAGCTATGCTTCTATTCAACAAATTCTTTAGACAAATTGGAAAATTGGTAAGAATGGAAAGCATTACAAGTTGTTGAACGTTCAACATGCAAATATCCATTATGTCAAACTACAGGGCTTTTAAAAGTATGTAAAGCCTATTTAAGTGCATTAAAAACAAAAACATTGAAGGATGATACCTCCTTTTGTTTTTTTCCTGTACTTTGTACCGTAGGCATCTCTGGAGAAATGATGGCTACACAAGGACAGACCATTACTGATTAGGTGGGAAAAATGGAACAATATGTTGCAAGAATGAATATTATAGGGGATAAAAATCTGGATGTCAGAGTAAAAATATTGTAAATCCAAGAACATAGTTTTAATGTAAGAGATACATTGCATGAGCACCTATTAACTAGTATTACATTTCTTATAGCACGTCGTTGAAGAATATTGTAGAGCTCTACAGGCTTGCAATAAAGTTTAAGGCTTTCTTCAGCTGCAATTTCCTCTTCCTCGGACAAATGTAGGATACAACCTTGGCGGCACATTTGATCTGCACTTCTAGAATAGCCGCAATTGCAAACAGAAATGATGTGAGTTAGTGGAAGCTCTTATTTCCAATAACATTACAGAGAAACAGCATATTCACCATATGCGTCATATATAGAAAAGGAATAGGTATTCCATTCTAGCCGTTTTTGATTAATTATCATATCCACATAGACATCCCCCCCCCCCCCCCCCCCCCCAAAAGCTTGTGAAAAAACAAGAATTACAGTTGGTCCAAGAATATGGAAACAAATCCACATGTGCAACACTTTGAACTAGCGACTAGAACAGTAACATGACTAAGGGTGAGAAAGTACATACGTGATTTCACGATCCACGAGAGGTATGCCAGGCATGCTTGTCAGATGATATCAGACGACGCAGCTTTTGGACAATTCTATGTTAGTTTAACAGACCTGCATGAAATGATATCCATTGTTACAAACAAAAATTTAAAGGGAAATAAAATGGACCAAGATACAAACATAACTATTTTAATGTACTTATTGTAAGTGATGCCAATAAGGAAAATTACTAGGGGTATTTCAATAGCTCTCAAAATTCCTTTTTTATAGTAAACATTCCATTCCATTCCATTCCATCCCATACTAAAATACTTTTCACCCCCCAAGGCCTCCATACTAACACTGTTGAAAACTCATTATAGTAAGTACAGGTTCCCATGGAGCCAAAATTGGTCAACGCCAACAAACATCACTTAAAACTTTTGCCAACCCTAAATGGATTCTACTTTTGCAAATTTATATGCACACAACACTGCTGTGAATTATCAGAAAACAAGATTTCTATAAGCTATCATCTCCAACAGGCAACTTCTCAACTAGAAAGTCATCATTCTTCAAGAACGAGAGTAAGGACTAAGGAAAGATGAATCTGAATATTTAGAATCTATGTTGATATGTTAAAACACGCAATACAGTACGTAGATAAAGCTTTCTCCGTGTAGGATAAAAGTTCTGATCAAATCTAGTATCACCTCTATACACTTATAATACAAGTGTCTGTCCACCGATCATATGCGTCTCAGCAGATGAAAATATCAGCTCTATTCAAAGATGATAATGATAAGCATAAACTATAATGAGAGCTGAACTGAATTGAATTGAATTGAAAAACAAAAAATGTTACCAGATTAAGGTTGATACGGCGCAGATATAGGGTGGGGGTGATTTCCTACGGTGGGTGGGTCCGTAAACCTATCTGTAAACAATTGGTAAGTTCTTCTTATACTTGGAAACCTAAGGCATTAGCTGAAACAGCAGCAGCTGATTAGCTCAAGATCAGGGTTTTTTTTCGCGTCAGCATTAAGTAATCGGGCCCCCGTTTCGAAAGTTTAAAGGGCCTCCAATTAATAAAGATGATCCGTCCAACAGGATGGAGTCAGTATTCTTCGAATACGCCGTGCGCATAACTGTCCTTGAGGGCATTAAACCCAAAAGTGCGCGCATGCCATGGCTTCGTAGTTGTGATCCCGGCGGCAGGCTTTCATGCCGCGGTGAGCAAAACGAAAGAGTCTCCAGTGGTGGCTCCTCCTCGTCGTCTTCGGACATTTATTGATCTTGAATCCGATCATCCTGAATTCTTCCGACTCGTTTATAAGGCTCGTGCGTATAACAAGTAATCTGAAACTTCATAAAAATCATTAGCAGAATGCCCAGACAGAGCTCATCTTTACATATAGCGGTCTCTAGCTTGATAATAGAGAATTCAGGTATTGGTTATGAAATGATCATCGGACTGAAATGGGTTATCCAATTATCATATACCATTGACAGCTGAGAGGAGGATTATAATGATCAGCCAGCCATTGCTAGCAGCTCTATAGACTGTAATAGTCTCTCTCTCTATATGTTTTTGTGTGTGCATGTGTGTGAGAGAGAGATATCAAGGAGGGTGAAGCAACAATGGAAGAAGAAAAGAGTTTTATTGGACTTTTATATATATATATGGGCTTTTAGAAAATATTTTATTACTTTTGAATTAAATATATATTTTATAATTTATTTTTCTTTATTTTTTTTTTATGCATGCATAAGTTGGAGTGGGAAATTTAATGAAATCACCCTCTTTCTCTTTTCAAGTAGAGTAAGAGGTGTTTGACTTGTGTCGAAGTATTCTCTAATCTTATTTTTATTTCATTATTTTACTTTTAACATTTCAAAATGATGATACATTTTTTAAATGAAATATTAGAGACAAATTTGGAAAGAGATCATATTTTTAACTTCTTTTGGTGAAGTAAAATAATTCTATTGAATTTCAAAATTATGAATTTTTTTGTAACGGAAAGGATTGTTTACGCAGTTTTTGTGGAATATGTATTTCGAAATTGAGACCGTCTCTATTGGGATAGGTCTCCCCAAAACTCTCCAAGAATCTGGCAATTCAAATTAATGACATATTGAATTTCTAGTAATCTCCTTCATTTGATAGATACTCAAGGAAAAACATAATTTTTTTTTTTTTTTTTTTGCATAAAAATAGAGGAGCAACATCTTATACTTGAATTTGATATTTTTCTATAACTTTTAAATTTAGGTCTAATTTATTCTTTTTTTATTTGTTTTGGTTATATATGTTATAGAATAATATAATATATATTTGTAAGATATTATCACAATATTATAAATTATCACAATATTATAAATTGTGATAATATCAATATTATATTATCTAGTTCCTTATATGTTAATTATTATGTCTATATAATCGACACAATCTTTGTAACAAAAAATAACAATTCAATACAATTTTTCTCTCTTTAGTTTAACATGGTATCAGAGCCTTATTTTTGTTCTCGAGTCAATTAAGTGATAGTCTTCCGCTGTCTCCATCAATGGTTACATTAGTCATTGATGGTGGGCTCTAATCATTTAGTAATAATATTATTTTTTGTCGGTGGCCTTAAGCAACTTATCTAGGGTTTTGGATTTCATTTGAGTGAATTTGTTTTCTAGTTGGATTGAAGATTTTTTTTTGGTAGCGTGGTGGAAATGAGTTTGGTTGTTTTGTTCTTATATGAGGAGGGTAACTTGGACGGATCGAAGGTTGATTTAGTTGAATTAGCTGATTTAAAAGAATGTTGGTTTTATTATTAGTCTTGGAGGAGAGAAAATCGAAAGTGAGTTTTTGAAGATTGGTTTGATTGGTCTTTGTTTGATTGGTTTTGGTTTTGGTTGTTTAGTTGAGTATAGGGAGTTGAATTTGATTTGGTGTTTTCCTATTTTTGTGAAACTTGATTTGATTGGTTTGGTTGTTGTTGAGAATATGGAGTTGAATTTGGTTTGGATTTTCCTTAAGTTTGTAAATTTGGTTTGATTGGTTTTGGTTTGGTTTGATTGTTGTGGGTTTTTTTTTTTATTTCATTTTGGTGTTTTGGAGAAGTTTGGTTTAATTGATTTTGGTTTGGTAGTTAATTTTGGTTGGTCTGAATCGAAAAAGAGCTATTTTTTTGGTGAAAGGTTAATGGATTGGGCAGAAGAGGGAAGAAAAGAAGATTAAGAATGATGCGTAACTTCTTATTGTTCGCGTTTTCATTTTCTGATTGTTAAACTCTCCATGCATTTTGTTGTTGAATCGTGAGTTTGAATATGAATGTTAGAGTATAATATAATATATATTTGTAAGATATTATAACAATATTATAAATTGTGATAATATCAATATTTTATTATTTAGTTTTCTTATATGTCAATTACAATGTCTATATAATCGACATAATCTTTGTAACAAAAAATAATAATTCAATACAATTTTTCTCTTTAGTTTAAGAATACGATGATGTTCGTATATTATGTCAATTTAATGAATTTATTTAAAAATTATAAGTTTATATAAAAAGAGAAGGTGTTTGCTTTTAGGTCAATTAGTTGAAAGATGGAACGTGAAATACAAAGAAACTACCTCGTGACCTTTGGACGTTCTTAAATTAATCTTGTTTGGAGTTCAATTTTTTAAACTAATTTATTTTATTTATTTATTCTCACATTAATTTAATTTATTGATCAAACTTATTTTTTTATAATTAATTATTAAATATATTATAAATTTAATAATTTATATTATATATATATTTAAATTATTATTTTTATGAATTTAATTGTATATTTTAATATATTTAAATTATTATTTTTATAAATTTAATTATTTATATTTTAATATATCAATTTAAATTATTACTTTTATAAATCTGACAAGTTATATTTTAATATATCTGTTATATAGTAAGATTTTAAAAAATATTCAAAATTTATATTATTTTAAAAATTAAATTTAAAATACTTGTAAAACATAAAAAATAAACAAATATATTAGTGATATTATATATTTAATTGTGTTTATGATTATTCATGATAAAATTGGGGTGATATCCGAGCGGAAAACAAATAACATCTCATCTCATTCCATTCTCAATCAAGTACCGGCCAAAACGGGATAAAAAGCAGCCCTAAGATCATCTAAAACCCACAAACTCATTCTCAAACTCAAAATGTAATAAACATCATATCAAACACTAATTCATCTCCAACCCAAAAACTCATTTTCAAACTCAAAAAGAATATTTTTAGAATATTATTTTCTTACACTAACTTTTTAACTTTATTAATATTATCTATATATTTATCTGCTTTATATATTTAACCCTAATCTTTTTTCATTTCTTTAATAAAATAAATTATATATATCAATAATTCATATACAACTAAATAATTCAATAATATATTTAAATAAACAAATATATTATATTAAAATTTAAGTTATAAAATATAACGTAAAAATAAAAAATAAAAAAATAAAATAAAAAAATAAAATTTCAAATATAATACAATTTAATGATTTAATTATGTATTTAAAAAATATTATAACTTTTATCTTAAAATTAAAAATTAAAAAATCAGTGAAGTGTTTCAAATAATTTATATAAACAAGTTTAATATTTAAATTATACTTCATATATTTGAAGGACTTATTTATAAATTTATAAAAAAAATTGTGGAAATGAACAGAAACTACCGCATATATGCGTTTTCTTGTTTAGAAATGGAGGACATTCTTATTTTGCCGCTGCGGTTGCCGGCGTTAGAGCAGAAAATGGGAATACGTTTGCATTTGCTGTTTCCTTGGAGATGTTTACAATTCGAATAAAACCAATGAAGGATTATAATTTATATTCATAAGCAAATAACTAAAATAAATGGTAAAAAAATATTTTCAATTTTATGTGAACTAATATAATATATAATAAACTCAGAGTTGACAGTCAAACAAAAGCTGGATTAGAAAAAATAAATTGTTCAGTAAGCTTTTAAATTTGTCTATTGAGATTAGACTTATTAGAGTAAAATTTGTTTGGAAGGGATAATATAAAATAATAAAAAAAAACAAACAAACTAGACTGCAATAATTAAATTTTTAAAAATAATAATTTAAATATTAATATTAAAAATATATAATCAAATTAAAAATAATAATTTAAATAGATATATTAAAATATAACTAATTAAATTTATACAAATTATAATATAAATTGATATATTAAAATATAAATAATCAAATTTATAAAAAAGTAATAATTTAAATATATATATATATATATATATATATATTTAATAATGAGTTATAAGATTTAAAAAAATTAAGGAAAAAAACTAAATTTAGTTTGAGAATGAATAAAAAAAATTATTATGAGAAATTAAATTTCAAACCAGGTTAATTTGAAAATTGAACCATAAATGAACACATAATGTAATTTAAGTAAGATCTTCTCTCCTTTTTTTCTCAATTAAATTTAATCAAGTTTATTCAAATGCCTTAAAGAATTTATCAATAAATATATATATATATATATGATTATATTACTAGAAATAAACTAAATTTAACATTTACAAAATATTAATACTAAATAAAAGAGAAAACAATAAACAAATACTGAGTTCCTTCTCCTTAACAAATTTGAGTAAATTGAACAATTATTTATGTTACTTAATTCACCTTAGTCTTACCTTTATACAATGATTAAATTTATGTGCAATTTTGATTCTTTATTAGCACATAAATATGATAGAAATAAAAAATAGAGTTGTGAACGACAAAAGATTAGACAAGAAGCGAACAGTCCGTATGCTATCTACTTAGGCAAGACACATTAGAAGAGATTTAGTTACATTTACTTAAAATGAATATACTAGCTTTATACCTTTCAAACAAACTTCATTCAATGCAACACAACTAACTAAAACTATATTTTAAGATAGAGATTTGACTTTGGAGTGGGAAAGCAATTTAATACTTGTTCTAGGGTTTAACTTTCCCTATTAAGGTCAAACTGTTTGGTTTATGGTAGAGGACATGCATATATAGTATAGTATTGGTCTTTGGCTTATATGCCGGACCACACAGAGCAAACCCAAGGGTAAACTCAGCAATCCTCGCAATTAGGAAATCCAATGATCATGATTTCTTATTCAAAGAATTTAGAAACTATGTTGTAAGCTAAATCAAATAGGCATTGAAAATATATTTTTGTCGATAAACTAGACACATATGTAAACAGATTAATTAATAGGTCTTTATTTCTTTCTAAAATTGAACAAAAGGAAGAGTTCTTACCACCGCCACCGCCGTCACTTAAATTGTTGATAATCTTAACAAAAGAGTAAATTTCAAGAAACCAGTAACAAATATCATTAGCAGTAAATTAGTGAGGGTGGTTCTTGACACCTTTAACAAAATCCAAATATATCATCACCACCATCCTAGCTCTTCTTCTCAGGATCCTCCGCATCTTTTTTCTGAATCTTTTCAAATATTAGGTTACAATCGTTAATGTTCCGTCCACCAATCAGCCCGTGCTTCCATAGCTTTATCAAAAATAATCTCCAGCACCTGCACAACCAATTCATTAACGAAGCCATATACAGATCCACATGTTCGAACCGATTCAAAAATTACTGGCATTTAGTTTCTCACGTGGATCCAAATTCAGATCCAAAAATTAAAAGAGTTTCCAAATGGGAAGTAAGTGAAACAATTGGGTATGAGTTTTCAAGATTGAAGCAGACAAAAGAGTAAATTTAAACAAATGAAGATGAAAAAGCACAAGCTACCATAGCAGTGATGGCGAATCAACAAGAGCTCGGCCATGCAGTTTTGAAAATGCTACACAAGCCCAAGGCATGTGACCGTCTGCAATTATTCTGCCAATGTGAAAATATAAACATTAGCATCAAAGAAGCCCTTATGGAACAGGTTCAATGCTTCCAATACCAATACCAGAAATATGGCTATGATAAGCAATGTAAAAGGATTACCGCTGTTTCCTCGCAAATGTGTTCCACATTAACATCATTTCTTTTTCGTCTTTGGTAACGTCCACAAACTCATTAAGCCTCTGCAACAATAAAGTGTAAATTTGTTGGAAAATAAAGATTTTACTTATGCAAATATGTTGAATACACAATCACTTTATCATATTACTAAAGTTGAAACTTATGTTCTCATTTTAAATATCTCCAGCAATTCTTTGTTTATTTGTCTAATCTGATATACAATCTTTCCAAACCCAACGGGGTAGCTCAAGTGATAAGAGTCATGTCCCAAAGCATAAACCTTGATTCACCACATGAAATATTGTATAAAAAAACTGATTAAAAGCTTTGATTATGTGCACCTCCAGAAAATTATGTGATTCACAGTTTTAATTATTTGTACAATCAAACACAATACACATTTATGATTACCACGTATAAATTGAACGAAAGCAAAGGAATCACAAATCTATCCAGGAATAAGAATCTGTATGTGTAACATTTTTTTTGTGAAAGATAAGATGGTGAAACAAATGAACAGTGAGAATCTGCTAGCCCTTCAATTATTCAAAGCTAGGACAGCTAAGAAATCCCAAGAAATGAATCAAACAAACATACCCTTCGATCTTCAATATCCACAACATCATTGTCAACCTCATCTTCACTGTCACGATCTGCCAAAACTTCTTCCAATGCCATAGGCTGCAATTAGAAGATTACACTTTAGACAACAATTAGAGATATAACAATTTAATGCCAAGATCTTTATCCACAAAGCAGCTTTGTTCAGGAAAATATCATTATAGCCTTCATCACTGTTAAGATTTGGCCATCATTTAAGCATTGATCTGCTAATCAATATGCCATATTTCAAGTTTTTAAACTAAATAGTATCTAGGTCAGATTTGTGCTTGGAGCTCGTTTATGGTTTAATGAACCATCAAAGAAGTAGGTGCAAATAAGAAAATTGAAGCAGAACTATATTGTTTAAATAATGATCTGCTAATTCAATAGGCCATATTTCAAGTTCTTAAACTACATAGTATCTATGTTGGATTTGTGCTTGTAGCTCGTTTATGGTTTAATGAACTATCAAAGAAGTGGGTGCAAAAATGAGTAAATTGAAGCAGAACTTCAATATTAAAATATGCTAACAATGTAATTAGAAAACCCGTGGAAGAACACTTGTAATTTTACAATTTTTTAGGAAAACTACTAAAACAAATATAATCCTTTCAGAAACAATTTTAATTCATGCACAAGCAACACATATTGTACTCACGTACAAAAAGCTAGATAATTGATAGAGATTGTGAAGATTAGACAAAGGCATCTCACCTGTGCACTTTGGGAGTGGATGAATGGGCGTTTCTCCAACAAGGCACGACTGAAACGAAGAATTAAATAAAGAACTATATTCAGATCATGGAGAAGGAGAAGAATCCACTAAAAATTTTAAATGAGTTTATAGAAAACATCAAATATTAAGACAGTTATAAATGCAAGGCTTTAAGGAACAAACATTTCAACAAATGCAAAATTGGATTTCAATATATAGAAGGTAAAGCAACTGATAAGGCAATCAAATGAATAGACCTAGATCTATCACACTCTTTCAGATACAAAATAATACTTCACAAATCATTCAACTACTGCAGTTGTGTTTTACAGATAAAGTAATCCAATTTCCCTTTAAAAATTTTGAAACTCTTTAGCCACAAGAAAAATAGGGTTGTACCTAAATAATAAGCTCAACTGTGATGTGAAATATGCATGGTGACAAGGGATACAGAGATTATAGGGGGTTAACCTAAATAATCTTATCCAAAGTTACTTGAAAATAGTGATTAGATGCCTATTTTTTAAGTAACCTTGGGTAATGATATGAATTGAACCCCTTATGCTTATCTACTAGTTTAGATAATTACAGAATATATCAAATAATATTAAACTAAAGATCTGGAAATTAAAGCATATAATATTTTACCAACTCTGTCTAAATTCAAAGACTAAATTGGAATATGAACATACTTCCTTGGGTCAGAACGCGCAATAGATAACTTTTTCTTCTTTGCAAGCTGTGGCAAGGTAGTAGGTCCGAGATTGTTTCCAGCTATCGATTGGATACCTTCAGGATCTGCATGTGAGTGTGATTGAGCAATACCTTTTGACATTCCAGTGACATCAGAACTGGGTATATCACGATCCAAGAACTCTGCGATACCTAAAAATGAGAATATGTCAATTACTCTCATAAAGATATAAGTCCACGCATTAAGATCTTTCCCTATCATTCATGGAGATACAGAAGATATAGCTTATAGGGTTCCTTTCCAGAGAAGGTAGCCTTTGAATTTGTTAAGAATAGAAATTTTTCTAAAATGGATCTGAGTTGTATAAACCTCTGAAGAAAATAAATTATTTACCAAGTCACTGATAAACCATTGTTTACACAATCAATGTAAATATATTTTTCTGGACAGTTTTACAACAAGAACAGAACTTTTAGAAAAATTTACTTGAATGTGTGTACATACCATCAGCCTTGTCCTGAACTTCGTTAACTGCAGATGGGTAGTCAGAATCTATGATCAGTGGATGAACATGCTTCGAATTCTGCAGAAGATTGGTTGCTTTTCTACGCTTTAGTAGCTTTGAACTTCACAGAGAACATTCAGAAGGATCAAATTCTCAGTCAAGTCAAAATTATATTAGCACTTAGGTCATAAATTATACACGAAGAAAATGACTATACAAACTCACCAAAAGAAAAAGGCCTGTTGCTGAGGATCGACACAATCGGCAGCGACCTAAATGAAGTACATTACAAAGAAATTAATAAGATCATCTAGTTATAATCACATGTAGATCCATCATCCACTAAAAGAAGCATCATTAAACAAAATTTAAGTGGAGTATACAAAACTTCTCACAAAATGATATTCTGCAAAAGAAATGAGAAACAAACTAAAAAACACGTGCATTACAAACAAGAACAATATATATATATATATATATATATATATATATATATATTATAACACTTTGATATAATTTTAAACAGCTTAGTGGAATAGTTTGAATCTTTTTTTATATGAAGCTCATCTTAATAGTTTGAATCATAATTGTATTACTGATGCTGATAAATTCTATGGTTAGAATCCCTATAGCCCCTATAACAGAAAAAAAAATTCTATAATTTTTCAAGATGGAAGTAGAATCTCACCTCAGATTGCTCAACCTCAGTTTTTACAGATACATTCACAGCTTGAATCTCACCTTTGACCTATAAGATGAAGGAAGTTTGTAGTTTGCTCTCCAAAGGATAAAAGATTAAATCAAATCAAGACATTTACTAACCCAAAACTCAAAGTTGAATAGATCATGAGATGAGGATAAATGGTATCTCAAACCCTGTTAATAAACTACAAGCATTAGCCAAACTAACTTAAGATTGTGTTTATCTCAGCAGCATCAGTATAATACTTGAAAACAAAAATATGAGAACTATAGGAGCTTGTTCGATGTGGGGTTAGTTGGATTTATTCCCATATCACATCATATATCCCTTCAACAATCAATTCACTCAATTCATCAATCAAAACACCAAATTATCCCTACTTAACATACAAAATGTTATTTAGTAATTTAAGCAAAATAATCCATTTTTTCATCAAACAAGATTTGAATTCTTAATTCCAAATTTTATTCAAATAACCCCAAATCAAATGACTTCTATAGTGCAACAGTATCTTAACAAAAAAAAGTCTCTCTTTTTCCGGGTTTTCAAATTACACTAGGATGTTTTGTGCTATAAACAAGAAAAACTAAGATTTAAAACCCAATCTCTGTTTTTTCTTTTGTAAATTAATTTGGAAACTATTGGATGTTTTCTTTTTAAAATGGTCACGAAGGACAGAGCCCACGACCTTGTGGTCACAAACTATCGGAATATTAGATATATGATACTCCTAAAATTATGAGATTAAATTTGTATCAGATAGGGTGTAATAAAAGATAAATTTATATGATTGGATTTGAATAAAGTGCTACAATGTTAGGATATCCATAATAGATTATTTATATATAAATATATTCTCAATAATACAATTAAAGTTTATAATAGTAAATGATATCATAATTCACAACATTAGGTTAAGACTTAAGGGTTAGACTTGAGGGAGAGTGTTGAATATTAGATATTATACTCCTAAAATAAAAGGATTAGGTTGATTCACATACAGTATGTGATTAGATTAAATAAAATACTACTATCTTGAGTATCTTATAAATAGATTATCTATATTATGTAAGACATGTTTTCAATAATAAAATTTATCCTTGATTTATTTCTTTATAAAAATAAATATACAAAAGAAAATACTAGGGAAGAGACTATCACATTAAATTTTCTTTCCGAAAAGGTGAAGTAGATAAAATAGACAAGAAGATTTACCTTAAAACTACCACATTTGGCCAAACAGAACGGGCAAGAGGAGTCTTCTACAACTGCATTTTCAGGGAAAACATCAGATACACACCTCAAAGGCAGCTTGAAGTGACAATGTTGGCAGTAGTATAAATTCAAATGAATGATATTCTAGTCTAGACAGCTCCTGATTAACGTCATACTAACTGCTTTTAGTGATGTATACAAACAAGGATGCTAAGATTATGTAGGATCTTTTTATTTCTCGTTCATTTTCTTCTTCTAAACCCCCATTTTTTTTACATTGGATCGTGGTTTTTGGGTAAACAGCATCTCAAAGCGACTGTTCGCATATTGCAACAATTTTATGCAAACTTTAATGTTTTTAATAAAATGTCCTATTAAGAATTTAATATTTATTATTTTACACTATAACTAATATTAAATAATAAGGAATATGATAAAACATAAATTTAGATTGGGACTGGAATGTTTAATGACTATTCCCTCAGAGAAACTATTATTCAATTTATATGGCAGTTTGAAAAATAGGACATTTGAACAACAAGAATACCTTCTGTTCTCTGCAACTTATTGTTAAGGTACCTGAAGTTGAATACTACATTACCACTTCTCAACCTACAAAAAGAATTACTAAAAAATTAGAAGTATTTTATTTATTAGAGATCCATGTTAACTAATCGACCTACAAAATGTATTACCCAAAACTAATAGTATTTCATATATTACTCGAGATGAATATCAAAGACCACTTACATCACCGGGCAAACAAGCAATAAATCGAACAATAGAAAGATATATTATGATGATGCAGAACATATAAAGAGGTAGCAACAAGAGAGTTCACAGTAAGGCTTTGGCGATTTTATTTGTAATGTAAAATTTTAACTCACTTCCATATGGAATATCTTCAATCACAAGAAGGGTACTCAGAAAAACTAAACCAACTCAATTAAAAAGAGGGTGAAGCACAAATAAAAAGGTAGCATCAATATTTCTCAGTAAGGAGAAAAAACAATTGAAAATCGTTACCGGATAACACGGTACAATGAAGTATTAAGAGTACTGTCGTTTGAGTCATAAGGGGATTTGTCTTTTGCACCAACTTCTTCAGCACAAATAATATCTTCCACTTGCTTTGGAGCAGACTTCATACAATAAAATAAATTGTGATCAACAAGAAAGCACTAGTCAACTCTTAACAAGAAACACATCTTAACAAGAGCTTTGCAGAGACAAATGAAACGGTACAAACCACAGCATCAGAGTTGTCTGAGTCATAAGGGTATTTGTCTTTTGCGCCAACTTCTTCCGCACAAATAATAACTTCAATTTGCTTTGGTGCAGTCTTCATACGATAAAACAAATTGTGATCAACCAAAAAAGTATTATTACACACACAAGAAATACATGTTAACAAGAGCTTTGCAGAGACAAATGAAACGGTACAAACCTCAGCAACAGAGTTGTAAGGGGTCTGAAATGAAATAAATTTGTCCTTGTCTGTGCAACTTAACTGTAAAATATAGAAGAAAAAAAGAAACAAGTCTAGTTTAGACTTTTTTTTAAGTATATTACCTTTCTAAGAGTAAAGAAGATGATGTAAAGTAAGACACTTCAGGTTAACTTATACCTTCATAAATGAAGAGTGCATTTCAATGGAGGTCGTCATCTCCGCCTTCTCCCCTAAACTCAAGTTGGGAGACTTTTCCATGGGTATTTTGCCAAATAGGCAGCATCCTTCAATGTTTGCTGACATGTACATGGAATCAAGTAAGAAGCAGGACATTTTTGGGCAGAGAAAACAAGGAATCACAAGCTCAAGATTAATTCACCCAAAATAAATAATAATAATAATAATAAAGTAGTATTAAAAACAGTTGATATTAATATAGGTTACATATTGTAATTGGACTTTGATATTGTAATTGGGGGTTCAGAAGGCATTTTTAAGGCTCATATAGGCTAGATCCACTGTCATCCATGCGACATAACATGCCTCCAAAATGTACATCAAACATCCGTTACTCGCAAGAATCAATTTCATGCTTCATATATCTACCTTCTTTACTAAAATGTAACCTGAATAACAACTTACATGGACAATGTGATGCATCTGTACAATACTTTGTCAGATCAATAGCATTAATTGATTCTCCTAATTGAGCTGCATTAAAGGGGACAAAAAAAATTATTACAAAGAAGAGAAGAATCATTGGAAATCCATCATTTGTCACCATATAAGTGTTACAGCATACCAAAGCTGACAAACAGAATAAAAAGAGAACCAGATTTAATCTCCCCCTCCAACTTGTTAATGTCTGGAAAGGTAAACTTTGTTTCAGCTCCAGTTGAAGTAGTTAGGATATCTGCTCGACTAAAGCGATAAACTGCAGAATACTGTATGAACATAATATTAGGATGAAAAACAAAACACTCGTCCCAATCAACAAGCCTTTCAAAAGTATTTAGACAGACATTTGTATGAACATAAAATGGATAGTAAACAAAGAAGGATAATGTTTCCAGAAAAGCAGAACGACAAAATAGATTAGCAGAGAACTAGAGAAACATACAGTATCTGTAACTCCAAAGTCAGCAACTGGCTTAGCCAACATTATGCAAATAGGGAAAAGATTTTGATGTTGAAATCCATTGATCAGAGTCCCTGAAACAGAAACTGGTATCTGGACCCTGCAGTTAAAAAAGAAACCAGAAGTGTTGTCAATCTGAAAACTTCAAAACATATAATGTTAAAAATTGTCCCAGATATTATGGAAAAAATGTTCTAGTGATGGTCAGTTCATAACTTGGCCTAGAAGGTTTTAGAGAAATATACTGTTGATCAAAACAGGCAAACTTGCATTTAATACTCCAATACACAGTATGATAAATTATTCTGATTTTTTTCCCAGATAGCAAGATGTCAAATTAAGTAAATTATAGAATTTTATGAACCTCGATTTCATGAAGACAATATATAGACGGGCCTTTCTCATAAGGTACAATAACATCGAAATTAGGAAAGACCCAACTAAATCTGCTTGAAAAAGAACAATAAAAGATTATCTGCAGTGAAGAAGCATATTCTCATTAATTATCTGGAAATCTCAGTAATGCACTTTCCCAGTTTCACCTGGGATTCTCAGACTACGAAACAAAGATCAACCATTTAGTAAGTTACAATCTTGAACTATTCTGGTTGATTAGATTCAGAGGAACAGTACATCTCTCAAGATCTTTTTAGTAGTGAAAGGAAGCAGGGTCTTAAGATATGATTAAGAAGCCTTAAAGTAGCTGTTGAAACAGAAGGACAAGGAGCTATGCTCTATTCAACAAATTCTTTAGACAAATTGGAAAATTGGTAAGAATGGAAAGCATTACAAGTTGTTGAACGTTCAACATGCAAATATCTATTATGTCAAACTACAGGGATTTTAAAAGTATGTAAAGCCTATTTAAGTGCATTAAAAACAAAAACATTGAAGGATGATACCTCCTTTTGTTTTTTTCCTGTACTTTGTACCGTAGGCATCTCTGGAGAAATGATGGCTACACAAGGACAGACCATTACTGATTAGGTGGGAAAAATGGAACAATATGTTGCAAGAATGAATATTATAGGGGATAAAAATCTGGATGTCAGAGTAAAAATATTGTAAATCCAAGAACATAGTTTTAATGTAAGAGATACATTGCATGAGCACCTATTAACTAGTATTACATTTCTTATAGCACGTCGTTGAAGAATATTGTAGAGCTCTACAGGCTTGCAATAAAGTTTAAGGCTTTCTTCAGCTGCAATTTCCTCTTCCTCGGACAAATGTAGGATACAACCTTGGCGGCACATTTGATCTGCACCTCTAGAATAGCCGCAATTGCAAACAGAAATGATGTGAGTTAGTGGAAGCTCTTATTTCCAATAACATTACAGAGAAACAGCATATTCACCATATGCGTCATATATAGAAAAGGAATAGTTATTCCATTCTAGCCGTTTTTGATTAATTATCATATCCACATAGACATCCCCCCCAAAAGCTTGTGAAAAAACAAGAATTACAGTCGGTCCAAGAATATGGAAACAAATCCACATGTGCAACACTTTGAACTAGCGACTTGAACAGTAACATGACTAAGGGTGAGAAAGTACATACGTGATTTCACGATCCACGAGAGGTATGCCAGGCATGCTTGTCAGATGATATCAGACGACGCAGCTTTTGGACAATTCTATGTTAGTTTAACAGACCTGCATGAAATGATATCCATTGTTACAAACAAAAATTTAAAGGGAAATAAAATGGACCAAGATACAAACATAACTATTTTAATGTACTTATTGTAAGTGATGCCAATAAGGAAAATTACTAGGGGTATTTCAATAGCTCTCAAAATTCCTTTTTTATAGTAAACATTCCATTCCATTCCATTCCATCCCATACTAAAATACTTTTCACCCCCCAAGGCCTCCATACTAACACTGTTGAAAACTCATTATAGTAAGTACAGGTTCCCATGGAGCCAAAATTGGTCAACGCCAACAAACATCACTTAAAACTTTTGCCAACCCTAAATGGATTCTACTTTTGCAAATTTATATGCACACAACACTGCTGTGAATTATCAGAAAACAAGATTTCTATAAGCTATCATCTCCAACAGGCAACTTCTCAACTAGAAAGTCATCATTCTTCAAGAACGAGAGTAAGGACTAAGGAAAGATGAATCTGAATATTTAGAATCTATGTTGATATGTTAAAACACGCAATACAGTACGTAGATAAAGCTTTCTCCGTGTAGGATAAAAGTTCTGATCAAATCTAGTATCACCTCTATACACTTATAATACAAGTGTCTGTCCACCGATCATATGCGTCTCAGCAGATGAAAATATCAGCTCTATTCAAAGATGATAATGATAAGCATAAACTATAATGAGAGCTGAACTGAATTGAATTGAATTGAAAAACAAAAAATGTTACCAGATTAAGGTTGATACGGCGCAGATATAGGGTGGGGGTGATTTCCTACGGTGGGTGGGTCCGTAAACCTATCTGTAAACAATTGGTAAGTTCTTCTTATACTTGGAAACCTAAGGCATTAGCTGAAACAGCAGCAGCTGATTAGCTCAAGATCAGGGTTTTTTTTCGCGTCAGCATTAAGTAATCGGGCCCCCGTATCGAAGGTTTAAAGGGCCTCCAATTAATAAATGTGATCCGTCCAACAGGATGGAGTCAGTATTCTTCGAATACGCCGTGCGCATAACTGTCCTTGAGGGCATTAAACCCAAAAGTGCGCGCATGCCATGGCTTCGTAGTTGTGATCCCGGCGGCAGGCTTTCATGCCGCGGTGAGCAAAACGAAAGAGTCTCCAGTGGTGGCTCCTCCTCGTCGTCTTCGGACATTTATTGATCTTGAATCCGATCATCCTGAATTCTTCCGACTCGTTTATAAGGCTCGTGCGTATAACAAGTAATCTGAAACTTCATAAAAATCATTAGCAGAATGCCCAGACAGAGCTCATCTTTACATATAGCGGTCTCTAGCTTGATAATAGAGAATTCAGGTATTGGTTATGAAATGATCATCGGACTGAAATGGGTTATCCAATTATCATATACCATTGACAGCTGAGAGGAGGATTATAATGATCAGCCAGCCATTGCTAGCAGCTCTATAGACTGTAATAGTCTCTCTCTCTCTCTATGTTTTTGTGTGTGCATGTGTGTGAGAGAGAGATCAACGAGGGTGAAACAACAATGGAAGAAGAAAAGAGTTTTATTGGACTTTTATATATATATGGGCTTTTAGAAAATATTTTATTACTTTTGAATTAAATATATATTATAAGTTTTTTTTATATTTTTTTATGCATGCATAAGTTGGGAGTGGGAAATTTAATGAAATCACCCTCTTTCTCTTTTCGAAGTAAAGTAAGATTCGTTTGACTTGTGTCAAAGTATTCTCTAATCTTATTTTTATTTCATTATTTTATTTTTAACATTTTAAAATGATGATACATTTTTGAAATGAAATATTAGAGACAAATTTTGAAAGAGATCATATTTTTAACTTCTTTTGGTGAAGTAAAATAATTCTATTGAATTTTAAAATTATGAATTTTTTGTAACGGAAAGGATTGTTTACGCAGCTTTTATGGAATATGTATTTCGAAATTGAGACTGTTTCTGTTGGGGTAGGTCTCCCCCAAACTCTCCAAGAATCTGGCAATTCAACATTGAATTTCTAGTAATCTCCTTCATTTGATAGATACTCAAGGAAAAACATATATTTTTTTTTTGCATAAAAATAGAGGAGCAACATCTTATACTTGAATTTGATATTTTTCTATAACTTTTAAATTTAGGTCTAACTTCTTTTTTTTAATTTGTTTTGGTTATATATGTTAGAGGATAATATAATATATATTTGTAAGATATTATCACAATATTATAAATTATCACAATATTATAAATTGTGATAATATTAATATTATATTATTTAGTTCCTTATATGTTAATTATTATGTCTATATAATCGACACAATCTTTGTAATAAAAAATAACAATTCAATACAATTTTTCTCTCTTTAGTTTAACATGGTATCAGAGCCTTGTTTTTGTTCTCGAGTCAATTAAGTGATAGTCTTCCGCTGCCTCCATCAATGGTTACATTAGTCATTGATAGAGGGCTCTAATCATTTAGTAATAATATTATTTTTTGTCGGTGGCCTTAAGCAACTTATCTAGGGTTTTGGATTTCATTTGAGTGAATTTGTTTTCTAGTTGGATTGAAGATTTTTTTTGGTAGCGTGGTGGAAATGAGTATGGTTGTTTTGTTCTTATATGAGGAGGATAACTTGGACAGATCGAAGGTTGATTTGGTTGAATTAGCTGATTTAAAAGAATGTTGGTTTTATTATTAGTCTTGGAGGAGAGAAAATTGAAAGTGAGTTTTTGAAGATTGGTTTGATTGGTCTTTGTTTGATTGGTTTTGGTTTTGGTTGTTTAGTTGAGTATAAGGAGTTGAATTTGATTTGGTGTTACCCTATTTTTGTGAAACTTGATATGATTGGTTTGGTTGTTGTTGAGAATATGGAGTTGAATTTGGTTTGGGTTTTCCTTAAGTTTGTAAATTTGGTTTGATTGGTTTTGATTTGGTTTGATTGTCGTGGGTTTTTAATTTCATTTTGGTTTTTTGGAGGAGTTTGTGGAGCTTGGTTTAATTGATTTTGGTTTGGTAGTTTATTTTGGTTGGTCTGAATCGAAAAAGAGCTATTTTTTTGGTAAATAATTAATGGATTAGGCAGAAGAGGGAAGAAAAGAAGATTAAGAATGATGCGTAACTTCTTATTGTTCGCGTTTTCGTTTTCTGATTGTCAAACTCTCCATGCATTTTGTTGTTACATCGTGAGTTTAAA
This sequence comes from Impatiens glandulifera, assembly GCF_907164915.1. Classification (NCBI taxonomy): domain Eukaryota; kingdom Viridiplantae; phylum Streptophyta; class Magnoliopsida; order Ericales; family Balsaminaceae; genus Impatiens; species Impatiens glandulifera. The sequence continues at coordinate 64,099,924 of NC_061863.1, forward strand.
TAGAAATGTTAGAGTATAATATAATATATAACCCTCGATAGTTCTTTTTTCAAAACTATACCGGTTTTCAAGACCGGAGCTATCAACCACTTTGTAAGATATTATCACAATATTATAAATTATGATAATATCAATATTATATTATTTAGTTTCCTTATAGGTCAATTACAATGTTTATATAATCGACATAATCTTTGTAACAAAAAATAATAATTCAATACAATTTTTCTCTTTAGTTTAAGAATACGATGTTCGTATATTATGTCAATTTAATGAATTTATTTAAAAATTATAAGTTTATATAAAAAGAAAATGAATTTATTTAAAAATTATAAGTTTATATAAAAAGAAAAGGTGTTTGCTTTTAGGTCAATGAGTTGAAAGATGGACGGTGAAATACAAAGAAACTACCTCCGTGACCTATGGACGTTCTTAAATTAATCTTGTTTGGAGTTCAATTTTCTAAATTAATTTATTTTATTTATTCTCACATTAATTTAATTTATTGATCAAACTTATTTTTTTATAATTAATTATTAAATATATTATAAATTTAATAATTTATATTATATATATATTTAAATTATTATTTTTATGAATTTAATTGTATATTTTAATATATTTAAATTATTATTTTTATAAATTTAATTATTTATATTTTAATATATTAATTTAAATTATTACTTTTATAAATATAAGTTATATTTTAATATATCTGTTATATCGTAAGTTTGTAAAAAATATTCAAAATTTATATTATTTTAAAAAAATAAATTTAAAATACTTGTAAAACTTAAAAAATAAACAAATATATTAATGATATTATATATTTAATTGTGTTTATGATTATTCATGATAAAATTGGGGTGATATCGGAAAACAAATAACATCTCATCTCATTCCATTCCAATCAAGTACCGGCCAAAACGGGATAAAAAGCAGCCCGAAGATCATCTAAAACCCACGAACCCATTCTTAAACTCAAAATGCAATAAACATCATATCAAACACTAATTCATCTCCAACCCAAAAACTCATTTTCAAACTAAAAAGAATATTCTTAGAATATTATTTTCTTACAATAACTTTTTAACTTTATTAATATTATCTATATATTTATCTACTTTACATATTTAATCCTAATCTTTTTTCATTCCTTTAATAAAATTAATTATATATATCAATAATTCATATACAACTAAATAATTCAATAATATATTTAAATAAATAAATATATTATATTAAAGTTTAAGTTATAAAATATAACGTAAAAATAAAAAATAAAATAAATAAAATTTCAAATATAATACAATTTAATGATTTAATTATGTATTTAAAAAATATTATAACTTTTATCTTAAAATTAAAAATTAAAAAACCAATGAAGTGTTTCAAATAATTTATATAAACAAGTTTAATATTTAAATTATACTTCATATATTTGAAGGGCTTATTTATAAATTTATAAAAAAAATTGTCGAATGAACAGAAACTACTTGTTTAGAGATGGAGGACATTCTTATTTTGCCGGCTGCGTTTGCCGGCCCGTTAGAGCAGACAATGGGAATACGTTTGCATTTGCTGTTTCCTTGGAGATGCTTACAATTCGAATAAAACAAATGAAGGATTATAATTTATATTCATAATCAAACAACTAAAATAAATGGTAAAAAAACATTTTCAATTTTATGTGAACTAATATAATATATAATAAACTCAGAGTTGACAGTCAAACAAAAGCTGGATTAGAAAAAATAAATTGTTCAGTAAACTTTTAAATTTGTCTATTGAGATTATAGACTTATTAGAGTAAAATTTGTTTGGAAGGGATAAATAAAAAAAAAAAAAAACAAACTAGACTGCAATAATAAAATTTTTAAAAATAATAATTTAAATATTAATATTAAAAATATATAATCAAATTAAAAATAATAATTTCAATAGATATATTAAAATATAACTAATTAAATTTATACAAATTATAATATAAATTGATATATTAAAATATAAATAATCAAATTTATAAAAAATAATAATTTAAATATATATATAAATTTAGTATATATTTAATAATGAGTTATAAGATTTAAAAAAATGAAAGAAAAAAACTAAATTTAGTTTGAGAATGAATAAAAAAAATTATTATGAGAAATTAAATTTCAAACCAGGTTAATTTAAAAATTGAACCATAAATGAACACATAATGTAATTTAAGTGAAATCTTCTCTCCTTTTTTTTCTCAATTAAATTTAATCAAGTTTATTCAAATGCCTTAAAGAATTTATCAATAAATATATATATATATGATTATAATACTAGAAATAAACTAAATTTAACATTTACAAAATATTAATACTAAATAAAAGAGAAAACAATAAATACTGAGTTCCTTCTCCTTAAAAAATTTGAGTAAATTGAACAATTATTTATGTTACTTAATTCACCTTAGTCTTACCTTTATACAATGATTAAATTTATGTGCAATTTTGATTCTTTATTAGCACATAAATATGATAGAAATAAAAAATAGAGTTGTGAACGACAAAAGATTAGACAAGAAGCGAACAGTCCGTATGCTATCTACTTAGGCAAGACACATTAGAAGAGATTTAGTTACATTTACTTAAAATGAATATACTAGCTTTATACCTTTCAAACAAACTTCATTCAATGCAACACAACTAACTAAAACTATATTTTAAGATAGAGATTTGACTTTGGAGTGGGAAAGCAATTTAATACTTGTTCTAGGGTTTAACTTTCCCTATTAAGGTCAAACTGTTTGGTTTATGGTAGAGGACATGCATATATAGTATAGTATTGGTCTTTGGCTTATATGCCGGACCACACAGAGCAAACCCAAGGGTAAACTCAGCAATCCTCGCAATTAGGAAATCCAATGATCATGATTTCTTATTCAAAGAATTTAGAAACTATGTTGTAAGCTAAATCAAATAGGCATTGAAAATATATTTTTGTCGATAAACTAGACAGATATGTAAACAGATTAATTAATAGGTCTTTATTTCTTTCTAAAATTGAACAAAAGGAAGAGTTCTTACCACCGCCACCGCCGTCACTTAAATTGTTGATAATCTTAACAAAAGAGTAAATTTCAAGAAACCAGTAACAAATATCATTAGCAGTAAATTAGTGAGGGTGGTTCTTGACACCTTTAACAAAATCCAAATATATCATCACCACCATCCTAGCTCTTCTTCTCAGGATCCTCCGCATCTTTTTTCTGAATCTTTTCAAATATTAGGTTACAATCGTTAATGTTCCGTCCACCAATCAGCCCGTGCTTCCATAGCTTTATCAAAAATAATCTCCAGCACCTGCACAACCAATTCATTAACGAAGCCATATACAGATCCACATGTTCGAACCGATTCAAAAATTACTGGCATTTAGTTTCTCACGTGGATCCAAATTCAGATCCAAAAATTAAAAGAGTTTCCAAATGGGAAGTAAGTGAAACAATTGGGTATGAGTTTTCAAGATTGAAGCAGACAAAAGAGTAAATTTAAACAAATGAAGATGAAAAAGCACAAGCTACCATAGCAGTGATGGCGAATCAACAAGAGCTCGGCCATGCAGTTTTGAAAATGCTACACAAGCCCAAGGCATGTGACCGTCTGCAATTATTCTGCCAATGTGAAAATATAAACATTAGCATCAAAGAAGCCCTTATGGAACAGGTTCAATGCTTCCAATACCAATACCAGAAATATGGCTATGATAAGCAATGTAAAAGGATTACCGCTGTTTCCTCGCAAATGTGTTCCACATTAACATCATTTCTTTTTCGTCTTTGGTAACGTCCACAAACTCATTAAGCCTCTGCAACAATAAAGTGTAAATTTGTTGGAAAATAAAGATTTTACTTATGCAAATATGTTAAATACACAATCACTTTATCATATTACTAAAGTTGAAACTTATGTTCTCATTTTAAATATCTCCAGCAATTCTTTGTTTATTTGTCTAATCTGATATACAATCTTTCCAAACCCAACGGGGTAGCTCAAGTGATAAGAGTCTTGTCCCAAAGCATAAACCTTGATTCACCACATGAAATATTGTATAAAAAAACTGATTAAAAGCTTTGATTATGTGCACCTCCAGAAAATTATGTGATTCACAGTTTTAATTATTTGTACAATCAAACACAATACACATTTATGATTACCACGTATAAATTGAACGAAAGCAAAGGAATCACAAATCTATCCAGGAATAAGAATCTGTATGTGTAACATTTTTTTTGTGAAAGATAAGATGGTGAAACAAATGAACAGTGAGAATCTGCTAGCCCTTCAATTATTCAAAGCTAGGACAGCTAAGAAATCCCAAGAAATGAATCAAACAAACATACCCTTCGATCTTCAATATCCACAACATCATTGTCAACCTCATCTTCACTGTCACGATCTGCCAAAACTTCTTCCAATGCCATAGGCTGCAATTAGAAGATTACACTTTAGACAACAATTAGAGATATAACAATTTAATGCCAAGATCTTTATCCACAAAGCAGCTTTGTTCAGGAAAATATCATTATAGCCTTCATCACTGTTAAGATTTGGCCATCATTTAAGCATTGATCTGCTAATCAATATGCCATATTTCAAGTTTTTAAACTAAATAGTATCTAGGTCAGATTTGTGCTTGGAGCTCGTTTATGGTTTAATGAACCATCAAAGAAGTAGGTGCAAATAAGAAAATTGAAGCAGAACTATATTGTTTAAATAATGATCTGCTAATTCAATAGGCCATATTTCAAGTTCTTAAACTACATAGTATCTATGTTGGATTTGTGCTTGTAGCTCGTTTATGGTTCAATGAACTATCAAAGAAGTGGGTGCAAAAATGAGTAAATTGAAGCAGAACTTCAATATTAAAATATGCTAACAATGTAATTAGAAAACCCGTGGAAGAACACTTGTAATTTTACAATTTTTTAGGAAAACTACTAAAACAAATATAATCCTTTCAGAAACAATTTTAATTCATGCACAAGCAACACATATTGTACTCACGTACAAAAAGCTAGATAATTGATAGAGATTGTGAAGATTAGACAAAGGCATCTCACCTGTGCACTTTGGGAGTGGATGAATGGGCGTTTCTCCAACAAGGCACGACTGAAACGAAGAATTAAATAAAGAACTATATTCAGATCATGGAGAAGGAGAAGAATCCACTAAAAATTTTAAATGAGTTTATAGAAAACATCAAATATTAAGACAGTTATAAATGCAAGGCTTTAAGGAACAAACATTTCAACAAATGCAAAATTGGATTTCAATATATAGAAGGTAAAGCAACTGATAAGGCAATCAAATGAATAGACCTAGATCTATCACACTCTTTCAGATACAAAATAATACTTCACAAATCATTCAACTACTGCAGTTGTGTTTTACAGATAAAGTAATCCAATTTCCCTTTAAAAATTTTGAAACTCTTTAGCCACAAGAAAAATAGGGTTGTACCTAAATAATAAGCTCAACTGTGATGTGAAATATGCATGGTGACAAGGGATACAGAGATTATAGGGGGTTAACCTAAATAATCTTATCCAAAGTTACTTGAAAATAGTGATTAGATGCCTATTTTTTAAGTAACCTTGGGTAATGATATGAATTGAACCCCTTATGCTTATCTACTAGTTTAGATAATTACAGAATATATCAAATAATATTAAACTAAAGATCTGGAAATTAAAGCATATAATATTTTACCAACTCTGTCTAAATTCAAAGACTAAATTGGAATATGAACATACTTCCTTGGGTCAGAACGCGCAATAGATAACTTTTTCTTCTTTGCAAGCTGTGGCAAGGTAGTAGGTCCGAGATTGTTTCCAGCTATCGATTGGATACCTTCAGGATCTGCATGTGAGTGTGATTGAGCAATACCTTTTGACATTCCAGTGACATCAGAACTGGGTATATCACGATCCAAGAACTCTGCGATACCTAAAAATGAGAATATGTCAATTACTCTCATAAAGATATAAGTCCACGCATTAAGATCTTTCCCTATCATTCATGGAGATACAGAAGATATAGCTTATAGGGTTCCTTTCCAGAGAAGGTAGCCTTTGAATTTGTTAAGAATAGAAATTCTTCTAAAATGGATCTGAGTTGTATAAACCTCTGAAGAAAATAAATTATTTACCAAGTCACTGATAAACCATTGTTTACACAATCAATGTAAATATATTTTTCTGGACAGTTTTACAACAAGAACAGAACTTTTAGAAAAATTTACTTGAATGTGTGTACATACCATCAGCCTTGTCCTGAACTTCGTTAACTGCAGATGGGTAGTCAGAATCTATGATCAGTGGATGAACATGCTTCGAATTCTGCAGAAGATTGGTTGCTTTTCTACGCTTTAGTAGCTTTGAACTTCACAGAGAACATTCAGAAGGATCAAATTCTCAGTCAAGTCAAAATTATATTAGCACTTAGGTCATAAATTATACACGAAGAAAATGACTATACAAACTCACCAAAAGAAAAAGGCCTGTTGCTGAGGATCGACACAATCGGCAGCGACCTAAATGAAGTACATTACAAAGAAATTAATAAGATCATCTAGTTATAATCACATGTAGATCCATCATCCACTAAAAGAAGCATCATTAAACAAAATTTAAGTGGAGTATACAAAACTTCTCACAAAATGATATTCTGCAAAAGAAATGAGAAACAAACTAAAAAACACGTGCATTACAAACAAGAACAATATATATATATATATATATATATATATATATATATATATATTATAACACTTTGATATAATTTTAAACAGCTTAGTGGAATAGTTTGAATCTTTTTTTATATGAAGCTCATCTTAATAGTTTGAATCATAATTGTATTACTGATGCTGATAAATTCTATGGTTAGAATCCCTATAGCCCCTATAACAGAAAAAAAAATTCTATAATTTTTCAAGATGGAAGTAGAATCTCACCTCAGATTGCTCAACCTCAGTTTTTACAGATACATTCACAGCTTGAATCTCACCTTTGACCTATAAGATGAAGGAAGTTTGTAGTTTGCTCTCCAAAGGATAAAAGATTAAATCAAATCAAGACATTTACTAACCCAAAACTCAAAGTTGAATAGATCATGAGATGAGGATAAATGGTATCTCAAACCCTGTTAATAAACTACAAGCATTAGCCAAACTAACTTAAGATTGTGTTTATCTCAGCAGCATCAGTATAATACTTGAAAACAAAAATATGAGAACTATAGGAGCTTGTTCGATGTGGGGTTAGTTGGATTTATTCCCATATCACATCATATATCCCTTCAACAATCAATTCACTCAATTCATCAATCAAAACACCAAATTATCCCTACTTAACATACAAAATGTTATTTAGTAATTTAAGCAAAATAATCCATTTTTTCATCAAACAAGATTTGAATTCTTAATTCCAAATTTTATTCAAATAACCCCAAATCAAATGACTTCTATAGTGCAACAGTATCTTAACAAAAAAAAGTCTCTCTTTTTCCGGGTTTTCAAATTACACTAGGATGTTTTGTGCTATAAACAAGAAAAACTAAGATTTAAAACCCAATCTCTGTTTTTTCTTTTGTAAATTAATTTGGAAACTATTGGATGTTTTCTTTTTAAAATGGTCACGAAGGACAGAGCCCACGACCTTGTGGTCACAAACTATCGGAATATTAGATATATGATACTCCTAAAATTATGAGATTAAATTTGTATCAGATAGGGTGTAATAAAAGATAAATTTATATGATTGGATTTGAATAAAGTGCTACAATGTTAGGATATCCATAATAGATTATTTATATATAAATATATTCTCAATAATACAATTAAAGTTTATAATAGTAAATGATATCATAATTCACAACATTAGGTTAAGAGTTAAGGGTTAGACTTGAGGGAGAGTGTTGAATATTAGATATTATACTCCTAAAATAAAAGGATTAGGTTGATTCACATACAGTATGTGATTAGATTAAATATAATACTACTATCTTGAGTATCTTATAAATAGATTATCTATATTATGTAAGACATGTTTTCAATAATAAAATTTATCCTTGATTTATTTCTTTATAAAAATAAATATACAAAAGAAAATACTAGGGAAGAGACTATCACATTAAATTTTCTTTCCGAAAAGGTGAAGTAGATAAAATAGACAAGAAGATTTACCTTAAAACTACCACATTTGGCCAAACAGAACGGGCAAGAGGAGTCTTCTACAACTGCATTTTCAGGGAAAACATCAGATACACACCTCAAAGGCAGCTTGAAGTGACAATGTTGGCAGTAGTATAAATTCAAATGAATGATATTCTAGTCTAGACAGCTCCTGATTAACGTCATACTAACTGCTTTTAGTGATGTATACAAACAAGGATGCTAAGATTATGTAGGATCTTTTTATTTCTCGTTCATTTTCTTCTTCTAAACCCCCATTTTTTTTACATTGGATCGTGGTTTTTGGGTAAACAGCATCTCAAAGCGACTGTTCGCATATTGCAACAATTTTATGCAAACTTTAATGTTTTTAATAAAATGTCCTATTAAGAATTTAATATTTATTATTTTACACTATAACTAATATTAAATAATAAGGAATATGATAAAACATAAATTTAGATTGGGACTGGAATGTTTAATGACTATTCCCTCAGAGAAACTATTATTCAATTTATATGGCAGTTTGAAAAATAGGACATTTGAACAACAAGAATACCTTCTGTTCTCTGCAACTTATTGTTAAGGTACCTGAAGTTGAATACTACATTACCACTTCTCAACCTACAAAAAGAATTACTAAAAAATTAGAAGTATTTTATTTATTAGAGATCCATGTTAACTAATCGACCTACAAAATGTATTACCCAAAACTAATAGTATTTCATATATTACTCGAGATGAATATCAAAGACCACTTACATCACCGGGCAAACAAGCAATAAATCGAACAATAGAAAGATATATTATGATGATGCAGAACATATAAAGAGGTAGCAACAAGAGAGTTCACAGTAAGGCTTTGGCGATTTTATTTGTAATGTAAAATTTTAACTCACTTCCATATGGAATATCTTCAATCACAAGAAGGGTACTCAGAAAAACTAAACCAACTCAATTAAAAAGAGGGTGAAGCACAAATAAAAAGGTAGCATCAATATTTCTCAGTAAGGAGAAAAAACAATTGAAAATCGTTACCGGATAACACGGTACAATGAAGTATTAAGAGTACTGTCGTTTGAGTCATAAGGGGATTTGTCTTTTGCACCAACTTCTTCAGCACAAATAATATCTTCCACTTGCTTTGGAGCAGACTTCATACAATAAAATAAATTGTGATCAACAAGAAAGCACTAGTCAACTCTTAACAAGAAACACATCTTAACAAGAGCTTTGCAGAGACAAATGAAACGGTACAAACCACAGCATCAGAGTTGTCTGAGTCATAAGGGTATTTGTCTTTTGCGCCAACTTCTTCCGCACAAATAATAACTTCAATTTGCTTTGGTGCAGTCTTCATACGATAAAACAAATTGTGATCAACCAAAAAAGTATTATTACACACACAAGAAATACATGTTAACAAGAGCTTTGCAGAGACAAATGAAACGGTACAAACCTCAGCAACAGAGTTGTAAGGGGTCTGAAATGAAATAAATTTGTCCTTGTCTGTGCAACTTAACTGTAAAATATAGAAGAAAAAAAGAAACAAGTCTAGTTTAGACTTTTTTTTAAGTATATTACCTTTCTAAGAGTAAAGAAGATGATGTAAAGTAAGACACTTCAGGTTAACTTATACCTTCATAAATGAAGAGTGCATTTCAATGGAGGTCGTCATCTCCGCCTTCTCCCCTAAACTCAAGTTGGGAGACTTTTCCATGGGTATTTTGCCAAATAGGCAGCATCCTTCAATGTTTGCTGACATGTACATGGAATCAAGTAAGAAGCAGGACATTTTTGGGCAGAGAAAACAAGGAATCACAAGCTCAAGATTAATTCACCCAAAATAAATAATAATAATAATAATAATAATAAAGTAGTATTAAAAACAGTTGATATTAATATAGGTTACATATTGTAATTGGACTTTGATATTGTAATTGGGGGTTCAGAAGGCATTTTTAAGGCTCATATAGGCTAGATCCACTGTCATCCATGCGACATAACATGCCTCCAAAATGTACATCAAACATCCGTTACTCGCAAGAATCAATTTCATGCTTCATATATCTACCTTCTTTACTAAAATGTAACCTGAATAACAACTTACATGGACAATGTGATGCATCTGTACAATACTTTGTCAGATCAATAGCATTAATTGATTCTCCTAATTGAGCTGCATTAAAGGGGACAAAAAAAATTATTACAAAGAAGAGAAGAATCATTGGAAGTCCATCATTTGTCACCATATAAGTGTTACAGCATACCAAAGCTGACAAACAGAATAAAAAGAGAACCAGATTTAATCTCCCCCTCCAACTTGTTAATGTCTGGAAAGGTAAACTTTGTTTCAGCTCCAGTTGAAGTAGTTAGGATATCTGCTCGACTAAAGCGATAAACTGCAGAATACTGTATGAACATAATATTAGGATGAAAAACAAAACACTCGTCCCAATCAACAAGCCTTTCAAAAGTATTTAGACAGACATTTGTATGAACATAAAATGGATAGTAAACAAAGAAGGATAATGTTTCCAGAAAAGCAGAACGACAAAATAGATTAGCAGAGAACTAGAGAAACATACAGTATCTGTAACTCCAAAGTCAGCAACTGGCTTAGCCAACATTATGCAAATAGGGAAAAGATTTTGATGTTGAAATCCATTGATCAGAGTCCCTGAAACAGAAACTGGTATCTGGACCCTGCAGTTAAAAAAGAAACCAGAAGTGTTGTCAATCTGAAAACTTCAAAACATATAATGTTAAAAATTGTCCCAGATATTATGGAAAAAATGTTCTAGTGATGGTCAGTTCATAACTTGGCCTAGAAGGTTTTAGAGAAATATACTGTTGATCAAAACAGGCAAACTTGCATTTAATACTCCAATACACAGTATGATAAATTATTCTGATTTTTTTCCCAGATAGCAAGATGTCAAATTAAGTAAATTATAGAATTTTATGAACCTCGATTTCATGAAGACAATATATAGACGGGCCTTTCTCATAAGGTACAATAACATCGAAATTAGGAAAGACCCAACTAAATCTGCTTGAAAAAGAACAATAAAAGATTATCTGCAGTGAAGAAGCATATTCTCATTAATTATCTGGAAATCTCAGTAATGCACTTTCCCAGTTTCACCTGGGATTCTCAGACTACGAAACAAAGATCAACCATTTAGTAAGTTACAATCTTGAACTATTCTGGTTGATTAGATTCAGAGGAACAGTACATCTCTCAAGATCTTTTTAGTAGTGAAAGGAAGCAGGGTCTTAAGATATGATTAAGAAGCCTTAAAGTAGCTGTTGAAACAGAAGGACAAGGAGCTATGCTCTATTCAACAAATTCTTTAGACAAATTGGAAAATTGGTAAGAATGGAAAGCATTACAAGTTGTTGAACGTTCAACATGCAAATATCTATTATGTCAAACTACAGGGATTTTAAAAGTATGTAAAGCCTATTTAAGTGCATTAAAAACAAAAACATTGAAGGATGATACCTCCTTTTTTTTTTTTCCTGTACTTTGTACCGTAGGCATCTCTGGAGAAATGATGGCTACACAAGGACAGACCATTACTGATTAGGTGGGAAAAATGGAACAATATGTTGCAAGAATGAATATTATAGGGGATAAAAATCTGGATGTCAGAGTAAAAATATTGTAAATCCAAGAACATAGTTTTAATGTAAGAGATACATTGCATGAGCACCTATTAACTAGTATTACATTTCTTATAGCACGTCGTTGAAGAATATTGTAGAGCTCTACAGGCTTGCAATAAAGTTTAAGGCTTTCTTCAGCTGCAATTTCCTCTTCCTCGGACAAATGTAGGATACAACCTTGGCGGCACATTTGATCTGCACATCTAGAATAGCCGCAATTGCAAACAGAAATGATGTGAGTTAGTGGAAGCTCTTATTTCCAATAACATTACAGAGAAACAGCATATTCACCATATGCGTCATATATAGAAAAGGAATAGTTATTCCATTCTAGCCGTTTTTGATTAATTATCATATCCACATAGACATCCCCCCCAAAAGCTTGTGAAAAAACAAGAATTACAGTCGGTCCAAGAATATGGAAACAAATCCACATGTGCAACACTTTGAACTAGCGACTTGAACAGTAACATGACTAAGGGTGAGAAAGTACATACGTGATTTCACGATCCACGAGAGGTATGCCAGGCATGCTTGTCAGATGATATCAGACGACGCAGCTTTTGGACAATTCTATGTTAGTTTAACAGACCTGCATGAAATGATATCCATTGTTACAAACAAAAATTTAAAGGGAAATAAAATGGACCAAGATACAAACATAACTATTTTAATGTACTTATTAAAGTGATGCCAATAAGGAAAATGACTAGGGGTATTTCAATAGCTCTCAAAATTCCTTTTTTATAGTAAACATTCCATTCCATTCCATCCCATACTAAAATACTTTTCACCCCCCAAGGCCTCCATACTAACACTGTTGAAAACTCATTATAGTAAGTACAGGTTCCCATGGAGCCAAAATTGGTCAACGCCAACAAACATCACTTAAAACTTTTGCCAACCCTAAATGGATTCTACTTTTGCAAATTTATATGCACACAACACTGCTGTGAATTATCAGAAAACAAGATTTCTATAAGCTATCATCTCCAACAGGCAACTTCTCAACTAGAAAGTCATCATTCTTCAAGAACGAGAGTAAGGACTAAGGAAAGATGAATCTGAATATTTAGAATCTATGTTGATATGTTAAAACACGCAATACAGTACGTAGATAAAGCTTTCTCCGTGTAGGATAAAAGTTCTGATCAAATCTAGTATCACCTCTATACACTTATAATACAAGTGTCTGTCCACCGATCATATGCGTCTCAGCAGATGAAAATATCAGCTCTATTCAAAGATGATAATGATAAGCATAAACTATAATGAGGGCTGAACTGAATTGAATTGAATTGAAAAACAAAAAATGTTACCAGATTAAGGTTGATACGGCGCAGATATAGGGTGGGGGTGATTTCCTACGGTGGGTGGGTCCGTAAACCTATCTGTAAACAATTGGTAAGTTCTTCTTATACTTGGAAACCTAAGGCATTAGCTGAAACAGCAGCAGCTGATTAGCTCAAGATCAGGGTTTTTTTTTCGCGTCAGCATTAAGTAATCGGGCCCCCGTTTCGAAAGTTTAAAGGGCCTCCAATTAATAAAGATGATCCGTCCAACAGGATGGAGTCAGTATTCTTCGAATACGCCGTGCGCATAACTGTCCTTGAGGGCATTAAACCCAAAAGTGCGCGCATGCCATGGCTTCGTAGTTGTGATCCCGGCGGCAGGCTTTCATGCCGCGGTGAGCAAAACGAAAGAGTCTCCAGTGGTGGCTCCTCCTCGTCGTCTTCGGACATTTATTGATCTTGAATCCGATCATCCTGAATTCTTCCGACTCGTTTATAAGGCTCGTGCGTATAACAAGTAATCTGAAACTTCATAAAAATCATTAGCAGAATGCCCAGACAGAGCTCATCTTTACATATAGCGGTCTCTAGCTCGATAATAGAGAATTCAGGTATTGGTTATGAAATGATCATCGGACTGAAATGGGTTATCCAATTATCATATACCATTGACAGCTGAGAGGAGGATTATAATGATCAGCCAGCCATTGCTAGCAGCTCTATAGACTGTAATAGTCTCTCTCTCTATATGTTTTTGTGTGTGCATGTGTGTGAGAGAGAGATATCAAGGAGGGTGAAGCAACAATGGAAGAAGAAAAGAGTTTTATTGGACTTTTATATATATATATGGGCTTTTAGAAAATATTTTATTACTTTTGAATTAAATATATATTTTATAATTTATTTTTCTTTTTTTTTATGCATGCATAAGTTGGGAGTGGGAAATTTAATTAAATTACCCTCATAAACCTTTTTTTTTTTTTAAATGAGCAAAACTTTACAAAAATAATCATTTCGGACAGAAATAAAAAGTATATCTTTAATATTTTTTCCATTTTTTTTCATTTATTTCTTCTCCTTTTCTTTTTGGTCTTCTCCCCTTATCTCTAAACCCTAAGCACTACGACGAACGACGACGTACACTGGTATACTTCCGTGTTCAACAAGGATGGCGACATACATTGGTATACTTCCGTTCAGCAAATATGACGACATACACTATACACTAGTATATTGGTATACTTCCGTTCTGAAATATATAGTTGTTTGTTTATTTTCTGATAGCATTGTTCCTTTTTATACACCCATAAGTGATCATGTCACACGAGAGTATCAAAATATGTTTCTTGTTTCTCGAAAGTTGGTCGCGTTACGATTGCGGCATGGAATGAGAAGAGACGGCACTATCGCCGATAAGTGTATTTTGCTTATGTGTAATTTTGTAAATATCTCTAAGTTTATTTTGTATGAGTGCAATAATATTTGAAAACTGAGATTAATTTGTAAATTCTTCATTATTTTGTATTTTTTATGTTTAATCTTGAATTTTTATCTCTTTATTATTAAATCTCTCTGTGTGAAGCTAGTCCCTCAAATTATATTGTGCCAATATATAACAATTACCATCCCATTGATCTTGAAACTGATATGATTATGAGATGAAACTCTCTATCGTCTATCGTCGTCAATTTAAAGTTGTTAATTTGTTTAACAATAGGAGATTGTCGATTGTAGTGAATAATATTTTTTTCCGATAATAGTTATAAAAAGAGTAATATTTAAAATAGACTCATCCTGTCTCAACCGTGCCACCTCTTCGCGTGCTGCGATCGTAACGTGACCCATCGTGTCGCGACCGTGCTGCATCTTCACCTCCACGCTTCACGTGCAGTGACCGTGCCGCCTATTCGCCTACTACGCTTCGCGATATCATGTTGTTGCTCACTAGATCTGGAAAATTTGTTTTTGTGTATCATGTCGTTTGTTCGCCGTTGTGTTGTGTTTGTCGTATTGTGTTCGTCGTTCGCTTAGGGTTTAGAGAGAAGGCGGAGAAGAAAAAAATGAAAAAAAATTTGAGAATTTATAATAAATACTAAATTTCGTCGCGTCACGCGAATGGAGTATTTTCGTCTTTAAACAGATCAAAATTTTCATTTTTGCAAAGTTTATCCGGTATGGGTATTTTAAAAAAAAAAAGAGTGAGATTATCGGACGTCAAATTTCCCTCAAGTAGTAGGGTTAAAACTGAGAAAATATTAATAATTTTTTTTTAAGAAAAATGATTCATTTTTGTAGTTACATGCCATCCCACACTTGTAAGGTCATAGCTTATAATTTATTTTCTTCTATAATTTATTTATGTATTTAAATTCAAAAATATTATATAATTTTAAAATAAGGCAGTTTTCCTATTATATCATGTGCATTTTTGGAATGGAATATTATGGGAATCTTTGGAGTCCAAGTGGGAAAGAAATTATATTTCTGTATGTTTTTATTTATCTATTGTGAAGTAATTAAACAAAATAATTATTAAGAAGTTATGGTTTTTTTGTTGCCACTGTTTTTGGAATATCTATTCCGAATTTTAGACCATCTGTATGGAGGCCTCTAAAAAACTCTACAAAATAATCTTTCTATTGGTCGCATAATAAATGAGCTACTTTTGAAACTTCTTAATATTTGATTTAGTTTTATTAGAATTTGATATTTTCTATATCTTTTAGATTTTGTAACGATGGTCTAAGTTTGTTGATTTGTTTTTGGTTAGACTATGTTTGTATATTAGGTTGATTTTAATGAATTTATTTTTAAAAAAATTATTTTGAATCGTCGAATAGTCTCTGAATGTTGATGTTTATTTTGAATCATCGGAGTGTCGATGTATGTTGATGACAGCGAGTGGTTTGATTTGAGTACCGCTGAATGTTGATGACAACGAGTGTCTTTGAATTGCCGGAGTGTCGCTGAATATTAATGACAGCGAGTGGTTTTGAATCGCAGATGGGTCGTTGGATCTTGATGAAGCGAGTGATTTTGATTCTCTATAGTGTTGTTCGATGTTGATAACATTCTTTCACTTCATCGAGTGCTTTTAAATTTTCTGAGTGTCGCTGGACGAAAGTAAAAGATAATAATTTTTGGAAAGATTATGTATGAAAAAATATGTCAAGACACGAAGACGTACAAATTTGACCGATAAATAAAGTGCAGTCTCAAAAAGCTTTGGAGTTTATGATAAATAATTTCTAAAAATATGAGATAATAGAATCATTTGAGCTCTCCTTTTTTTAATATTTTCACCATTGGAGAAGCTAACGGAAAATTGTGAATCGGTTTCTTCAGTATATTATACTCTTCATATTGGTAGATTGAGTCGAAGTCGGCTAAAAGGATCTTTTTAGAGAGAGGAGAAGTGTTAATGTTCTTATGATAATCTTTGCTCAAGTATTTTTGTCGATAGTGATCTTGTAAAATGTTTTGAGATATGAGAGGTTGTTTATATAGCCAAATGGTTCGGCTAGGTTAAGGGTGTGGGTGTGCTTAGTGATGTCATGAATTAATTAATATGAGGTTAACTTGTTTAGATGTACAATGTTTAGTTCCAATGCAATAGTAATGATGGCTAAAGATTTTCATGATTAAAATAAATATATGGACAAAATGTTAGTCTTCCTCTCTTGATGATGGACACGTGTCGTCATCTCGATTGAGGTAGACTATTTTATGATTTATAGGTTCCATTTTCAAGGTGTGCATGAAAACGCGGTGAGCCGTCCCAAGTTAGCCGGAAAACTTCAGTTTACCGAAACCATGATGCATTTTATTGGTTGGTTTTCCATGACTTGTTTTATCGAGATATCTTATTCCGGTGTGAAGAAATGTCGAACCAGATCGACATTTGTTTAGCTTTGGATTAAACTATTTGTTTTACCAAGTCATTTGAACCGCTCAATATAGATACATGTGATTTGGAAGTATGAATTTGTCAGGCTTAACCGGAGACATCTTTCCGGTTAGCATCCTTGAGTATTTAATTTCCTATTGAGGTACGGCTTGAGAAGCGATAGCTTCTCCCTGAGCTCATACCCCGATTTTTCATGATGATGTATGTTTAAGAGCATGCATTGATGTTTATGACATAAGTTGTTTACTATCAGTAAGTCTTAAAATATTTCTGAAGTAAGAAAACTTAGTTTCCTGTAGCGGTTTGGTGAAGATATCGGCCACTTGCTGTTCGGTTGAGACATACTCCAGCCGGATGTGTTTTTGTTGCACATGCTCCTGGATGAAGTGATGTCTTATGTCAATGTGTTTTGTTCTTGAGTGCAACACCGGATTGTATGTGATTGCTATTGCGCTTGTGTTGTCACAGATGATAGGAGATTCTTCGGCAGTTACACCGAAATCCTTGAGTTGCTGTTGAATCCAGAGAAGTTGTGCACATCAGCTTCCGGCTGTTAGGTACTCCGCCTCTGCGGTTGAAGTTGCAACTGAGGTCTGCTTTTTGCTGTACCATGAGACCAGTCGGTCTCCCAAAAACTGACAAGTCCCACTTGTACTCTTTCGATCAATTTTGCAGTCTGCGTAATCTGCATCAGAGTAGCTTATTATATTAAAGCTCGAGTCTTTTGGATACCATAATTCCACGTCTTGGGTTCCTTTCAGATATTTTAGGATTCTTTTAATCGCTGTATAATATGATTGATTTGGATTGGCTTGAAATCTCCCAAATACTCCGACTGCGAATAGGATGTCCGGTCGACTAGCTGTTAGGTAAAGTAGTGAGCCGATGATTCCTCGATATGTTGTTATGTCTACTACTTGACCGTCCTCGTCTTTATCTAATTTCACGGATGAGCTCATTGGTGTAGCCGCATCGGCACATGTGTCTGTTCCAAATTTCTTCAACAGTTCGGCTGTGTATTTTGGCTGACTTATGAAAGTTCTGGTTTCAATCAGCTTGACCTGAAGACTTAGGAAGAAACTTAATTCTCCCATCATACTCATTTGAAATTTGTCAGTCATCATTTTTGAAAATTTATCACATAATTTTGGATCGGTTGAGCCGAAAATAATATCATCAGCATGTATTTGAACAAGTAATATATGTGTTCCTTTTTCTCAAATTTGAAAAGAGTTTTATCAACCGAACATATTGTAAACTTGTGATCAAATAAAAATGCGGTTAATGTATCGTACCAGGCTCTTGGAGACTATTTTAAACCGTAAAGGGCTTTGTTTAGCCGGTAAACATAATTCATGTGTTCTGGATTTTTAAAACCTGGAGGTTGATCAACATATACCTCTTCATTTATTTTACCATTTAGAAAAATACTTGTAACATTCATTTGAAAAACTTTGAAATTTTTGAAAACCGCAAATGCCAAAAATATTCTAATGGCCTCAAATCTAGCCACATGGGCAAATGATTCTTCAAAATCAATGTCTTCTTCCTGTTTGTAGCCTTCAGCCACTAGCCGGGCTTTGTTCCTCGTAACTAAACCGTCTTCATTGAGTTTATTTCTGAATACCCATCTTGTTCCTATGACCGATTTATGTTTCGGTCTAAGGACTAAGTATCAGACTTTATTTCTCTCAAACTCGTTTAATTCCTCTTGCATTGCTAAAATCCAATCGGGATCTAGCAAAGCTTCATCCACCTTTTTCGGCTCAATTTGTGATATGAAAGCTGAGTTTTCATAGTGCTCCAAATTTTGTTGCCTAGTTCGGACGGGTGATGAGATGTTGCCTATTACTAGTTCAAGAGAATATTTTTATTCCTTTTGAGGTTTATTCAAGACGTGTCTTCCAAGTGTCCGGTTGGTTGATCAAGGTTAGACGGATCGGTAGGCTGAACAGGGTCAGGCCGACCGATTTCTTCAGTTGAAACTGAAACGTCGACTTTCTATGGTAAAACAACTTGATCAGGCTGAGTTTCAGCATCAAACGCTTGATCATTGACAAGCCGTCTATAGATCGGAACCTCATCTTCATCATTAGAATAAATATTGAAATTTTCCATTATGTTGTGAAGGTCGAAGGGTAATGCAGTGTTTCGTTCAACCGATTCATCAAAAACAACATGAGATGTTTCATCAACCGTTAAAGTTCTAGTGTTGTAAATTCTATATGTTTTACTTACGGCTGAATAGCCCAACATTATTCATTCATCGGATTTTGCATCAAAAGCGGTCAAATAACTTTTGCCGTTGATGTGAACATAACACTTACAGCAAAAGATCCTAAGATACCGGATATTAGGAACTTTGTCATGATATATTTCAAAAGGAGTTTTAGTAAAACGTTTAGTATTTAAAAACCGGTTTTGAGTATAACAAGCAGTGTTGATAGCTTCGGCCCAAAAATTTTGAGCAACACCCAAATCGGCTATCATGGACTTTGCGGCTTCCTTAAGAGTTCGGTTTCTTCTCTCAGTCAGGCCGTTTTGTTGAGCTATTCTAGCACTAGACAACTCGTGCCTAATACCAAAATCATCAAGAAAAGTAGTTAAAGTACTGTTTGTAAATTCGGTTCCTCTATCACTTCTTATTCGGTTAATTCGAATAGATTTCTCATTTTGTATTCTCAAAAGTAGTTAAATCAGGTTTGGAGTAGCTTGACTTTTAGATTCCAAAAATGTTACCCAAGTAAATCTAGAATAATCATCAACAACTACCATAGTATATTGCATGCCTCCTAGACTAGTTACTTTAACCGGACCAAACAAATCCATATGTAAAAGTTCTAAACATCGTTCGGATTGAAAATTTTCATTGCTTTTGAAAGATGATTTTATTTGTTTTCCCATTTGATATGCAGCACATACTTTATCTTTGGAAAATTTGATATTTGTAAAACCATTAACCAATTCTTTAGAACATATAAAGTTTAAGGTTTTAAAGTTTAGATGGTTTAGCTGTTTGTGCCAGAGCCAGTTCGGATCATTCCTAGCTATCATGCAAACAGGATTTTCAATTTTAGTTTTCCAATGAACTTTGTAAATGTTTCTCATCCGGTTTCCGGTCAATAGTGTATCACCTTGATGATTTTTAACAATGCATTCATGTTTATGAAATTCAATCGTGTACCCTATATCATACATTTGACTTATATTTAACAAGTTCAAATGCAAGTTTTCAACTAAAAGCACATTATTTATGGATAGGTTACCATGGACAATCTTACCATTGCCCACGGTTCTACCTTTTGAGTTGTCACCAAAAGTGATCATTGCTCCGGTTTCATAGATGATATCGGCTAGAAGTCCGTTGTTGCCGGTCATGTGTCTTGAACACCCGTTGTCCAATTACCATTCAGAATTTTCCAGCCGCGTGCTCGTCCTAACCTGCAAAAAATAAATATTTACACCTTTCTATTACCCACATTCAGTTGGGTCCGTGGTTGATTAGTCCCTTCGGGATCCAGACTTTAATAAGTCGGATCACTTTCCCAGTGATAGTTTTAATTGATTTTCCGGTACCTGGCTTGACAATTTCTTGTCTGCCGAATAGTACTTTATGTTGTCGTGATTGTGATGGTTTATTAATTCTTTTTGAATGTGTGTTGGTTTGTCTATTTACTGACCGATTGACTTTCTTTCTCTCAGGATGAAGTCATTTCTCTGAGTCGGTTGAACCTACCTATTTTAACTATTTTTCCGGTTTTAGGTTATGTTTTGCCTCAGTGTCGGCTGAAGAGCTCTTGACAAATCTCATGAAAGGAAGATTGTTTTTTGTGAGTTTCATCCCGTTTGGAGAGGTCTTGTTGTCGGATCTGTCGTTTTTGTAACCGAGACCTTATTTGCATTTAGGATGTCTTTTATAGTTACACATGTGATTTACGGCTTCACGGGATCTTTTCCAAGCAGCCGTAACATATCTGTTTCTTTCATCTTTTTCGGTTATCGGTTGGACTGTCTCCTTGAGCTTCTCATTCTCTAAGGATAGTCCAACCGATTCATATACCGTGGTTTCGCATGGCTCACCAGCAATATCACTTGACTCTCCGGTTTCATAGTTTGACCAGGTCGGTATATAAGTAGACAGGTTTCTAAACTCAGCGACCATGTCGTTGAGTGCAGAAACTAAATCTTCTTTAGTAAATTTATCAGATGCGAAATCAAATACCTCTTTTTCATGTTCCGTGAAGCATGTAATTCTTTCTTCTTCGTTTTCGGTATCGGAGTTAGCCTAGTCACTTCCACCGTCAGATGCGATGAGTGCCTTCTGGATTTTATTTCCTACACTGGTTTGCTGATTGTTATTCCTTTGATAGTTGTTTTCTTGATTGTCATTTCGTTGGTAATCATTCCTTTGATAGTTGTTTCCTTGGTAGCTGTTTCCTGGTTTTCGGTCGTCTCTCCTTAGTTTTCTGCATTCCGACCTGTAATGACCAAAACCATCACAGTTAAAACATCTTACATTTGATTTATCTGCATAGTTATAGTTGAAGTTGTTGTTCGATGGTTGATTCTTCTTCATGAATCTCCCAAATTTTTGTGCTAGCATGGCCATCACGTCTTCACTAATCTGGTCAGTGCTTTTGACAAGAGCCGGAACGGTTGATACATGGATCGCCGGTTCCACCGATGTCACCAAGGCTCTGGTTGCGGTTAATGTTGATGTTTCATCTTCGATCCGAGATTTTATCTCGAATTCATAAGCTTTCAGATCCTCAAACACGTCGTGCAACTTCATTTGTCCAATGTTGTTTGATTCCCTCATCACCATGGTTTTGATATCCAATACACTTGGTAGAGATCTTTAAGGCTTTTATGATGATCTTTCGGTTGTCATATCTCTTTCCAAGTGTGTGTAATTCGTTGACTACACTGGTGAACCGGTCACTGAACTCTTTCATGTTTTCTCCCGATTTCATCTTAATGTTCTCATATTTTTGAGTTGCCACCAAGATTTTGTTCTCCTTAGTTCTGTCATTTCCTTCATGAATCTGAATGATCATTTCCCAAGCTTCCTTTGCATTTTGACAATCCGAAATTTTGTTGAACGTGTCGTCATCTATCGTTTTGAAGATATGTCTCATGCAATGGTTGTCCAGGTTGTTTCTTCTTCAATCTTCAGCCGTCCATTCTTCCGTCTCCTTGTTAATCTTTATCGGACCCTCCTTTAGAACTTTGCTCATTTCATCATTCAACGTGATCAGATGTAGTACATCTGCTTCTTCTAGTCGTTAAATCCTTCACTATTTAGCATAGGTGGCTTGTCGTTGTGGGTCATGCTTCTCATCCCCATTTTCTTCGGTTGCTTGAGTGTTAAGATTCTCGCTCTGATACCACTTGTTAAGATCGGGATCGCCCTTAAAGGACTAGGGGTTCCGGCTTTTAAAGGGTAAACGCTTACACAACACAACACACACTAACAATAGTCCGGTTAGAGACTAAAACCACTTCTTAACACTACACAAGCTGTCACAAACCTCTTGAACAGGATTCAAGTGCAGAAATGGTTTGTTTCAGCTTGAAGCAACACACACAGTTCGGTTTGGAAGGTATTTAGAAGGAGATATCGGTTTAAGGAGAAAGTCGGTTTGGTTTGGTTTGGTAAGTTTATTAGTTATTTTGGTTCGGTTTAGATGTTTCGGTTTGGTTTGAGTGAGTGAGCCGGAATATGAAAATAAAGAACACGAGACAGGATTTTATGGATGTTCGGAGTTTAATCTCCTATGTCACCTCTTTTTCTCAAATAGTGAGAAGGATATTCACTAAGGAATATTACACAACCACAACACACAATCCGAACAAGTCTTATTTACTGCTCGTCGGTTATACCACTCACAATGATGTAATACAATATTTTTACTCAATAGTAAAATATACACAAACACTTTCAGGAATTTCAAATCACTATTCGAGGTTGTACGTGAGATCTCAAGTTGTTGTTACTTCTCTCTTGTATATGCTTTTCGTAAAATGATCTCACGCGTATGTTTCTTCGGCACCATTGGCTTCTATTTATAGAGAAAATATGACAACGGTCATAATTTTCTCTCTCCTCTTGATTGGTCATTTGAAACCACGCCGATCCGGTTTAGAGGTTGCATGCACTTTTGTCATTTCGGACACTTGGCAGTCATGCACTTAGGCCGACTTGCATTTTTGACACATGGCATGCATGCACCATGTTAGCCGTCTGAATCAGAGGTTGCTTGTAGAGTTAGATAACTAGTTTCATCATTATTTTCGTTGCATTCTTCTGATCCGGATCTTATCTTCTTTTGTATTTTTGAGAAATCTTTATATCGTCATATTACGTCATTTTCTCATATTTGCCACTTTTCATATTTTCCCGTTGAACTTTTAGGATCTTCAAATAACGATTGAGTCAGCCGGATGAATCAGCATTTGCTAGCCGATCCGGTTGATGAGTTCAGCCGGTTTTATAACCTATGACCGGATCATTGAGTCAAGTACTTCAGCCGGTATTATGCGGCTTGATCTGTACTTGCACCAGATAATTGAGATTGATTAAGTTCTTTGGCCGGTTAAAATTAATCTAATTAATTTTTCTAACAATTTCTCCCTTTTTGATTATTTAGAATAAATATTTAAAACTTGTAATGTATGGCCGGTTTAAAAAATTAACTTACTTAATTTTTCTAACATATTGATATATATTTTTCTCTTCTTTCATAGTTCTTGATTAGGTTTCTCAAAATCCTAGACGAAATCACATTTTGTAAAGTCTTTATTTGTTATTGATATATATTTCTCTCTCTTCTTTCATAGTTCATGATTAGGTTTCTCAAAATCCTAGACGAAATCATATTCTGTAAGGTCTTTATTTGTTATTGATGCAATGAATTTTTTTCTTGAGTTTTTGTTGACATAATGTTGTCGTTTTCATAGGGAGAACGAGTTTTCAGTTATTTCAAAGAAGATTCATATTTGTGTAATGTGGTATGAACTCTTGAGCTCAAGTCTAAACTTCTTATCATATATTTTTATTAGTTTTTGAAATATAACAGTTCTTCTCTATTATGTTTCGTCTCTCCTTAAGTCTTACTTTGTTATTCAGAGACAGATGAGAGCAAAGATAAGAGCAAATTATCTGGAGACTATATATATAATAATAATTCTCGATTTGTTTGGTTGCTTTCAAGTTCTTTTAGTTATCACTTTAATAGGTTGATTTTTAATATTTCAATTGATGTTTTGATGGAGATGATGGGTTGATTGGATTCAACATTAAACAACTTTGATTTTTTATCAGGTTTTGGCGATAATGGTGCTATCATGGTTATGCAAAGTTGTTTTTGGTGATAATCGTGCTATCATGCCTGGAGGTGTGAGTATTAGTAAGTCAGTGAAATTTTAATCATTTTATCATAAAATTCGTTTGTAAAAAGATTTTTTGATTTTTCTATTGCATTAACTCCTAATTTTGTTTGGTTTGTTTCAGGTACTTTCAGCCATTGTAGGTCATTATACTTTTGGATGTAAGCTATTGTACTTCTGAATGTTTGTTCATTTAAAATACTTTAATTTTGAGATAATTGTGTTTAGCTCTAGATTTGTATCTTCGTATGTAAACAATAACTTGGAATAATTGAAGATCAAGTATTTTTGTTTAATACTCTCATTTTTAATGAAATAATAATGTGTTTTATGAATTTAATTTTATTGTGCAACTTCTATTTTTATGGTATACTTTTATTTTTGATACACATAAACTCAATAAATATAACCAACCAACCATTCATATATATTAATATTTTTTATTAAATATTTCATCTAAATAATTTGATTATTTATAAATAAATTCAAATAAAATAAACCTTTCTCATCTAAAAAAGTCATCTATAATTATTGAGATTTGCATTAAATATTAATATTAATTATGAAAACTATTTAAGAGATTTAAATTATAAAAAAAATATACTTACATTAAATATGTTCACTAACGGATAATAAATATTATTATAACCTCCCATCCATAAAATAAATCATCCAGTTTCATTCTAATTTATAACTAATTAATGGAAATAAAATTAACGGATAATAAATATTATTATAATCTTCAATTCATATATATTAGTAATTTATCCAAATAATTAACATCAAATAAAATATTAAATAAAACATACACTCCAGTTCTATTTCAGTTATAATTTATAACTAATTAATGCAAATATTATAAAAATTGGATTATAAGCATTTGACACCAACAAAAAAAAGAGTTTCATTTTAGACAAATTGTTAGGTAGTACAAGTAAATTTATAAATAATGGATACTTTATCAGATGATGATTTCAATTATATTTATTGATCTCTGTAATTTAATTTGGATAAGTTTTGATTGAATCCACACTATGAATAAGAGTTATGTTTAATATTTATAGTCTCAAATTAGTATGACTTTTAAATGATATTTATAGTCATAAATTTTGAGAAATTAGAACTTCTGATTTCTCTTACGATCCTTACCACCTTAAAAAAATTTAGTAGAAAATATTGTCCAATTATCGATATTCATTCCACTTATTATTTCATCTTATATTTTTTTATGTTTATAACTTAGACTAACTATTATAATATCTATTGATATTAGAATCTCAAAAAATAACACAAAGGAATCCATTTGAATGGTATATTTAAGTAGCATGGACAACTACAAGCATTTAGTTACTGTTCGACGCATTTAGTGGTTGTTCGACAAACGACGATTTATTAAGACGAAAAAACAGAAAATTAGAATTTTCTTTTTCAATTTTCATTTTTTTTCAATGTTTTTTTAGTTAATATATGTTAACTTAGCTTCGTGCAAACGCACGGACTTTTTGCTAGTTGATTTAAGATGAGAACTTTAAACTTTTATTTGATTATGGGTTCAAATCTCATCAAAAAAATTATTTTTTTTATTAATTTTTTAAATTAGACCTAAGGCAATAAAAATATATCGATTTCTTTTTTACCGGGATGGGACAGCCCAAAACTCATGGTCGGCTATGATGTTGAGTATAAATAGAGCAACCTATGAGTACAAATAATTACACAAATTTCAAGAACAATGAAGAGATAAATCTACAATTATATTACTAGAAATAAAATAAATTTAAAATTTAAAAAATATTAATAATAAACAAAAGAGAAAACAATTACCAAATAAGATTGTGAAATTTATTAATGTTATCCGCTTAACAAATTTGATCAAATGTCAATAATTTATGTTACATAATTCACATTAGTCTTACTTTTATATAATGATCAAATTTATATACAGTTTTGATTCTTTATTAGGACATAAATATGATTGAAACCAAAAATAGACTTGTGACCGACAAAGATTAAATAGACAAGAAGCGATGATCCGGATGCATCTATGTAAGCAAGGCACATTAGTAGTTTTAGTTACTTTTTACTTGAACGAATATACCAACTTTATATGCTATCTATATTTGATTTCATTCAATGCCAATTTTTACTATGAAGGTTTGACTTTGGAATGGGAGTGGTTTAGTACTTGTTCTATGGTTTACCTTTCCCTATTAAGTAAGGTCCATCTGTTTGATTTTCAACATGCATATATAGTTTCGGCAATTATCCCTATTACGCCTGGGTCGCGGTCTTCCAATGGCCATGATTTGATATATATCTCATTCAAATAAATTAGAAACTAGTTAGAAATATAATTTTGCCATTTAGCATAACAGATGTAAGCAGATTAATAGTTCTTTCTTTCTTTCTAAAATTGAACATAAGGAAAACTTGTTACCACGGCCATCACCACCACCACTTAAATAGTTGATAACAAAAGAGTAAGTTTCAAGAGACCAGTAACAAATCTTATTATTAGCGACATTAGTTTTTAATTAGGGACGGTGGTTCTTGACACCTTTAACAATATCCAAATATATCATCACCACCATCTTAGCTCTTCTTCACAGGATCCTCAGCATCTTTTTTCTGGATTTGCTCCAATATTACGTTACAATTGTTCATGTTCCGTGCATCAAGCAGCCCGTGATTCCATAGCTTTATCAAAAATAATCTCCAGCACCTGCACAACTAATTCATTAACGAAGCCATATGACCGATTCAAAAATTACAGGCAGTTAGTTTCTCATGTGGATCCAAATTCAGATCTAAAAATTGGAAGAGTTTCCAAATGGGAAGTAAGTGAAACAATTGGGTTATGAGTTTTCCAGATTGAAGCAACTGAAAGAGTAAATTTAATCAAATGAAGATGAAAAAGCACAAGCTACCATAGCAGTGGTGGCGATTGGACAAGTGCTGTGCCATGCATTTTTGAAAATGCTACACAACCCCAAGGTACATGATTGTCTGCCAATATTCTGCCAATGTGAAAAAATAAACATTAGCATCAAAGAAGTCATTATGGAACAGGTTCAATGCTTCCAATACCAACACCAGAAATATTACTATGATAATCAATGTAAAAGGATTACCGTTGTTTCCTCACAAATGAGTTCCACATATGCATCATTTGCTTTTCATGTTTGGTAACGTCCACAAAATCATCAAGCATCTGCAACGACAGAGCGTAAATTTGTTGGAAAATAAAGATTTTTCTTTTGCAAATATGTTAAATCAACAATCACTTCATCACATTACTAAAGTCGAAACTTATGTTCTCATTTTAAATATCCAGCAATTCTTTATTTATTTGTCTAATCTAATATAGAATCTTTCCAACCCGACAGGGTAGCTCAAGTGAAAAGAGCCTTGTCCCAAGGAATAAACATTGGTTCACCACATGCATATTGTATAAAATAAAACTATTTAAAAGCACTGAATATGTGCACCTCCGAAAAACAATGTGATTCACAATTTTAATTACTTGTACAATCAAACACAATACACATTATTATCACGTATAAAGTGAACGAAAGCAAAGGATTCACAAATGCATCCAGGAATAAGAATCTGCATGTGTGAAACGGTTATTATTTTGTGAAAGATAAGATGGTGAAACAAATGAACAGTGTGAATCTGCTAGCCCTTCAATTTTTCAAAGCTAGAACAGCTAAGAAAGCCCAAGAAATGAATCAAACAACAAGAAATCAAACAAACATACCCGTCGATCTTCAAAATCGGCAACATCATCGTCAACCTCATCTTCACTGTCACGATCTGACAAAACTTGTTCCAATGCCATAGGCTGCAATCAGAAGTTTACACTTTAGACAACAATTAGTGATATAACAATTTAATGCCAAGATCTTTATCCACAAAGCAGCTATTTTCAAGAAAATATCATTATAACCTTCATCACAGTTAAGATTTGGCCAGCATTTAAGTATGGATCTGCTAATTCAATAGGCCAGATTAAAGTCTTAAACTACATAGTATTTATGTCAGATTTGAGCTTGAACCTCGTTTATGGTTCAATGAACTATCAAAAAAGTAGGTGCAAATGAGAAAATTGAAGCAGAACTTTATATTTAAATGTGCTAATAATGTAGTTCCAAAACCCATGGAAGAACACTTGTAATTTTACAATTATTTAGGAAAACTATATAGCCCTTTCAGAAACAATTTTAATTCAAGTGCAAGCAAACCATATTGTACACGTGTACAATAAAGCTTGATAATTGATAGAGATTGTGAAGATTAGACAAAGGCATCTCACCTGTGCTCTATGGGAGTGGAAGAATGGGCGTTTCTGCAAAAAGGCACGACTGAAACAAAGAATTTAATAAAGAACTAAATTCAGATCATGTTAGCAGGAGAAGAGTCCACAAAAAAAATTAAATAAGTTTATAGGAAACATCAAACATTAAGGTAGTTATAGATGCAAGGATTTAAGGAACAAATATTTCAACAAATGAATAGACCTAGATCGATCACACTCTTTAAGATACAAATTATTACTTCACAAATCATTCAACTACTGCAATTGTGTTTTACTGATAAAGTAATCAAATTTCCCTTTTCAAATTTCGAAACTCTTTAGCCACAAGAAAAATAGGGTTGTACCTAAATAATAAGCTCAACTGTGATGTGAATATGCATGGTGACAAGGGCGAAAGAGATTATAGAAAAAGGGTTAACCTAAATCATCTTATCCAAAGTTACTTGAGAATAGCGATTAGATGCCTATTTTTGAAGTAACCTTGGGTAAGATATGAATTGAACCCCTTATGCTTATCTACTAGTTAAGATAAATACAGAATGTGTCAAATAATATTAACTAAAGATCCGTAAATTAAACCTTACAATATTGTACCAACTCTGTCTAAATTCAGAGAATAAATGGAATATGAACATACTTCCTTGGGTCAGAACGCTCAATGGATAACTTCCTCGTCTTTGCAAACTGTAGCATGACAGGAGGTCCGAGATTGCTTCCAGCTATCGATTGGATACATTCAGGATCTGCATATGAGTGTGAATGAGCCGTAGCTGTTGACATTCCAGTGATATCAGGACTGGGTATATCACGATCCATGAAATCTGCGATACCTAAAAATGAAAATATGTCAATTACTCTCATAAGAATATTAGTCCACTGCCTCTACAATAAGGTCCTAACACTCATGGAGATACAGAAGAAATAGTTTCTAGGGTTCCTTTCCAGAGAAGGTAGCCTTTTAATTTGTTAAGAATAGAAATTCTTATAAAACGGATCTGAGTTGTATAAACCTCTGAAGAAAATAAATTCTTTACCAAGTCACTGATAAACCATTGCTTGCACAATCATTGTAAGAAAAATTCTGGACAGTTTTACAACAAGAACAGAACTTTTAGAAAAATTTACTTGAATGTGTCTACATACCATCAGCCTTGTCTCGAACTTCGTTAACTGCAGAAGGGTAGTCAGAATCCATGATCAGTGGATGAACATGCTTTGAATTCTGCAGAAGATTTGTTGCTTTTCTACGCTTTAGTAGCTTTGAACTTCACAGAGATCATTCAGAAGGATCAAATTCTCAGTCAGTGCAAAATTATATTAGCTCTTAGGTCATAAATTATACACACAAAAAATGACTTAACAAACTCACCAAAAGAAAAAGGTCTGTTGCTTAGGATCGACACCATCTGCAACGACCTAAATGAAGTACATTACAAGGGAATTAATAAGATTATCTAGTTATAATCACATGTAAATCCATCATCCACTAAAAGAAGCATCATTTAAACAAAATTTAAGTGGATTATACAAAACTTCTCACAGATTCAGATTCTGCAAGAAATGGGAAACAAACTCAAAAACATTTGCATTAAAATAAATAAATATATATATATATATACTAACACCTTGATACCATTTTAAAAATCTTAGTGGAATATTTTGAATCTTTTTTTATATGAAGCTCATCTTAATAGTTTGAATCCTCGTTGTATTACTGATGCTGATAAGTCTATGGTTCAAATCTGTATAGCCCTATAACAGAAAAAGAAAGAAAAGAAAAGTAATTCTACAATTTTTCAAGATGGAAGTAGAATTTTACCTCAGATTGCCCAACCTCAGTTTTTACAGATACGTTCACAGCTTGAAGCTCATCTGTGACCTATAAGATGAAAGAAGTTTGTAGTTTGCTCTCCAAAAGATAAAAGATTAAATCAAATCAAGACAAAAGTTTACTAACCCAAAACTCAAAGTTGAATAGATCATGAGATGCGGATAAGTGGCATCTCAAACCCTGTTAACAAACTACAAGCATTAGCCAAACTAACTTCAGATTGTGTTTATCCCAGCAGCATCAGTATAATACTCGAAAACAAAAATATGAGAAAACTATAGGAGCTTGTTCAATGTGGGGTTAGTTGGATTTAATCCATCACAACATCTATCCCTTCAACAATCAAATCACTAAATTTATTAATCAAAATACCAAATTACCCCTACTTTATTTTTTATAAAATACAAAATGAAATTTAGTAATTTAACCTAAATAATCCATTTTTCATCAAACAAGATTTTGAATTCTTAATCCGAATTTTATTCAAATAACCCCAAATCAAATGACCACTAGAGTGCAACAGTATATCAACAACAAAAATAGTCCCTCTTTTTCCGGGCTTTCAAATTACACTAGGAAGTTTTGTGCTATAAACAAGAAAAAGTAAGATTTAAAGCTCATCCTCTGGTTACTTTGGTAAATTGATTTGGAAACTATTGGATATTTTCTTTTGAAAATGGCCACGAAGGCCAGAACCCATGAACTTGTGGTCACAAACTATCGGAATATTAGATAAATGATACTCCTAAAATTATGAGATTAAATTGACATCAGATAGGATATAATAAAAGATTAATATATATATGATTGGATTTGAATAAGGTGCTACTATGTTAAGATATCCATAATAATCTATATATAAATATATTCTTAATAATACAATTTCACTTTATATATTGTACATGGTATCACAATTCAACATTAAGATTTTTTTTGGGGAAAACAACATTAAGACTTAAGGGTTGGACTTGAGGGAGAGTATCTGATTTCGGAATGGTAAAACACGCACCCGATCGTGCATGCTAGATATATGATACTCCTAGAATAAGAGGATTAGGTTGATTCACATATAGTATGTGGTTAGATTAAATATAATACTATCTTGAGTATCTTATAAATAGATAATCTATATTTTGTATGACATCTTCTCAATAATAAAAATTATCCTTGATTTTTTTATTTATAAAAATAAATATGCAAAAGAAAATACTAGGGAAGAGACTAGCACATTAAATTCCATATTGAAAAGGTGAAGTAGATAAAATAGTCAAGAAGATTCACCTTAAAACTAGCACATTTGGCCAAACAGAACGGGCAAGAGAAGTCTTCTGTAACTGCATTTTCAGGGAAAACATCAGATACACACCTTGAAATGACAATGTTGGCAGTAGTAGAAATTCAAATGAATGATATTCTAGTCTAGACAGCTCCTGATTAACTTCATACTAACTGCTTTTAGTGATCTATACATGGATGCTAAGATTATGTAGGGTCTTTATATTTCTCGCTCATTTCTTCTTCTAACCCGCATTTTTTCCTTGGATAGTGGTTTTTGGGTAAACAACATGTCTAAGCGACTGTTCGCATATTGCTAATATTAAATAATAAGGAATATGATAAAACATAAATTTAGGTTGGGACTGGAATGTTTAATGCCTATTCCCTCGGATAAACTATTATTTAATTTATATGGCAGTTTGAAAAATAGGACATTTGAACAACAAGAATACCTTCAGTTCTCTGCAACTTATTGTTAAAGTACCTGTAGTTGAATACTACGTTACCACTTCTCAACCTACAAAAAAAATTACTAAAAAAATTAGAAGTATTTTATTTATTAGAGATCCATGTTAACTAAACGACCTACAAAATGTATTACCCAAAATTAGTAGTATTTCGTAATAACTAGAGATGAATATCAAAGAACACTTATATCACCGGGCTATGCAAACAAGCAATAAATCGAACAATAGAAAGATATATTATGATGCTGCAGAACATATAAAGAGGTAGCAACAAGATAGTTCTCAGTAAGGCTTTGGCGATTTTATTTATAAAGTAAGATTTTAACTATCACTTCCATATGGAATATCTTCAATCACAAGACCAATTATAAAACTGAAAAGGATATTCAAGAAAAACTAAACCAACTCAATTAAAGAGGGGTGAAGCACAAATAAAAAGGTAGCATCAAGATAGTTCTCAGTAAGGAGAAAAAACAATTGACGATCGTTACCGGATAATATTTGACAATGAAGTATTAAGAGTACTGTTGTATGTGTACGAGTCATAAGGGGATTTGTCTTTTGCGCCAACTTCTTCTGCACAAATAATAACTTCCACTTGCTTTGGTGCAGGCTTCATACAATAAGATAAATTGTGATCAACAAAAAAAGTACTAATATACACACAAGAAACACATCTTAACTAGAGCTTTGCACAGACAAATCAAAAGGTACAAACCACAGCACCAGAGTTGTAAGGGGTCTGAAATGAAATAAATTTGTCCTCATCTGTGCAACTTAACTGCAAAAAAAAAAAGGAAAAAAAAAGGAACAAGTCAAGCAGACTTTTTTTGAACTTATATTACCTTCCTTAGAGTAAAGAAGATGTAAAGTAAGACACTTCAGGTTAACTTATACCTTCATGAATGAAGAGTGCATTTCGATGGTTGACATCATCTCTGCCTTCTCCCCTAAACTCAAGTTGGGAGACTTTTCCCATGACAAATGAAGTATTTCCAAGGGTATTTTTCCAAATAGGCAGTATCCTTCAATGTTTGCTGACATGTACATGGAGTCAAGTAAGAAGCAGGGCATTTTTGGGCAGAGGAAACAAGGAATCATAAGCTCAAGATAAACTCACCCAAAATATTAAATAATTATAATAATAAAGTAGTATTAAAAACAGTTTATAGTAATATGAAACTCTTGTCCTCAAAGAGTTTAACATTTACGACAATAAATTGGACTTTGATATTGTAACTGGGGTTCAGAAGGAATTTGTAAGGCTCGTATATGCTGGAGCCACTATCATCCATGGGTGTACATATGCGACATATATTATAGCTAGGGATCGTGAAGGGATTCTAAGAGTTGAATATGCCTCCATAATGTGCATCAAATAGCCGTTACTCACAAGAATCCAATTTCATGCTTCATATATCTACCTTCTTTACTAACATGTAACCTGAATAACAACTTACATGGAAAATATGATACATCTGTACAATACTTTGTCAGATCAATAGCAGAAATTGACTCTCCTAATCGCGCTGCATAAAAGGGGACAAAAACAAATTATTACAACAAAGAGAAGAATCACTAGAAGTCCATTATTTGTCACTGTATAAGTGTTACAGCATACCAAAGCTGACAAAAAGAACACAAAGAGAACCAGATTTAATCTCCCCCTCCAACTTGTTAATATCTGGAAGGGTAAACTTTGCTTCAGTTTGTTTTATCCCTTCGACTCCGGTTGAGGTATTCAAGATAACTGCTCGACTAAAGCGATAAACTGCAGAATACTGTATGAACACAATATTAGGATGAAAAACAAAACAAACAAACAAAACAATCATCCCAATCAACAAGCCTTTCAGGAGTATTTAGACAGACAGTTTTATGAACATACTATGGATAGTAAACAAAGAAGGAAAATGTTTCCAGAAAAGCAGAATGACAAGATAGATTAGCAGAGGAACTAGAGAAACATACAGCATCTGTAACTCCAAAGTCAGCAACTGGCTTAGCCAACATTATGCAAATAGGGAAAAGATTTTGATATTGAAATCCATTGATCAGAGTCCCTGAAACAGAAACTGACATCTGGACCCTGCAGTTAAAAAAGAAACCAGAAGTGTTATCAGTCTGAAAACTTCGAAACATATAATGTTAAAAATTGCACCAGATATTTTGGAAAAATGTTCTAGTGATGGTCAGTTCATAACTTGGCCTAGGAAATATAGATTCTACTTCCTTCTTAATTATCTGGTTGATTAGATTCAGAGGAATAGAACATCTCTCAAGATCTTTTTAGAAGTGATAGGAAGCAGGGTCTTAAGATATGATTCCAAAGCCTTAATGTAGCTGTTGAAACAGAAGGACAGAGAGCTATGCTTCTATTCTACAAATTCTTTAGACAACTTGGAAAATTGGTAAGAATGGAAAGCATAACAAGTGGTTGAACGTTCAACATGAGACAAATATACATTATGTCAAACTGCAGGACTTTTAAGAGTATGTAAAGCCTATTTAAGAGCATTAAAAACAAAAACATTGAAGGATGATACCTCCTTTTGTGCTTTGCCTGTACTTTGTACCGTAGGCATCTCTGGAGAAATGATGGCTACACAAGGACATACCATTACTGATTAGGTGGGGAAAATGGAACAATATGTTGTAAGAATGAAGATTATAGGGGATAAAAATCTGGATGTCAAAGTAAAAATATTGTAGATCCAAGAACCTAGGTTTAATGTAGGAAATACATTGCATGAGCACCTATTAACTAGTATTACATTTTTTATTGCACGTCGTTGAAGAATATTGTAGAGCTCTACAGGCTTGCAATAAATTGAAAGGCTTTCCTCAGCTGCAATTTCCTCTTCCTCGGACAAATGTGGGCGACAACCTTGGCGACACATTTGATCTGCACTTCTAGAATAGCCGCAATTGCAAATAGAAATCATGTGTGCAGTTAGTGGAAACTCTTATTTCCAATAACATTACAGAGAAACAGCATGCATCACATGTAGAAAAGCATCAAAAAAATAGATATTCCATTCTAGCCATTTTTTATTGATTATCATATCCACATAGACATCCCCCAAAGCTTGTGAAAAAACAAGAATTACAGTTGGTCCAAAAATATGGAACAAGTCCACATGTGCAACACTTCTAACTAGCAACTTCAACAGTAACATGATTAAAGATGAGAAAGTACATACGTGAATTCACGAGCCACAAGAGGTATGCCAGGCATGCTTGTCAGACGATATAAGATGATGCAGTCATGGCTATTATAACCTTTTGGACAATTCTATGTTAGTTTAACAAACCTGCATGAAATGATATCCATTGATACAAACAAAAATTAAAAGGGAAATAAAATGGGGTGAAATTCAGTGAACCAAGCTAAAAATGTAACTATTTTAATGTACTTATTGTAAGTGATGCCAATAAGGAAATTACTAGAGGTAAAGACAAGATAGGCCCAGTAAATACGCAGCTCGCATATAACTAACGCCGCCACAATGAACGAATCCGTATTTAATGTCATTTACGATGTCAACATCTAAATGACAATTCCGATTTATTGATCCATAACACGAAACCAAACCAAACAATTTTCTCACTCACAACCAAAACAAGACTATACCACAATTCCAAGAAAGGGAGTTATATTCAATAGCTCTCAATAGCTCTCAAAATTCCTTTTTATAGTAAACATTCTATTCCATTCCATCCCATACTAAAATACTTTTCACCCCCCAAGGCCTACATACTAACACTGTTGAAAACTCATTATAGTAAGTACCAGTTCCCGTGGAGCCAAAATAGGTCAACACCAACAAACATCACTTAAAACTATTGTCAACCCTAAATGGATTATACTTTTGCAAATTTATATGCACACAACACTAGCTGTGAATTATCAGAAAACAATATTACTATAATCTATCATCTCCAACAGGCAATTTCTCAACTAGAAAATCATCATATTCTTCAAGAACGAGAGTAAGGAAAGATCAATCTGAATATTTAGAATCTCTGTTAATATGTTAAAACACTCAATACGTAGATAAACCTTTCTACGTGTAGGGTAAAAGTTCCGATCAAATCTAGTATCATCTCAAATACATTATTGAGCTGAAAACTACAAGTGTCTCTCCGCCGATCATATACGGCTCAGCAGATGAAGACATCAGGTCTATTCAAATATGATAATGATAAACTATACACTTATAATACAGATGAGAACTGAATTGAATTGAAAAACAAAAAATGTTACCAGATGAAGATTGATACATCGCAGATATAGGGGAGAGGTGATTTCATACAGTGGTTATCGGTAAACGATTGGTAAGTTCTTATACTCGGAAACCTAAGAGATTAGCTGAAACAGCTAATTAGCTCAAGATCAGGCGTCTTCCTCGCGTCATCAATGAGTAGCCGGTCCGGTTCGAAACTTTAGAGGGTCAAGTTAAGGATCGAAATTATTTGCCTAATCAATTTCGATCTGAAATTTTATTTTATTTTTGACGATTTTTCACCATTGACCGATAGTTGACTCGAGTGTAGCTGAAATTTTGTTTATATGTATTTTAATAAATATAATTAAATATTTAATATTTTGAATATATTTATTTATAATATGAAATTTTAATATATTATTAAAAAATATTTTATTTTAATTTTTAGAAAAGTATAAAAGGGGTTAGAAATTCCAACTATAGTAAAATGAGAAGGAGATATGATAAATAAACTCTAGATATATGTTTATTATCTTTCAATTGACTTATTGAACTCAATTTATTTGGATTTTATGTGATTAAAATTACATATATTCAAATATTATCCATGTTCAATCATACAAATAATTTATTAAATATATTTTTGATAAATAAAAAGAATATCTTACAGTATTTAATAATTGAATTTTTATTATTATTGACTAACTAATAATAAGATAAATTAGGTCTAATTTATAGACTAAAGATTTGTGAAATATTTTTTAAATTAACTTTTTAATCAGCATGAGATTATTTATTTTATATTTTAATTATATCTTAAAAATATATTTAATCCGAGAAAATAATTAACTGTTATGAACATGTTTATTCGAAAATAATAATACAATGTCAATGGAACCATAGGTATTCTTTAAGTCAATGTTAAAAGTAAAATGAAACAAAATAAGTAAAGGAATAAATAAGAATACAATGTCAATAAAACAATAGGTATTCTTATTAGACAAAATTGGTATTTACTTGTATCATTTTGATTCTGAGGAGATAATTTTTCTAAATTTGTAGTAAATC
Organism: Impatiens glandulifera; assembly: GCF_907164915.1. Taxonomy (NCBI): domain Eukaryota; kingdom Viridiplantae; phylum Streptophyta; class Magnoliopsida; order Ericales; family Balsaminaceae; genus Impatiens; species Impatiens glandulifera. Next base: position 64,137,583 of record NC_061863.1, read on the forward strand.
AAGTTTAGTATTTATGTATAATTTTGAACACGTTAGGTACGAAATGTTGTGTTCATCATAATTATTCTTACAATTTAAAATCACTTTTAAATTTTAAATTGTGTTATAAAATATTTTTAGATTACACATTTTCAGGTAATTATTTTTAAAACAAATTTCATCCATAAGAAAAAAAATAGCTAATAAGATTATTTTGGTTAACTTTGTTAATATGAAAAGTATTTACCTACAAAATGTTAAGGCTGTTGGGGAAAACCCTGACAGAACCACAAAAGAAGAAAACAAAATAATGAACACACTAACAGAATTTGATAACGGAGTTCGGCCAAAATGTTGCCTACGTCTCCGAGCACTAAGGCTATCAATTAATAAGGAAGAAGAGATACAAATTTGGGTGTAATAAACCAAAGAGGGGAGAGTTTCTTTTATACACTAAGAAACTTCCCCAACTCCCATCATCTTCCGATGTGGGATTTATGCTAATTGTGAATATAGTTTCTTTTATATACTAAGAAACTTCTTTCACTCCCATCATCTTCCGATGTGGGATTCTAATTGTGCCAAAAACAACAAATCTCCACCTTGGCACAATATCCAAATACTAATCTTCAATATTAAAAATAAACCTTCAGTGCTTCCAATTGGCGCTCCTCAGCGCCGGCTCAAACGCGGAAGATGTTTACCAAATCTAAACAATTAGATTTGGTTTTCCCCATGTCTTTCATCTCGAACTCTTTACCCAATTGAGCCTTCAACTTGTCAACTTCATATTGGCTCTTTGATGCTATCAACATATCATCAACGTACAAGAGTAGATAGATGTAAGACTCATCTTGCAATTTGCGCAAATACACACATGAACTGAATCTGCTTCTTGTGTACTTGTGCTCAATCATAAACTTATCAAGTCGCTTGTACCATTGTCTCGACGATTGCTTCAACCTGTACAATGATCTGTTCAACTTGCAAACCCAATTTTCTTTATCAGTAACTTTGAATCCATCTGGTTGATAAATGTAGATTTCCTCATTCAAATGACCGTGTATGTCTGCGGTCTTCACATCTGGTTGAGCTAGCTCCAAATTCATCTGCGCTACCAAGGCCAATAAAATTCTAATGGAAGAGTGTTTAACAACAGGAGAAAGTATCTCATTATAATCACCTCCTTCCTTCTGAGCGTAGTCTTTAACTACCAATTTTTCCTTGTAGCGAACATCAAATTTTTCAGGAAATCCTTCTTTCTTAGCAAAGATCCATTTACAACCAATAGCATTCTTCTCTTTTCGTAGATGCTTCAACTTGCATGTCTCATTCTTCTGAATAGATTGCATTTCATCTTCCATAACACCTCTCCTTTTTCCATTTTCAGTACTTCGACTGACATCTGAAAAAGTGGATGAAACATCATCTACGACTAGAAGTGCATAGGCCGCCATGTCAACAAACCGACCTGGTTTTTGAATAACTCGTCTTGGCCTATTAACAGCAATTGATTCACTTTGTTCTGAAGGTTCTTGGGTCAGAACCTCTTCCTCATTTAACTCTTCGTCTGTCGTCGGAGAGTCACTTCTAGTTGGGCTTATCTTTATCTGCTCAAACTCCACCTGTTGCGGAGTACAATCAATCTTGTCTGGTGTTACCTTATTCAACATTGAATAATCATCAAAAGTAACATCTCTTCTGATAATGGTTTTCTTTGCATCCAAACACCAGAGACGATACTCTTTAACTCCTGTAGTAAATCCCATAAAAAGAGTCTTCTTTCCTCGTGAATCCAAATTTGATTCAAATTTGTTGTTTTTGGCACAATTAGAATCCCACATCGGAAGATGATGGGAGTTGGGGAAGTTTCTTAGTGTATAAAAGAAACTCTCCCCTCTTTGGTTTATTACACCCAAATTTGTATCTCTTCTTCCTTATTAATTGATAGCCTTAGTGCTCGGAGACGTAGGCAACATTTTGGCCGAACTCCGTTATCAAATTCTGTTAGTGTGTTCATTATTTTGTTTTCTTTTTCTTCTATACCATCTGGCTTTCCGACCTCAATAGCAACATCTAGACCCTGCTGAAAAAGACAATCTAGAACCTCACCTTGCCACATGCCGAAATGCCCAGTTCCATCAAAGATCTCCACCGCAAACTTCAAATTCGACATCGGTGTCCTCGTCCAGGATGACGAAGGAGTTGACGCCCCTTTTGAAGACTCCACCATGCCAAGGACGAACCTTCGGCTCTGATACCACTTGTTGGGGAAAACCCTGACAGAACCACAAAAGAAGAAAACAAAATAATGAACACACTAACAGAATTTGATAACGGAGTTCGGCCAAAATGTTGCCTACGTCTCCGAGCACTAAGGCTATCAATTAATAAGGAAGAAGAGATACAAATTTGGGTGTAATAAACCAAAGAGGGGAGAGTTTCTTTTATACACTAAGAAACTTCCCCAACTCCCATCATCTTCCGATGTGGGATTTATGCTAATTGTGAATATAGTTTCTTTTATATACTAAGAAACTTCTTTCACTCCCATCATCTTCCGATGTGGGATTCTAATTGTGCCAAAAACAACAAAGGCAAATATAAATTATTAACAAATTATTTTTTATTTAAAAATTACTTATTTATAATATTTAATGTTTTTACATAATAGTTTTATTTTAAATAATAAGTAATAAAATATTTTGAATTTTTTTTTTAAATATATATATATATATATTTAAGTATGAAACTCATTATCTTGCCATGACTTTTACTCCACCTCTATATAATTTAAATCAGAATATTAACTTACCTATATTAAATGTGATTGACGACCCAATCTACCATTCCATATATTGGTCCATTTTTTAATTTCTAAATATATAATTTCTCTAATTAAATGAGACACCGCCAATGAATTGAAAAAAATAAAATAAATTAGAGTAAGGTAAAATAAATTAAAAAAAACTATATATTTAAGAAGAATTAAATGTATGTAGTTTATTTTAAAAAATCATTATTAACTTTAAAACATTTAGATATATAAAATTTTAATAGGTAATATATTTTATAATGGACTTAAGCCCATTTTCGCCCTTATCCCAATTCAGAGGGTGTGTCCGGTGAGAATAGGAAAAAAATAAATGTGAAAGCCAAATTAAATTTATCAAAACTTATTCTATTTATACTATTTATAAATAATATATAGTTTTAATAACTTAATAAATATTTGACTTTAATAAGTATTAGACTCGTTTAATATGTCTACAAGCCGTTTGATATTTTTTTTACTTGTTTAGTATATTTTTAATAACAAAGTTTCTTTTATCTCATTCATTATATTTGACTATTATGAAGGGTAGTATTAAAAACGGAAGATATGAGAAAAATGATAGGTGAGAGGTGAGAGTAAACGATGAAAAAACGAGAGAAGGGAGAAGTGATAAAAAATAATTTAATCAAATGATTATATTAGTAATTTGAATAACCCTAGCTAACTTGAATTAAACCTAATTTATACTGAATTCAAATTTAACCCAAATCAAATTAGCTTACTTAAATTTATATTTAGTGTTAGGGTTAGGATTAGATTTGAGGAACCCAAGAATTGCTGAAGCCTACATATTGTGTTTGATGGGAGTTTCTTGAATACTTGGTATTTTGAGCTGTTTGAATTCCTAATCTCTATTCTTCTAAGCTTCTATGTGAAGTGTGAACAATTACATGTTACAAAATTCAGATATCAAATTCAAAGGGATGGATGATGGCAGGTTTTTGGTTTCAATCCATTACTAATTACGTACAGATGTTATTATTGTGAAAACTAGGGTTGAGAATGTAGCTATTGAAACGAAGAAGCTTTGTTGTCATTATCGTCGTCACCTTTAGTCGAATCCAAGCTCATCATGTCTATGGCTGCTAAAACGCCGGTTTGATCAGTATCACTGTCTATGGCTGCTAAAGTCCCATCCATTTCTCTTACTGATGCCTCATTCCTCGGTAATTCCAAATCTGAAAGTGGAGAATTAGTAGATTTTAATTTTCAGTAAGGGGGGATTGATTAGTAGAGTGATTGTTCTTACATGGATTAGAAAGAAACCAGAGGATGAGTGCGCAAAGGAGGAGGAGGAAAGGAATAGCGTGAATGGCGTTGTCTGAAAATCTAGTACGAGATCTGACTTTCTTGGATGATTCCGATAACGGTTCCAAGACAGGAAGTTCATCCGACGGGGAGGAATAGTACTTGAGATATTCATCGTACACCCTGTTTGTGCTGCTCGATCTGTGCATGTTTCTTCGATAAATGTAAGATGATGATGAGATCGAATGAATTCGAAAAAAAATAATGGGAGAAGACTTGTTCAATCAAACCATATATAAAGAGAAGTTTCGCCATTTTTGGACAAAGTTAGTTATTTTCTCTCCTTCCTCGTAAACAAATCTTGGCATAAAATAAATAAGTTTTATATATATTTCAAGACGTTCAAAAATCATTCTTTGATGTTTTATTAATTATTTTTTCCTTGACCATTATTTATTTTATTTAGAACTTTCTTAAGCCAGGTTAAATAATTTACTAGTTTATTGATCAATAATGGTTTGGTTACCTTCAAACATAAAAATAAATAATTAATATATTATATTATTCTTGGGTACCAAGAAAATAAAAATAGTACCAACCAGTTTACAAATTGCTACACGTAACTGCCAAACAGGTTATAACCTCCCCTCGGCATCTTCTTCTTCTCCACAACAGACAATACGAAACTAGAAATGAGCTGGCTCGGCAAGCTAGGGTTCGGAAATCGATCGGAGACGGAAGTGGACTCTTCATCGCCATCATCGATCGCCCAGGGTCCTGACGACGATGTACCTGCTCCAGGACAGAAGTTTGCTCAATTCGGCGCCGGATGCTTTTGGGGTGTCGAATTAGCTTTTCAGAGAGTTGATGGTGTAACGAAGACAGAAGTCGGATATTCACAAGGATTTCTTCACAATCCAACCTACAATGGTATATGTTCGGGTACAACGAATCACTCTGAGGTTGTTAGGGTTCTTTATGATCCCAAGGAGTGTAGCTACGAGAATCTTCTTGATGCTTTCTGGAAAAAACATGATCCCACAACTCTGAATCGCCAGGTAAGTACATATATTTTTTTGACTTTTGATTGGAGTATGAATGTAAAACTCTCCACATAAATTGAGAAGAGGGTTGTGAATGATTTAGGGAAATGATGTTGGGACACAATATCGATCGGGAATATACTTTTATACGGAGGAAGAAGAGAGATTAGCGATAGAATCAAGGGATCGACAGCAGAAAGTGTTGAACAGAAAGATTATTACTGAAATACTTCCGGCAAAGAAGTTCTACAGAGCAGAGGAGTATCATCAGCAGTATTTGGCTAAAGGGGGTCGATTTGGGGATAAACAATCAATTGATAAAGGCTGTAATGATCCAATACGATGCTACGGCTAAGAAGCATCTTTGATTAGATAATAATAATGTAAGCTTGTATGTTTGCTTCCCTTACAACGAAACTAATGTCTATGAACCTTTTCTGAATATTGTTTGGTGTATTATACAAATATCCTTATTGTGGGAAAAAAAACATATTCAAAAGATGATTCTGGATAATCTTAATGAATGCTTTGAATTGATATATTGATTAATATGAATTAGATTTACTTAATAATGGAATTTATCTTCATAAATTTTACTTTTAACTCTTAAATATAATTTTTATAAACTATTTGTTATAGTTAATTTAATTTACTTATGATAAAGATATAATAATTATTATAAATTAATTTATAATTAAACAGAAAATATGATATATAGTGAAAGAAAAAATAAATGCTTGATAGGAAAATATACATATTTCAGGAAAGAACAATACAAAAAAATAAAATATATATTTTTTATTTGGATAATAAATAAAACATAATCGAAACCAAAATAATTTATTGGGTATGCTTTAACAATGCTGGTTCAAAGTAATCTCCGGCGAATTAACGGTTGCCTCCATAGCAAGTTGCATCACCAACTCCAGTTCGAAACAATAGCTCTTTTCGAATCCATTTGAAGACCGACCTGATCCAGATCTAGTGATTTCTATACAACACCATTCACAAGTTGAATTTATAAAAGAAACAATATTTATTAAGAATGTATAAAAAGGTTGAACGGAATTCAGAAGCTTAAATTCATCAAAATTCAGTCCAAGTGTTGGAAAATTAATAATTGCTTCATCATCATTCATACATAATGGCAAGTATAAAATTTAAAAAGATGTAAGATTCAAGTAAAACAAAGGAAATAGAGATTGAGAAGACTCAGTAGTGGCAAGTTTTAAATTAGGTTCGATTCTGCCTGCGGTTGTCTACAACTTCTTATTCAGAAGAGGGAGCTTGTTATCGTCATTGTGATCTCAATCTCTTAATTAAAAATTCATACAATTTGAGCAAATTAATATATAAAAAGAGATTCAAGAGAAATGATCGCTCAGTTCATGAGATAATCGACACGCAAAATTCTCTAAATTAATAGAGAAGCCTGCATTCCGGTCTGTTGAGCTTGAATTTTATGAAGTCTTCATCGCGAATTTATTTCTATATTAACTTAATCAAAACATTTTCAAGAAAAATAGAACAATGCACGTTGAAAAACAGATATGAATGAAGAACACAAAGAAACCCTAAGGTATTTGAAAATTGGGAAATTCAGATAACTCAGTAGTGGCAAGTATTAAAATTAGGTTCGATTCTGCCTGCATTTGTCTACAACTTCTTATTCAGAAGAGGGAGCTTTTTATCGTCATTGTGATCTGAATCTCCAACAAAAACAAATTCATAAGAATTGATCAAATATATAAACGCATATAAAAAAATAGATTCGCAGAGAAGATCGCTCAGTTCATGAGATAATCGACACGCATGAATCTCTTATAAAGAGAAACCTGCATTCCGGTCTGTTGAGCTTGAATTTATGAAGTCCTCATCGCGATCTTCTCTCTAGTTATAAATCTAAACAGAGCGAGAAAAAAAAAATATAGAGTAAAACAGATGAGAAGAATAAATGGCTGTGAAACTTGTGCTCTGCTTCTTGAAGAAGTAGGTTGCCAATATATAGCTCGACGAGGCTGATTAGGGTTTCCATAATCACCATAGCCATAGGCCCAGGTTCAGGTTTAATTTGGGCTAAACCATAATCACCGTAGCCATAAGCCCAGGTTCAGGTTTAATTTGGGCTTTTTTCGTTTTTTTTTTATTTTACTTTTATTTTTTTACAAAATAATTTTTAAATATTTTAATAAGACATCATATTATACTTTTATTTATAAAATCAATTAATTTTAAAATATTAATTTTTTTATAATATATTAATAACTTTTAATTTTTTTATTAAAATTTTCAAAATAATTACCAATAGTAATAATAATAATAATAATAATAATTATTATTATTATTTTAGATAATTTAATAACTTGAAATCCGAATAAAGCTCAGAAAGGCGCAATCAAATCATTCCGCACCGACCCGACCCGACCCATATGTTTTAACCCTAAACATATATTTTCTCCAGCCGCTACACGGATCTCTCTCATATTCAACCTACAACAGTAAGGAAGGAGCTAAAGTACGCTTATTACTCTCTCATCTCACCACAGCCGACGCCACCCCTCTTCTCCGACCGACGAGAACCTCTCTTCTTGCTCCAGCAGTGGAAAACCCTAAGTTATTATCAGATGGGAGAGTCAAAAGAGATTGACGAACTTCCCAAAGGAAAGCCTCCTTCTGAAGAGGTATTTACGTACACTTCTATATGTTTTCTATCAATTTGTCTCATGAATAGTTGGAAAAGTTGTCCAAGTTCAATTTTCCTTCAATTCATCTTTCTTTATGGACTCACTATCCACATTGAATTTTTTGTTAGTATACCTGTATTATAATGGATTAGGGTTTAGAAGTGCAACTTAATTCTATTGATAAGTGCACGTTCAGCGAGTAGCAACGACACATTATGAATATATATGTGTTTTGAGGGTATTCTTTTCCATTATGTATATTATTTCTCATTCTCAACTTTTGTTAACAAGAAGATTACTGTGTTTACAGGAAATTGGTGATGAGATGGATTTGAAGTTAAAAAAGTATCTTCGAGGGGCAAGTGTTAATTTAGAGGTATAAACTTGATAGTGTATTTTTTGATCATATTTCTTAGTTCTTGTGTTTCCACAAACTCATTTACTCTATTATACTTTACAGGGTCTGAAAGATAAAAAACTTAAGGGCCAACTTGCTGTTAGAGAAGATTTATTTGGAAAATCTGCAAAAGCTGCTGCCAAAGCGGAGAAGGTTATTTTATGTCTTATTATAGTCTAAATTGTTATTTCTCAGTTATTTAACATATTGGTTTTTAAATTCTCGTTCTCCACTTAGGGTTCAAGCCTTCATTTTACTATTTTCAGAAAGCAAATTCTCATTCCTTACATTGTCTATTTTAAGAGGGATATGGCACAAATGATACAACTCTTTGTTAACATATCTATTGTAAGATCAATGCAAGACTGTGGTCTATTGATGTCTTAATGTTAGCCTTTCTTTGGCTGTCCTATGCGTTTTCCTATTAGTGGAAAACATAATTACAAATATATGTAGTTTCAATATATTTTTCTAGTAGTTGTTGATGTATATGCTGATATGTGAACATTTTGTGTAGTGGCTTATGCCTAATGAAGGGGGTTATTTAGAGGCTGAAGGAATGGAGAAGACTTGGGGAATTCGACAAGAGGCAATTGTAAAAGAAGTTGATATCTTGAGTTCAAAGAATCAGTATGATATCGTCTTACCAGGTTATTATCTATTTACTTTTATTTCATTTTGTGCTTTGGGGAGAATCTCTCCTTTTTTATGTTTCATTGAATCTGGGCATAAATTATATGTTGAGAGTTATGTTATAAATTTAAATAATGCTGAGATTTATGTTATTATTTAAACATTGTTCTGCTAATTGATCAAGTTCTAGCTTTTGCCATTATGATGACTTAAAGAAGTAACTCTTACTCGCTGGTTTGTTTGTTGTTGCTATATTTTATTGATCAAGTCCTTTATGTGAACAGAACTTGCTCCGTATACATTGGATTTTGCATCCAGTGGTCGCTATATGGCAGTTGCTGGTCGTAAGGGGCATTTGGCCATTATGGATATGAATAAGTTGGCACTCATTAAAGAAATGCAGGTAATCAATTCCTCGTGATTCTGATCCTCCTCCTGTCTATTAGTATATCACTAGCGGAGTAATAACACTTTCGTTCATGAGTATATAGTTAGGTATCAAACATGAGTAACTTTCTCCTGCCAACAAAATAGGTAAGGAAATAAAAGATTTTTGCTGGGAAGAAAGTATCAAATTTGGTGTCACAATTAAGCTGAGTTTAAGGACTTTCTAAACTATAGATTTGGATATGAAAATAAATTCAAATAACCCCTGAAATTGCATGGAGGCTCAAATTAGTAGTTAAACTTGTACTCGATTGGTGACCCCATGGACATTTGGGGCCATGAGTGGAGTTTCTGTCGGTTGGGTTTTGAATCCCCACCTATAAATTATTTCAAGAAGTCACATATATAAGTTTGATGTAAATTTGAGCGAATCAAAATTTCAATGTTTTTTTTAGTTTTTTTGTATTATCCATATCCTTTTGATATTTTTGTAGTTTGTTAGTTTTTTTTAGCCACTTAAGGATTCAATCAACTTTGTAGCCTATTCTTTATGTTAGTTGATGTATTCAGCATTGATTAGCCAAAATATTTTCATATGAATGCAATTTTTATCTTATTTTATGTTACAATCCCTGATCTAATGACTGGTCTTTAGGTTAGAGAAACGGTTCGTGATGTTGTGTTTTTGCACAATGAGCTATTCTTTGCTGCTGCCCAGAAGAAGTGAGCAACCCCCCTACCCTTGACCTTATTGTTTAGAGCACTTTTAAAATCTCATTCCAATACAAAAACAAAATTGAAAAAACGTTTATTGTTATTAAATATCAAATGAGCTAAACTTAAAAAATACATTTACAGGTACACTTACATTTATAACCGAGAGGGTACAGAGCTTCATTGTCTCAAGGTCAGCATTCTTTCACAGATGTAAAATATTTCTGTGCAAAGTTATTTAAATTTGATTTTTTGAAGGCATAACGTTTTTTTTGGTGGACTATTAGGAGCATGGTCCAGTTTTGAAGCTACAATTTCTGAAGAACCATTTTCTTTTGGCCTCCCTTAACAAATTCGGCCAGCTTCATTATCAAGACGTTACTACTGGTGAGATGATTGGAAATTACAAAACAGGGCTTGGTCGCTCTAATGTAATGCAGGCCAATCCTTACAACAGTGTCCTCTCTGTCGGTCATTCTAACGGTACAGTTACCATGTGGAAACCGACTTGTGCCACACCCTTAGTCAAGATGTTGTGCCATCAAGGCCCGGTTACAGCTCTTGCATTTCACTCTCACGGCCATCTCATGGCAACCTCTGGCATGGAGCGGAAAATAAAGATTTGGGATTTGCGGAAATTCGAGGTTCTCCAAACCCTGCCCTCCACACATGCAAAGACATTGGATTTCAGCCAGAAAGGCTTGCTTGCCGCAGCCACTGGATCTTTTGTACAGGTTTTTGGGGATTTCTCAGGAACTCAAAACTATAGCCGTTATATGACTCATTCTATGGTAAAGGGGTATCAAGTTGGGAAGGTATTGTTTCGACCCTACGAGGATGTGTTGGGTTTAGGTCATTCGGCGGGTTGGTCCTCTATTCTTATCCCGGGTTCAGGAGAGCCCAATTTCGATTCTTGGGTGGCGAATCCGTTTGAAACATCGAAACAGAGGAGGGAGAAGGAAATTCGCACTCTTCTCGATAAGCTACCGCCTGAGACCATCATGCTTGATCCTAACGTGGTGGGTAATGTGAAAACCATGAGGAAAAAAGAGAAGCCAACGAAGAAGGAGAGAGCGGAGGAGATGGAAGCTGCGGTTGAAACTGCAAAGGGGGTGAGGATGAAAAAGAAGACTAAAGGTAGGAATAAACCAAGTAAACAGGCCAAGAAGAGGGAGGAATTGGTTGTGAAAGCCAAGAGACCTTTCATGGAAGAGAAGGTTGAGGGCGCGAAAAGGCGTAAGATGGGTGATGAAAGTGAACTTCCGAAATCATTGCAGAGGTTTGCCCGAAAGAAATCAGATTCATGATCATATCTCCATTCTTCTAAAGTCGAAACTGACAAATTATCCAGGTTGAAAATTTTGTCCAATGGCTTGTGTTTTTAGTTTGTAAAATCTTCAGAAGTGGGAAAATCTTTATTTATTACTTCCCGGGTTCACGAATAATATTTCATTTAACAATTTGCTAGAGTGTATTTTTTAAAGAATATTTTTCAAATAGTTTAGTATAAAATTCTTGGCTATAACTGAAAAAAATTACTGTTATTAATTTTAATTTAGAAATATTAATTGATTGAAAAACTCAATTATATATTAACATGATAAATGAATTAACTGTAATCCGTTTGTCGATTCTTCAAATTACATCAAACATGTAAATATTTTCTTGCATCCTTAAATTTCAAACATGATTTATTGTAAAAAATTGAACTACACCATTTTACAGAAAACAGAGAGTAATGAACTACACATTTAATTCTAGGAGAAGCATTGAAATTACACTGAATTCAACAAATGGTGAATTGTTTTGTTGAATAATTATTTCATATTTGAAGATAAGTTATTGAAAAAAATGAAATTTTTTCTAATTATAACCCAAAAATGACTACTTTTGCTCTACTTTTGGTTATTACATTAAAAAAAAAGTATTCTCGTCCTAGCTAGCTAGTTATTTGATTAATTTTATTTTATTAGCCCTTAAACTTGTATGCTGTAGCTGAATTAGTCCGTCTTTTTCTTAGCAAAAAGAAAATAAAAAAAAGGAATTAGTCCCTTTCTTCTTCTTTTTATTTATTTATTTATTAGAAAGCTGAATTATCCATTGAGTTTAATTAATTTGGAAAAAGATTAAAATGACTGAGTAGTATTAATGTAATGTTAATGACGAATGAAATAAGAACACGTAGCACACAGGCTCTTCCCTCCGCCATAGGAGTTGTTCTGTGCTGCTTCTTCTCCCTCCAAAAGATCCCCAATGGCCGCCTGACGGCACACACTTCTATGCTCTCTCGATAAACTAATTAATGGTTCCTTGATCTCTCTCTCCCTTCTCTTCTATGCGTATCATGTCGTTTCTCGGCTGAAGCAATCGAGGAAATAATAATACAACAATTTCGAGATGGTTTGTTCGAGTAGAATTTTATCCATCTCTTACCCAAGCACGCCGCAATCCATATATAAGTCCTCTTCCTCCTCTAGATTTCTTCATGGATTGCCTAAATCCACCATCAAATGGCGGTCCATGGCTTCCGAAGCTGAGGGTGGTTCTTCTTCCCTTGGACCGTCCCTCGATTCTGACTCAACCGAAAACAAGACGGCTTCTGCTGCTGCAGCTGCTGGGTACTTACTCTATTCCTTGTCTTCTTCTTCTTCTTCTTCATGATGTCATGGTTGATGGTTGATGTCATGATGTGTGTGGGCGCAGGTTTTGCATAATTGAAGGACCGGAAACGGTACAAGATTTTGATAAAATGGAGTTACAGGAAATTCAGGACAACATTAGGAGTAGACGGAACAAAATATTTTTGCACATGGAGGAGGTATTACTATTCAAAATATTCTCTATTTATTTATTTATTATCCCTTTCTGTTTCTGTTGGTTTATGATGAAACATGAAATTAGGTTCGTAGGCTGAGGATACAACAGAGAATTAAGAATGCTGAGCTTGGAGTTCTTAATGATGAACAAGAAAATGAATTCCCAAACTTCCCTTCATTCATTCCCTTTTTGCCGCCTCTAGTAACTAACTAACTATATTATCATCCTTTGTTTTAACTGTGTTTTTTTTCTTCTTCTTCCTCCTTATAAACTTGAGTTATTTGATGCAGAGCTCCTCAAATCTTAAGCAATATTATGCAAGTTGTTTCTCTCTTATTGCTGGAGTTATACTTTTTGGAGGTCTTCTTGCTCCCACAGTAAGTTATAACTCTGTCATAATAAGAACACTTCTTATGAAGACATTCTAAATAATGATTAAACAAAATGTCAGTTGGAGCTTAAATTGGGTCTTGGAGGCACTTCCTATGAAGACTTTATAAGGACCATGCACCTTCCAATGCAGCTGAGGTATAATGCACTTCCTATGGAGCTTAAATTGGGTTTTTTTTTTTTGTTTGTTTACAAAGCGAATTTGTTGTGGTTTTGGTTATTGAGACTAAAGCTGTGTGTAGTCAGGTGGATCCGATAGTGGCATCGTTTGCTGGTGGAGCGGTTGGAGTTATATCAGCTTTAATGGTAGTTGAAGTGAACAATGTGAAACTACAAGAGCATAAACGATGCAAGTACTGTCTGGGAACAGGTTATCTTGCATGTGCTCGTTGCTCGAGCACAGGGGCACTTGTTCTTATTGACCCAACATCAACCAGAGGAGGAGATCAACCTTTATTACCGCCTAAAACTCAAAGATGTTCTAATTGTTCAGGCGCAGGAAAGGTTGGTTAGACTAAATTCAAACCAACCTCTTGCACTATGATTATTTATTAACTGTCTATTGTTTGTTTGACAGGTTATGTGTCCTACATGCCTGTGCACAGGAATGGCAATGGCAAGTGAGCATGACCCTAGGATCGACCCTTTTGATTAATATCTAGCAGCTTTGTATCATTCAATCAATAAGCATAAGTTATTTGTAAAACAACTTTTATGAACCTAAAACCCTTAATACTTATATTTTATAGAAACAAATACAACAGTCAGTCAATTATATTTTTTGTTTGTTTATAAATAACCATAATAATATTCATGGGATGATCAAAGTTTTTTATATTGCTCAATCAAAGTCGACGCATGAAGCCTCGATGTAGGTGCCACAGTGCATCCCAAACTCTGCAGGTAAGCAACCTGAAACAAAGGAGATAATCAATATCAAAGAACAAACAGATCGGAATCTTCAGTTTCTGAAAATGTATTTCACCTGTTTTGGCGTAGCAGCTGACGAACTCATTGATTTCTCAATCCTCAGTTTCTGAAAATGCTCCTAGTAATCAAAATACCACATATCTTGTTTCAGAAATCAAACTAAAGATGTAATAGACAGGAAGGATTCAGATGTGTTTAATCTGAAGATGATGTAAATAAGGACCCAAAACCTGTTTCTCCCTGGTCAAATGTATGCGTTGATCAGCCGGAATCTTCTCCCACCTAAGAACCTGTATTTTGTTTTCCAAATATGTCACATCTACCAATCAAATAAAACTATTTGAGAAGAAGACGGTATTATAAAACATTTTCCCAAAATTATCGTTTATTAGGATGTCCATATAAACTTACATATTCTGCAAACTGAAATGCCTCGTCACCCCCCAAACAGGATTTAAGTTGACGCATAACATCCTGCCACATTACAATAAGTACCACATTAATGTTGGAAATAGTGGTAGAAGCATCAAAATCCTTCATCAATTTCTTTAGAGTACATGAGATGCTTAACGGTACTTTATTTACAGAAGAAGGGAATGTTTGATAGGTTACATTTTGAAATGTTTTTATATACCTTATGATTAAAGACATTAAAAAAATGAAATGATACCCAAAAGATCTGTTTTGCAGAAAGAAAAAGAGGATTTTACAACCTTGTTCGTGCTTTTCGAGACTCTCAAGCGTTCTTCAATGGCAAAGCCTATCTGAAATTTAACAAGTGGTAGTTAAGCCATAAGTATCATATGATTTGAATAACAGAAGTTAAACTTATATTTGGTAGCAAAGCTCAATAAAAAAACAAACTTCAGAAGGATTCATTAGAATGAAATGGTGGATTGCTCAAACTCCATAAGCTAAAGCAATGAAGAAGCAAAATGTTCAATTACAAGAACTGAATTTTTTTTCTTCTGGGAAAAATATAATAATCGGTACAAAAAGTTAAACATTCGAACCAAAATTGTTTATTTATTTGTTGAAAGCGAGAAAATCATATGCAAGCCAAAATACCACATAATGGAATTACTGTTTTGTTCTGACCACAAATAAAAAGCTTTTAATAGCAAAGACAACCTCTGTACACTATTTATTTTTATATATTAAGCAATATTCACATGCCAGAATCTAAAGAGTCTTCTAAATTGTCACTCTTTTTTTAGAAGTATCTAAATTTCCATTCACAAGGACAAAAGACTTTTTTCAATAAATACTCATATAAACATGCAAAATAGAGAACATTCACCTTGTTGAGTAACCTCTTTGGATCCTGGAATGCTGGCTTTTTGGCCCACTGACGGAACAAATGGGAAACAACTGCCCGATCCTCCACATTGAATCTGCAAATTCAAGAAAGGGTTAAGCAACAGTTGATTAACAAAAAAGCTTCATATAGATACATAAATCCATCTATAAAAACTATTAATAAAAGAGAACCTTCGGAGAAAGCTATTGCCATGGCATGCCTCAATTGGTTCCAATTCCTCTAAAGCTTCATTGACATATATCTCAAAATTGCTGTCTACATCATCTGCTTTGGGAGATTTGACCTCTCGTGCTAAACCACTTGCAGCTCCAATTTCATTTTGTGGGTCCTCTTTTTGTAAATCTTTTGGAGTGAGCTCAGCCTACATGAGAATCATTAAAATGAGAGGAAGGAGAGACAATTATCTATTTTGTTATCAATAGTTTTTCATGTTCATCGTGATCCAGAAAATCAATATTTGTTATGTTTGGCAAAAATTATAATCATCAAAAAAATAATTTATATCATGAACAAAATATAATCTCATCATAATTCAAAAAAAATCTCTTATACCAAATGAATAAAAAATCTAGAAAATAATTTGTATATTAAATGAAATAACAAAAATAATATTATATTCTGGATCATAATGCACAAAAAATCTTATAACAAAAAAAATACTTTTAATTATAATTTTGACGATTTTCCAATGGGATCTTGATTGTCACAAAATACTAGTTTCTAAATAGGCTTAATGGAAACACCAAGTACTGTCTAACTAAGTGAACCAAAAAACTGAATAGAATTTGCAAGACATGGTGAGAGATAGAAACAGAAATGATTATTCCTGTGATGTCCTCATTAGTTGGGCATAGAATCTCACTTACCTAAATCATTTCTTTGAAGGGCTATGTTGGCTCAGAGGGTATTCAGAATTCTTATTAACTTTTCACCCAAATGACAAGCTCATTTTCTAACCTGAGAACTTTTCATGAGTACACTTAGGTAAGCTTTTCATGAAGATCTAAGACAATACCACAATAAGGTCAAGTGGTATTAATATGTATCTCAGCCTTAACAACCCATATGGGAATCTTTTAAGATTTTGTTGTTGCTCTTTTGCACAAAAGCATCAACAGGTCGTGTGGAATATATGGGAATTCCATAATATTACCAAAAAAGTGATGTTTTGGGAACAAATGGTTACGGAAGATAACGAAAACACTACAGCTATTATTGCCTTCTTGAAGTTCGACATACTCCACCCTTCGGAGATACAAATTCTTTATCTCTTTTCATGATAGGGACTAGGCATGTAAGAAAACCCAGGTAAAATTTGATTGTAAATAAATCCAGGTTACAGTTAGCCATCAACATTACAGAGCACAAGGTTATCAAGCCTCTCTGTCAAGCCGGAAAACTAGTAGAGACAGTTTTTTTAAATATACCTGGGTCTCTTTAAGGTGATGAGGGATTTCTCTCAAAAAACGTGACGGCTGAAGCATCTGAGAATGAGGCACATATGCTAATTAGAAGAAGATACACATAAGCAATCAATAAAATAAGAAGGAAATGACTGTTGATCAAACCTGCCAATTTGAGTCCATGACAACATAAAGGATGTACAGTTTTTTCCGAGCACGAGTCATTGCAACATATAATAAGCGTCTCTCCTCCTAGTATAGTAAATAGGATGTTAGTATAACATGTTAGATAAACCATTTTTTGCAAAATGCAGATAAATCAGTTCAGAAAGAGAATAGAAAGACATGTTAGTGTTTACCTCGACAGAAGAACAACTTTCCCCTGCAATGCCATTAAATTCGTGCAACAAAGGGATCTCTGACTCATTTGCCTGAAGTTTTTATCACAAAAATTTGTTTCAGTTAGGAATTTCATATCTTTAGCAATAAGTAACAGACAACTTCCTTCCAATTACTCTTTTATCATCAGTGCATTTTCATAATTGTGGGACAAAATTCTATAAAAGATCCTATCACTTTGTCTAATTAAGGGTCAACTAAGCACTTTAAAATAGATTTGATTTATAGTTCTTATGATGAATGAGAAATAAGACTACACTTCAATACAAATTGATATGAGAAGAGAGTTGAATGCCATTTTCTTGGTCTAAACGCCAGCAAAAGAATCTGCCACCAGAAGAGTACCTTTACTATGAAGACGGTGTCCCACTCCAGTCCCTTTGACTGCCAAAATAATATAAACAAAGAGGGCACAATTTTATTGAGTTAAAGAATCCAAAGAATAACAGATTTACAGATGAACTACAACATGTGGATGGTTTTGCTAGGAGTGGAAACCTGATGAATTGTAGTAAGAGTAACTGCGTCTTTATTCTCACATTTCATTGTAAGAAAATTTTCCCTCTCACGTCCAGATAAATAGTCCATAAAAGCTTTAAGCACATGAACACAGCCTTTTTTGTCTGCAGTGACATCACTCTTGTCTTCTTCCATATTGTACTGTGTTGATATAAATTCAGAAACATCATCTAACAGATGTTGGATCACCTGCGAGGATGCAACTTAGATCAGACTTGTTATACTTCTAGATCTCAAGGAGATTCTGTATATAAATACAAAACAATTATAACTCTAAAAATTAGATCTGAAGCCAACAAAAACACGAGGAAGAAACATATATTATTGATTCTTATACAAGAATAAGAGTGAATTCAATTAATCCAATGATCATAATAAGATATAGAAAAAATGGATAAGATAATTGAACTGACTATGAAAAAACCATTCCCTCATTGACATACAAAAAATGCACTTGGGCAGAAATAATGACTTTATACTTGATGAATGATTAGTAACTTACAGATCTAACATCATTGTCTTCATTTAGCAATTTCCCTCCATCAATGTCAATGACTGCTCTTTGTTCAAGCAGGTATTTCTACCAAAAAAAAGTATCATAGTTTCATATTGCTGATAAACTATATATTGCCCATTGTTGTAATCATATTACACCCAATAAACATCACATGAGTATAGTACAGCTGAAAAACACTCAATATTAAATTATCAAAATTTTAGAAGAGTGGATATTACAGTTAATAAGCACTCAGAAAATTAAGAAGCATTAATTTAATAGGAAAATAGAAGCAAATTATTATTAGATTAAGAAGTGAAATAACTTTTTCATAGAAGAACTTATCAATAGATGCCTGTATTTTTTTAATTCAATATACACAAGAAAACCAGAGAACACCTACCTGAGGTATCATGTTTGCTACTGAGGTAATAGCAGCAGAAATTGATGGTTCCTGTATGCAATCATATGTCAGTGTGATATTTTCACTTTCATAAAGAAAAGATTTCCATCAAATTGGACCTAAACACAAACTTAAGTGTGGATTTACTACGGCTAACAAACTGATCAGATGAGTCTGATCCACGAGACCAATCCTTCTGAAAGGAAATTCTCCCTACTTATTGGACTTAACTAATTGTTTGTTTGTTACTTGACACTACAATACACACATTTGCTTTCATCGAGAAAAGGGAAATTTAACGGGACTATTTTAACCCCATAGGCTTTAGACGTTTTCGTATCTTGTCTTTCAGTTCATCTTTATCATTCCCTTCATGTAAAAAAATGAACAATTATGGCGTTCATATTCTTTTCTAATAATTGATCCCCTTTTTCAAAATACAACCCATTTTTTTTATATAAATAAATATTCTTTTTTTATCATCCATTTAACACTACATTATAATAATTGTTTGTTTGTTACTTGAAACTACAATTCAGATCTTTTTATAGCAATAACTATTCTTGTCCATTTAACAGTACTTATAGGACAAACGAAAATACAGTAAAGTTGGGCGGTTACCCTTTGAATAAGCTTGGCGATCATGTCTAGGGTAGACAACACTTTGCGGCCTTGAGTAAGATGGTTCCTGAGCAACATCAATGAGAAATTTTGTTGCTAAGACAATCCAATATTATTGAAACACTGTCAAATGATGCCAAAGCCACTACAGATTAAATGTACACAGACTGAAAGATGCCACGAGAAATAAGTATCTCATAAATTGCATCTCCCTGTATAACATAAAAACACAAAGGAGAATGAAAAATCCTAATTCCAACAAAGGGAGCTTTACATAGATTTCTTTTTTATCAAACCCTGAGATTTGGAACAGGACAAAGAAGAGCTCAAACTTAAAACCCTATTCATCATTTCAGAACACCACATCCAAATTAGATAGTCATATTATTGAAGTTCTTGATTATCAGGCAACTTAGTTTGTGCAAGAAGTTACCACTACATAAACCTGAACTGACCTTTTAAATGTTCCAGAAATCTTGGCATTAAATATGTCACGTGCAGACGATATGAAACTGCATTTTCGTACAGTAGAGATTTTTTCGACATGACAAATCACCTGCAATCAAAAACCCAGAAAAGATAAATTTGGCCTCTTCATGTCCTTTTTGGAAGGGGGGAAATTAACTTGTACAAAAAAGATCAGTTAAATCACAATGATTACGACTGAAATATTCCAGAGATGAGAACTCCAGAATTGTTATTTTAGATCAGCTAAGAACTAAATAGACACAAGAAGAGCTCCAATCAGAATAAAATGTAATATAATTACCCTCTTTTTGTCTTCTTTCTCAAAAGGTAGCAATGCCTTGAATACTAGACGGTATGACCCATCGTCACAACCAGGCAATGTTGTTTTAAGCATGGCAATAATGGTTCTAACCACCTATACAACAAAATATTTATTTAGTCCATATCTGACACTATGAAAAATGTCATCATATCAATGATGACAACAAAAGAGTTGTTTCAGAAGTAAATTGGTAAAACTTAAACCATTCAGAAACTTTCAGCTTGAAGGAATCAGACTCAAGCCAAATCAATGCATTAATCATAACGTGGATAAATATTTATGTTAATTCTAGAAAATCAGGTTGCACAATGGACAATATCTAGAAGGAAGGGAAAATTTACACATGAATTCAATCGGACAAAAACACCCATGTGCCATTAGAGGAGCAAAATTACATGCAAATTTTATTAATAAGTTGCAAAATCAACCATCAGTTAAATTAAATTTTATTTATTAACACAATTTCAACATGGCTTCATGAATCATGATTGAGTTGTTCGATAAACAATGTGAAGGTCACGTTCAAGACTAGGTATATACACTATTTTTACTATTGCATTCACTATAATTTTATTAATAGTAACTTTAATATTTAAAAATATATTAATTTATTAGCATAATAAATAAGAGTTCTGTTTACCCCGTGAAGAAGATTAACATGCTACCATGTACATGTAATTGTTGCCTATGTTGATCAATCTCATTTAATTTAACAAATTATTAACTTGGCACCTTATTAGAAAAAAATATGTGGAACTTGCTCCTTCATTACAGCATGGCTATTTTTCCCCACTTTTAAAAAGTTTTGTATAAATTTGTTTGTTTTCCTTTAAAGAACATATTAATTTGTATCAGAACACAGAACAATTGACAAAACAGGAATCAAAAGAACAATTGGTCAATATATTGTCAACTACCTTTTTCCTGTAGAAGGCTACCCCATGAGTATTGAATGGTATCTTCCTGTTTCGGAAAGCTGTTTGAAATGCTTTCCCTGAGACCTGAAGTACAAAGTGTCAGATCATGTTGTCCTGTGAAAGGGATTTTTCAGGAATAGTAATGTTTGCAGTCTTTTTTAAGGAACTCAAAGACTGGGAAACGATATTCTTAACCTGTCTCCTGTATAGAACAGCGATCTCTCCAAACCTACTTTTCTTAGATGCACCATCAGAAGATATCTCTAATATCTTGTCCACAACAAATGCACATTGAGCATCTTCGTTGCTGCAATCCTTGACAGCAATCTGAGTACAGTTTCCTAAAGATTAACAGTTAAGAACTTCATGAAATTCTTCAAAGCTAGATGTACCTTTGATCCACAAGAATTGTCTGTAAGCACACTATTTGATTGGCACCGCTTTGAATTATATCGTATCATAGATGATGCAGCTTCAATAATACAACGGGTAGAACGATAATTTTTGTTTAATCTAACCTGAGCAAGAAAAGATACATAATACCGGAGCAGATGAGAATATTGGGAAATAAATCATTTAAGACTTTGTGAATGCATAGGCAAATGATGGGTATACTTATTTCTCAAAATAAGATAAAACTTATGATGCCAACCAAAACTATACCTCTTTGTGGTTTGGAAAGTCCTTTCGAAATGAACGAAATCCTGATGTGTCAGCTCCATTGAAACTGAAAATAGACTGTAATAACATTGAGGATCATGATCAAAAAGCACTTATAGCAAAGAGAATTCTTTTGTATCAGTCAAGTTTCTTCTCATCAAACAATTTACAAACATTTCAAGGAGGTTTCAGCTACTTATGTGAAGGCACAACTATATATTATTTGGGGAATGTATAACTTATCCAAGATTTATCTTATCTCACACTTTTCCTGAATTATTCTTTCCAGGACAGCATCCTCAGTTTCTTTAATATACTAGAAACATGTGTTCTAAAATGCCTGCCAAGAATAATACAAGAAATACTTTTGGAAAATGGCACTCCATGAGAGATGTGTTTGGTAGCTTAGACAAAAATTCAACCATTGTATCTGCATCATTATGGCATGATTAGATTGTGAGTTCTTTCTGTCACACGGACTGAATAAGCATCATACTCCCACTTGCATGGCTACGGAGGCAGGAATATTTCTGAATCCATAAAGTTCCATTCTTGCAATAGGGTTATTGATGTTTATAATAGATGAGAGGAGGAACCTTTTTAATAAAAATAGATGAGAGGAGAAATGGAAGCTTATTAAAACCACAAAGCTACAAACATGTGAAACATAAAGTGCCAATAAACTGACTATCTATCCATTTGAATAACTCAAAGTGTTGATGCAGTGACCCTTTAAATGTGCTATAAATATGATGGTGGAAAGAATTCAAACAGAAGAAAACATTTTATCTATAACGAAGAATAACAAGCATACCTGATCTTCGTCACCAACAATAGTAATGCGCTTATGAGATGCAAGAAGACACAAGAAGTGATACTGCATGGAACTTGTGTCCTGAAATTCATCTACCACTATTGCTTTGTATGATTCTTGGCATTCCTTAAATACTTGAAATAAGATTGTTGTCAGTAGCTAAGGTATGAAAATGCCTAAGGTGAAGAAAAATGTTCTAGGGATACAAACCTTCAGGAAAATCAGTTAGCAACCTCACTGAACAACTGATGAAATCATGGTAGTCTAGAGCATTACATGATTGCAAAATATCATCATAGTTTTTAAGTATAGCAGCCTGAAGGACATGTAAGTCATGTAAGGAAAATGAACCAGTGCCAAGATATCATATATACTGTTTAAAGTTGGCTTACCCCTGTTACATCACCACCTTTTTGGCAATCTTCATGAGTCTTTCCAGAAGCTTTGGCCTGAAATGTGACAGTACAGGGGTAGTTTAAGAGATTAGTTTCCCAGAGTTATCTACTTCAAACTAAAAAGGCCAAGAATGAAGCTATGTTCAATTTTTGACAAGTGATCGAGAATCTCAGTATTGGGTTACCTACACAAGAGGATTGGATAGGCCCAATATATAAGAGAACGTATTGGACTACATATTTCCATATCTTATCATTGCAATCCTACACATTACCTTGTTACTCAAAGGGTGGGAGCAGCTCAGACAGTGATGTTTTCAATATTGTCGATGAGGTGATTCATAGATAGATATTCGTCTAATACGGCTATATTTTCTGTTTAGCATTTGAACGATTTGGGGGCATGAGAGTAGCCCATTTGTTACTCCCATATGAGGCTGTTATACTTTGTAGTAGAATTAGGTATAAATCTTGAACATAAAAGGATAAAAGAATTATATTGAGATGAGGAGTGAAGAAACCAAGGAAGGAGATAGAACCCTAACTGCTAGGGTGAATACAATAGGAATGAGAGAGAAACTCTAACAAGAATTTTCAACTAAATCATTTCATATTATTCTTCACAACTAACTGTTCTATTTATACTACTACATTATAACTGCTACTTTATTCTCGCCACTATATTTAACCCTAATATCCTTTACCCTTGTATCAGAGGCATGAGAATAGCCTCTTTGTGTCTCTATTCTTTTGTAAATAATATTTTTTACCTTTTTCAAAAAAACATTACCTTGTCACTAAATAATTATTGAGCTTAACTAGATGGCATTATTCCGCAAAAGAAAGTTAATTTCTACTCAAGTTGACATGGTATTCAGTAAATAGATATATGCAGATTGACTTGGTATTCTTTACAAAGATGTGTTACTATAGGAGGTATTCATAAAATAGATATATGCAGATTGACTTGGTATTCTTTACAAAGATTCAAAGTTAGTGGAAAATGAGAATAAACCATTGTTAACAGAGAATCCAACTGCAATTAGATATTTATTACTGATTAACCAAACTCATTATAGCAACATCACTGAAGATCTAATGACACTATGCTCAGAAGCCTTCCATTACTTGTGTTAATTCATGAGTTACATGGACAAAAATATGAAAGAAGAGAAAGATTATAATACTTGGTTAAATCTTCTATCAAAATTCCATACATAGAATAGAGGAAATACACATAAGTATGCACCTGAAATTTCTGATATATATATATATATGTGAAATTTCTGATATATATATATATATACTAGATAAAACCAAGCAACTAACTTTTTATTTAATGAAAAGTTATGGATAGAGATCTTGCCTTTAAACCTTAACATGCATGGAGCTATTAAGTAAGCATATTATTGAAGTAGAATGTTGTTGATCTAGTTGCCTTATTAATACAACATATCAGCAAAAACGGTTGACATGGAAATAAAGTGTGTACGGGTTTGAGGGCAAATCTTTTTAAAGAGGTTGCATTAAAGTAGGCACGATTTACTTAGATTTTTGCAAGTTGGATGGTATATATTAACATACATCAATATTAAGGACATGTATCAAATTTTCTATATAAAGTTTAGGGGCAAGTATATGCATTTCTTCAAGACTTGATCCCAAAAATATTTGAATGAAAGATATTGTGAAGGGATCAGAGACGCCTTGTTTGTCTGTTTCACCTTTTGTGGCTATTAGCAAAAAAGGCCATTCTTTTGGCCAAGGATGATTAATATTAAACTTTAGCTAGGCTAACTGTAAGAAATGGTTTCAACCAAGAAGAAAATCAAATGTTAACTATTTATCTAAAAGTATGTACAACTTACTTGTGTAACAAACTTCAGCCATTTCTTTGACTTATCCTTGAAGTACTGAAGAGAATTTGTGTTGAACCCCTCATTAGATTTCTCAGCATTGTGATTGACCGTATCCTTTTCATTGTCTAGTATCCGTACAGCTTCAATGACTGCTCTCCTTTGCTGTCCTTGTCCATATATTAAGAACTCAGGCGTGCGACCTAACCTGTTTCATGCTTAAATGTTAGCCCACTTTACAAGATAAACTGTGAATGAAGGAAATTCCTTTTGTTCTTTTCTGTGGAAAATATATGAGTTGTATATCAACTAAAACAGTAAGCACTGTAGATCGCATACAAGTGAGACAAAGTCCAACCTCCGGTAAAATCATAGAGAATAGATGGCTTTTCAGCAGAGATGTAGTGTTGGCCAGAACCAAACTTTTTGCCATTATTTATTGCTCTTTAGTTTTCAAATTAAATTTTACTAAATTGTCAAATAATATGGAATTGTATCATGCTAGGCATACTTTTCGGCATGGGAGCGGCAAAGTTGGAGAGAGAATGAATGGAATGTGCTTATCAAAAGTTCTTTTGAAATTGCTTTCCCAGCAACTCTTTCTATTCGATCTCTCATCTCAGAAGCAGCAGCTGTAGTGAATGTCATTGCCAAGATATTGGATGGACTAATTCCCTGAAATCAAAGTGTAAGAGAGTAGAAAATAATGTAAACAATTATCAAGCAGACGTTTAGAATGACTTAATCAATAGTTTCCCATTAATACACCAACTATGTCTCTACAAGCACATTGGAGATGTAGAACTTACTTCTTTAATTAGCATCAGGACTCGTCCGACCATTGTAGAAGTCTGATATCATAGAAACAAATAAAAATAAAATTATGAACAATAGAACAATTACCACAAAAACAAAAGTGGTAGTGAGACTGCCCAAAACAAATGCAAACCTTTCCACTTCCTGGGCCAGCAACGATCATTAGAGGGATTGATATATCACTACATGCAGCTTCTTGCTGCCTGTCATTCAGAGTCTGGATATAGTTTGCATATTCCTTGGGCATATTATGATCAAGCAGAGTCTCTGAAGTTCTCAAACCTTCTACTCTCAATTTATCATCACCCTTTGACATCAATAGTTCTGGGAATATAGCAGCCAAATTGATATTTTTTTCAACATTTGTTTCAACTGATAGGCATTCCATTTGAGGATTATCACTCAGATTTCCACTTTCTTGTTTGACAAATCCTTGTCCACATAAAGCATCTATTTCTTCCAGAACTGAAATGTCAAAATCTTCATTTAAAGACTTGGTCAGTGAAGAATAATCTGACACCATGCTTCTTGCACTATCAAAAGAACTAGACCTATTGGTTCCCTCCTTATCACCTGCATTCTCTCTTTCACTTATATTAGCATCCATCGGTTCTGTCATATACCCTGATGCGCTATCACCTGCATTCTCTCTTTCACTTATATTAGCATCCATCGGTTCTGTCATATACCCTGATGCACTATCAGTGGATATAATAGTACTGAATTCAATTTGTCTTCTTGGAGTTTCAAATCGACCTATGGCATTCTTGGAAGGAAAACTGGTTCTTCTCACATTCAAGCTATCCTGGTTCAATCTCAATCCAGAATAATCAGACACCATGCTTCTTGCACTATCAAAAGAACTAGACCTATTGGTTCCATCCTTAGCATCAGTGTTCTCTCTTTCACTTATATTACCATCCATTGGTTCTGTCGTATACCCTGATGCAGTATCAATGGAGGAATTAGTAAGGCACTGAATTTGTCTTCTAGGAGTTTCAAAAGCGCCTATGGCATTCTTGGAAGGACAACTGGTTCCCCTTACATTTAATCCATCCTTGTTCAATCTGATATGCATCGGCTCAGAACATGAACCCATTTTGCTTTCCTTGTCCAAATTCATCAACTTCATATTTGGTGTAGAACATGTGTTCACTGAAATGTCTGAAAGAGGATATCTCTTACCTCCATGAGCAAGAGATGAAGCTCCATTTCTGTTTGCGTCAAATCACAATAAATACAATACGTCAGAATCAATCTAATCAAACCTCGAGCGGTGAGAGTGTGTGAGAGATAATAAAGAACTAATTTTTATAGTAAAGTACGAAGCAAATATCTACACCCAAACGAAAAAAGCTTACATATGATCGAAGTCATCAGTCGAAATGAAACTGCGCGGCCTCTTCCGGGCAAGAAGCGCCTTAGCAGCTCTGAACTTGTCGGAAATCCGGGATCTCTGTTCCTCCGAGAGCTGCTGCGCTTGAAAATTTTCGTTGTTCATCTTCAAAGGCAAAGAAAAATGAAGAATAAACGTGGCGTAATCTCTGCTCAGCGTCAGAAACGACTGAACTCCTCCATAGTCTACTCCATCCCAGAATTCGATACCCTAGAAGCTCAATGCTATAGAAAGAAACCGCGATTTTGAGTTTTTGACCATTGATTTTCCCTCCACTTCAAGTACCCGTTGTTAAAATAAGATTTTAAGTATTGATTTTTACATAATATATTTAATCACCGGTAAAACTATTAATATATAATAAGATTGTTATAAATATATCCAATTAAATAACTTTATTTTAATTTTATCAATATTTAATAATATTCTAAAATAAATATTCATTAATTTTAATAAATAAATAAAAACTAAAATTAACACCTATAGCCGATGGATTATAATAGAATTAAGCCCATTCCAAAAAATAAAAATATATTATTTATTAAAATAAATTATAATATATAATAGATTAATATATATATATATATATATATATAAGAAGAATTGAAAAACTTTAATTTTATATTTTATTATTATTTAATTAAAGATGGTTTAAATATTTGAGTATGGAGTGGGCTTAATAAATATTTAGATTGAGTTTAATAAAATAATGAAAAAGTTATATATAAAATAAGAGGGAACAAAAATAATGTATATTTTTTTAAATTAAATTAAAAAAATTAAAGAGTATGTTACTATATAAAATAATATATATAAATGATTGGAGCAAGTGCAAAACTTTTGGGAGAACTTATACAGCAAAATTGACCTCGTTGTTATACGAAAGTGATATCGTTGTTATACAAAAGAGACATCGTTATTATACAAAAGGGACGAGGTCGCTTTTGTATAACAGCGAGGTCACTTTCGCCTGTATGAGTCGCTCCCCACTCTCCTTCCTTATATATATATATATATAATTAATCCCTGGAAAAAAAAAGTGAGACCATTCTCAAAAAAAGGTTTCCCTTCTTGCAACCTCAGTCACGGTTTGTCTGTAGTGTTTTCATGGCTAGGATTTTGAGTTTTGTTTAGAACACGGGTTGAATGTTGAATGAAGGTTGTATCTTTTTTATGTAACTGTCGGGATCCATAATAATTTTTGGGCTGGTCTAAACCAACATGATTTTTCAAATATAATTATTGATTCATTTTGTGTTACAATTTATTAGGTGAATATGTAACAGCAAATATTTGATAGTAATAAACACGCTCTGTTTTAAAATGCAACAAGAAATGAGTCTCACTCTAAAATTAAAAGTAAAAATAAAACATGCAACACAATTCTCGACTATAGTTTGAGTTTTACCCACTATCTTTGGCCGGGTTCTTGATCTTCCCATGAAGCTCGCCATTGTTTGTCATAAAAAGTGGCTTCATCGGTTAGCTTTTTAAGATTCTCGAAATCTCCTTGGCGCCTGAATAGGATAACTCCTAGTACAGTCAGGAACAAGCCGCCTTTGCACATGATGTTGCCTGTTTGTCCAACAAGATCAAGACCCGTCATTACGTCAATCAAATAAGCCATGAAGAATCCCACCATTGCAGCTCTACCTGCATTATTATTATTATTATACAACAGAAGAAAACCCAGCATATGCATTAACTACGATTGTCAGGGGAAGGATGAATTGAAGACCAAAAAGAAAAACCCAGTCTTTGGATTTACCGTTTAGAAGCTCAGCCTCAGGAAGATGGGAGTGATTAATCCATGCCCACCAAGGAATGATTGAGCTTCTGAATATCACAGGTTCTTCAATAGATGATGCATCAGGAAACTTTTCAAGAAACTTTCTCCTTTTTGCTTCTACAAGATTAATTTATGCTTTCAAATGTGTAAACTGTAATCAATCATTGTATTTACATACCTGCAACAATGACACCATCCCAGTCCATTCTGCCATTTTTGACAAACATGTTCAAATCCCAAGTCCCTTTCTTCCAACGCTCATCGGAGAACTTAACTGCAGAGTCTTCCGTTCTTCCTCCAATCTGGGTTTTTTCATAGCCTTCAATGTCCAGAGAAACAAACTGGACAGCTTTCTTGTTACCAATACTAGAATTATTAGAGTACCCTGTTTGAGATGTAGGTTTCTTTTGTTTCTCGGTGAGATGATTCGTTGCGCAGGCTCTTGGCAGTGAAGTGTTGGCAGCAATAAACGCCATTAATGGATTTTGATTTTGAAGCAGCTCTATCTTTCTTTATCCAATTCTATCAAGGATGGGTTTTGTTTTGCTCCTTCATTTAGAAAGGTAAGGATTATGGAGAGGCAAAAGAGCCCATGCCCATATAAATAAATAAACTTATCTTTTCTGCAGCTTTTGCTGCTGTTGTCAGTATATATATTCAAACAAAAAGATTACCATGAAACTGAATTGAACAAAACAGAATAATAATAATATTATTTCAGATAAATTTGATTCATCACCAAATGTTATACAGATTTCAATCTATAAAGAAGGAAAGAAACAAATTGATAATAGTAGACTAGTAGTTAGTTCTTCATGCTTCCCATCCCCTAAGAGTGGTGGCACGTGCGACACGATCAACTCCGAGGGTGAAGGCGCCCATTCGGAGGTTACAGTTGTGAGTCTGACACATGTTCTTGATGTTGCCGAAAGCTTTGATCATATAATTATGAAGCTGGCGGTTCACTTTCTCTTCATCCCACATAAACCCTTGAATGTTCTGCAATAATAATGGAAACCCAGTAATAAGCAAGCAATTTCAAAATGATTATTCAAAGTAGAGAGACTAGATCAGAAAGAAAGTCAGTCACCCACCTGAACCCATTCAAAGTAGCTGACTGTAACGCCTCCAGCATTTGCATATATGTCAGGAAGTATCACAACTCCTTTCTTCGACAGAATCTGCAATCCAAAATCCAAAACCAAAAGGATTGTCAGTTAAATATTTGAAAAAAGATCATTAAACAAAACAAACAAACCTCGTCTGCTTCTGGATCAGTAGGGTGGTTTGCTGCTTCAATGATGAATTTAGCCAATACACTGTTAGCATTCTCCCTTCAAAAAAAAAAAAACTCCATCAACAATGATGATGATGATGAATACATGGCTTATATAGATATAGGAAGAGAAGTATGTACTTGTTCAAAACACCTCCCAAGGCACATGGGATTAAGACATCACATTCATGGACAAGTATCTCGTTCGGATCAATGGCAACCCCTCCATTAAAGTTGTTTAAAACACCAGTTGTCTCTTTATGTTCAATCAAAGCATCTATATCAAGTCCATTTGGATTCTTCAACGCACCAGTTATGTCACTGACTGCAACCACTTTCCCTCCTCTCTCATGGACCAGCTTTGCAACCCAAGACCCAACATTCCCAAAGCCCTGACAGACAGACAATACAAACATGAATACTTTCTTTCACTACCCGATCCCAACATCTCAAACCACCACACAAAAATTAAAAAGCTACCTGAATAGCGAAAGTCAAGCCATTTATAGACTTTCCATGTTCATTGAGTAAGGCCTCAGTTGCAAAGACTACACCTCGTCCGGTTGCAGCCTCTCTACCAAGAGATCCACCAAGATCCTATATATAATTAACCAAATCTTACAACAAGAAGCAAACAACAAACATGTTTAATCTTAATCTTCTGTCCACTTACTATTGGTTTTCCTGTGACAACACCTGGTGAATGTCCATGAAACTTTGAGTATTCATCCAAAATCCACGCCATTGTCTGCACACACAATGAAAGAAGAATTAGAATGCCTTCTTTTCTTTAAGAAGAATTTGCAGGCAAATCAAAGTTTGTTCATACCTGTGAGTTAGTTCCCATATCAGGTGCTGGAACATCGACATTGACACCGATGAGATCATGAATCTTTTGAGTGAAAACCCGGGTGAGACGTTCAAGCTCGCTCCTACTCAATTCCTTAGGTGAACATCCGATTCCTCCCTTAGCTCCACCATATGGGAGATTAGCTACAGCAGTTTTCCATGTCATCAATTGAGCTAAAGCATTAACTTCGTCAAGATCAACCTTAATACCAAAGAAAACAAAATCAAACAAACCATCTCAGTAAAAAATAAAAAAAAAACTCTGTTTTCCTTACGGTTAACAACTAGATCTCAATCGAAAAAAAGTAAATCGATATTAAGACAATCGATGATCATGATAACCTCAGGATGGTAACGGATCCCTCCTTTCATGGGTCCACGAGCATTATCATGTTGAACTCTGAATCCGACGTACGACACCAGACTTCCATCGTCTTTGGGGATAGTGCACTCAACCTGATCAAAAACCCAGAACCCCATGCGTGTTAAATAAGCGATCATTTCAATTCTCATATGAATAAAGCGAATCGGAAAAAAGAAGAAAAAGATGTACCTTGATCTCACGAAATGGGATGAGAAGACTCTTTTCGAGCTTGGAATCCAACCCAAGAATCCGAGCCGCATGACGGAAATTCCGGTTGGTGGCGGCGAGAGCGTTCATGATGGATCGCCTGATCAGTAAGTTATGGAAGGAAGACGAATAGAAAGAGTAGATCGATACGTTTGAAAGTGACGGTCAACGGAGCAAACTTATTGGAAATGCAAAAAATCGAAAACGAGATCAAACAAGATGCGCTGTATGAATTGTGATTTGTAAACTGGGTTTATTGGTTTATTTATATATGGTACAAGATCAGAATTAAGGTTGATGCTGACTAGGTAATGACAAGAAAGAGAGATTTCAGTTATCTTAATTATTTTCCACCATCAATCTCTTCTTTATAACCTAATTATCTCTATTTTATTTTACAAATTTTATTTTTTATTACCTAATTATCTTTATTTTATTTTAAATTTTTTAATTTTAAATATAATTTAACTAATTAAAACCCTAAATTATATATAATCCAACCAATCAACCCAGATTTGGGAAAAATAATAATATAAATAATGAAACGGGCCCAAGAGAGCCGGGATTATTTGTAGCACGTTTCATTTACTGAATTACCCTTGATCATTCTAAATTTCATTTTTTTAATAAGATTTATTTAAAAAATTTATTATTTCTGTAAAAATCATCATAAGTACAATTGTAGATGGTTAAGATATACTGATATACTAATAATAATGATCTAATCAAATAATATCATATATTCTTATATTATAAGTACTAATATTTATTTATTATCATTAATTACTATATTTTAATTTATAACTATATATTATATAAATACTTAGTTTGTTTGATATTTGTTTTTGTTTTTTTCGTTTTAGATAATAAAAAAATTGTTTGACTTAATTTTTTTTTTAAAGTATAGTATTGAATTTTAGATAAAAGTTTTTTAAAAAAAAAAGTAATATCAAACAAGATTTAAATATATTATTTTAATACATTTTTAATTGACTGAATTTTATATTTTATAAGAGTATTAATATTAAAAAATACAAACAAAACATCAGATGGTCAAATAATGTATAATTATAAATAATTTATTATTTTCCTATTTATAGTTTTGACTGTTTATATATATATATATATATATATATATATATATATATATATATATATATATATATATATATATATATATATATATATATATATATATATATATATATTAAAAATAATATAAATATAAATGGTTATATTAATTAATTCAGTAAATTATTAAACTATTTTTTATTAATATTATAAACTGAATTATAGAAAAAGGAAAAAGGGGAAAGTTATATAAATCTTAGCCAGATTTTGGTTGAAATAATTAATGTCTTTTGTAATATCTGTAAATAAATAATTATGCATATATAATTACATTTTCTAAATTAAAATATACTAAGGATTTGTATAAATGATTTACACAAATATATAATTAAGTTACACAAATATAAGATGATTTACACAAATATATAAGACAATTTGTATAATGAATTACTTATATTCCTAAATTATCTAAACAACTATATAATTAAGTTAAAATAATTTAACTATGATTATAATGGAATAATTTGAAGAAAGTTATTAGAATATAAAATAAGATATTTATAATATAATAATAATATCATAATTTATTATATTGTGATAATATTGATATTATCACAATTTATAATATTATGATAAT
Organism: Impatiens glandulifera; assembly: GCF_907164915.1. Classification (NCBI taxonomy): domain Eukaryota; kingdom Viridiplantae; phylum Streptophyta; class Magnoliopsida; order Ericales; family Balsaminaceae; genus Impatiens; species Impatiens glandulifera. The sequence continues at coordinate 64,170,640 of NC_061863.1, forward strand.
ATCTTATTATCTTATTTTATATTCTAAAAAAGGTTAGTAATATATAAATAGTATAATTTTTTTCTTTAAAAAAGTCAATGCAACATAATATTAATGATAATCGTTTTATTGAAAAAATAATAATACAAAACACGAGTGTTCACCTTGTCACTAAATCCAACGAGATTAACCATTGTGGGTAGCAATGGAAATATAAGCCAAAAGATATATTTACAAACGAACAAACATAACATAAAATCAATTTTTAACGAGCTCGAAGATCGTTAAGAAGATCAACAAATTCAATAATCGTCTTCACCGATTTTCGAGAAGAGATCTCTCAAATCGTTATAATAATAGCATGCATTGTGGAATAAACACATCAGTCAATCGCGATCACTGAATGTCCTATAGTTTGTTTCAAGTCAAATAGTCCACAAAAAATAATCGGAAAAAAAAAACTCATCGACTCAATCTAATCGAGCTTGCGATATATATACAAACATGTTACATCCTTGACTCAGACATCATCCATTTATGACAATCATATTCAAAAGCAAGTTTCAAATCGAAGTCATTCTTTGAGTCATATAAATAGTATAAATTAATAACTCTCTTTTTTATTCTTCTTTTTTTTAATAAAAAGACACCCAAAACTATGATCCGCTTAAATAATAACTTTTTTATATATATATATATATATTCAATTTAACATCAGAAAATTTAAAATGAAAATTCATGATCCATTTTTTTCACTTAAATTTCTTATATTAATATTTAATTAAGATAAAATAAATAATAATATTTATAAATAAGATAACAACTTATTGTAGAACCTCAATAAATGAATACCTTTAGGACAAAAAAAAATATTCATTTCGCGAGATTATTTATTTATCAATTAATGAATATAATATTTATTTATCGATAAATGAATAATAATTAATTTAGATGATATTTTTAGAATTTTTTTGTAATTATATCATTTGTATATATTAAGTTGAAATGGACGTCATTCATATATTGAGTAGATAAAGTAAAGAGTACCATTTATTGAGACTATTGCATTGTGTATGCTTGATTAGATGTCTACACAATACCTTCTAACATAGATATATTTCTAAATCCTCTAGGTATCCTCATACTTCTTTAAGAAATTTTAAAATTTTATTTTATTTTTTCTTTTAATTAAGTTGTTGTTTAAAAAAATAAATTAAAGTTCATAAAATAAAATTTTGTCTACACTTCTGTTTGTTTAATCTAATAGGAAAATTAGTGACATTTCAAGTTTATTTTATCTAAATCATTGTTTGGATGAAGTACTTAAAACATATATTTACAATATTATTTTAAAGTTTTATTATTCAAACTATAATTATAATTATAAAATAAAACTTTATAAAGCTAGGCAATTTCACAATTATGTATAGGGACTAAGTCCTAAATTAGAGTTAAGAGGTTTTAATTTAATATAAATAAACAGGCATTTAAGTTTTATGGAGAATTAAACCCAAGATAAAGTATATAATATATATTTTTTGAAATATTAGAATTATAGAAGTATTTAAAATATATATATATATATCAACTTGTCATTTTCTAATTTATATCATGCAAATGTTAAGGTTTTGTAGGTTAATTCACTTATATTATCCTAATGTTGTATTTGTGAAAATAAAAAATGAGTTGTATGTCCCTCTATTAAGTTTGTCTCATTGGCTGATTATGTATTAATATTGTTTAATTAATTAAGTTATGTCTTTAATTTTATGTTGAGATACTTTTCTTGTTGAATATTAATAATAGTTATTCATAAACTCATTTTACTTTCTTACCTTAACTCAAATTATAAAATTTGCTGAGCAAATTTGATTGAAGTAATTTAATTGTTTTTAGATTTAAAATGTATATATTTATTAAATTAATTGTTTTTTTAATTATCAAATTACTTAATTAACTATTAAATATAAGAAAATAATTATGAACCCTAAAATGTTTATAGAAGTCGAAGTATAACAACATAAATTCAGAGAAGTAAAAGCAAATTTGGATGCAAATTTAATTAAAAAAGAAAGAGTTTTTTCTTTCCTTCTTTCTATTTATTTAAGACATAAAGTAAAGAAAAGAAAAGTAAAAAAACCGTTGAAATGTGCATTTCGCCGCGTATTTAGATAAGGCAGGCAGGCGCCAGCAACCAATGAGTTGCCTTACGACTCGCCACGTCACAACTCATTAACAGCTAATAATCATGATTATCACTAATCAATTGCTATCTTTCAAAACAAATTAAACAATATAAAAAACAAGGTTATTTCCCATTGGCTTAATTCAAAACACGTGCCAGAATAGTTGTATCTTGATAATATATTTAATTTTTATTATAAAAAAATCATTTATCTCATATTAAATTACAGTGATACACTTATTTTAATTATTTAAAAATTCCAGATTAAAAATTTCATTATTAATTTTCTAACTTAATTTTAATTTTTTTTTCTTATTCAATCAAAAGTGTTTGAATAATAGGTTTGATCTCTATTGGGTCATCTTTTTTTTTTCTCCTTTCATTTAGTTTAGAGTTAATTTGAATAAAAATATTTAAGCAAATAAGCTTAATCCAAAGCCGGTTGTATAACATAATTTAATTTATAATTGAAACTTTAATTACATTAAACAATAATTAAATGATATGTATATATACATATATTATATTATAAGAAATCATAAAATTTGATTCCAACAACTTCGTCTTCGGGTAGTGAAATATCAATCTCTGAACTCGGTTTTTATTTTAATATCCGACCCCAAACCCGATAAGTGTTTCTACTTCTATTTTCATCTTGATTCGTCGGATACCCAATTTCCGACGAGTATCTCATTACCCGATTAAAAAGATGGAAGAAAAAGAAAAATAACTTTAATAATTTTAAAATTAGTAATATTAAAATGTTTAAAATAAAAATAAAAATATTACTTATCTTCATACTTATTTTGTAGGTCTTAAAAAAGATAAACTAGAATTAAGAAAAAAAATATAATGAAAATTGAAAAAAGAGTTAGAGATTAAATAAAAGAATAATGAGAGTGAAGTAATATTTTGTTATTAAAATAAAAAAAAAGTTGGAGATTTATGTAGAAAATATTATTTTGGGGAATATAAAAAAAATTTAAAGTTAGAGTTTAGTGTATTCATGACAATATTTAAAGGGGAATGTGGATAAGACCAAATTAAATGATGAATTTATGATAATATTTGTAATGATAATATATTTGGAAAGTCACACATTAAACTTAAATAAAAAAATTACTTTTAATATTAATATAGTCGGGTATTATGTTTGAGTTTCGCACATTCTTCATCCCCGAGCGGCTACCTTCTCCCCCTCCTCATGATCGAACTCAAACCGATTTAAAATACTCAAATTTGACCATTAGGTACTCATGGGTATTGAACATGGGTGAGAATCTGCTGTCCCAAGTTAAGCTGTCCCCTTGCTGTCTCATATATCAAAACAACATAATTTTGATAAATTAGACAAATAAATATATATATATATATATATATATATATATATATATATATATATATATATATATATATAAATAAACCCTAAATCTTAAACTATAAACCCTAAATTTTAAATCCTAAACTCTAAATCTTAAATTTTAAATTCTAAAAAATTATATATATGACATTTTATTTTAATATTTAATTTTCTCTTTTCTCTCTACACTCTCTTCTCTCTCCTATGAGACAGCAAATGAGACATTATTTTGGGATAACAGATCCAGATCCATTGAACATACGGGTACCCATTGTTATCCCTACCAACAACATGATTATTTTTTAAAATATTATATAATATATATTTTTGTTAATTGAATAAAATAAAATTAAAAAAATATATTTAGATGTCTATTAAAATTTATGTATTATTATTAGTCGGGATATGCCATAGAGAGTTTGAATTGGCCTATTATCACATTTTTGTATATTGATGTGTACCTATATCACAATTTTGTATATTGATGTGGACCTATTATCACATTTTTGTATATTGATGTGGGATGAGGAGTATTTTGAGTTTCTTTGAAACATGACTCAAATTTAGTGAGTAATGTCTTATGTAATTGTTGGAAGGTTTGAATCGAGACAACAAATATAGTGGGTCGGAATAGTTTGATTATAATTTATATTTTTTTTTACTATTTGATTAAAAAGAAATGCTCGTATTGTATTATACCGAATCGAAAATAATTCATGTTGTCACTCATCTCCGACCGAGTACCTTCTCCCCCTCCCCAAGATCGAACCCAAACCTGATTTAAAATATCCGAACTTGGCCATTGAATACTTAAGAGTATCGGACATACGTGTACTCATTGTCATCCCTACCAACAACACAATTATTTTTTAAAATATTACATAATATATATATATATATATATATATTTTTGTTAATTGAATAAAATAAAAAAACATATATTTAGATTCTATTAAAATTTATGTATTATTATTAGTTGGATATGCTATAAAGAGTTTGAATCGGCTCATCACAATTTTTTTATAATGGTGTGGGATGATAAGTATTTTTAGTTTCTTTAGAACATGACTCGAACATAATGAGTGATGTTATAGGTAGCTATTTGAAGATTTGGATTGAGATAGTAGATATAACGGGTCAGAATAATTTAGTTACAATCCTTATTTTTTTTACTAGAAAGAAATGGTTATATTGTATTATACCATATTCAAATAGTTCATGTTGTCATTATTATCTAACTATCTAATCAAATTCATTCTGGAAAGTATGCAGGCTTCGTTCATCAGTTCATGTATTTGTTTTTATCTTTTCTTGTTTTCATGTATTTTAGTTTTCTCATCTCATACTTTATTCCTTTTTTAATATTTCATGAGTTATTTAAAAAAAATAACAACTATATTAATTGTTATGAAACTGATGTAAAAAATAGACAACACAATTTATTGTTGGTAATAGGTAAGATGTAAGATGAGTAAGCCCATGGGCTAGGTAGACCAATCTTGGTATTCCATTAAAAAATTAATTAGTAAATCTAATAGGTCAACTCAATAGGTTACAAATATTTTTTTCTAATTTATTATTTATATGAATTCAATCATTTATAAAAAAAAAATATATCTACTAAGTAAAAACAAAGGATAAAAAATGAGATTTGATAAATAAAAATTAATATGATAAAAATTTATATTTGTTTAAAAACGTCTGAGTTGGAGTTGAAGATAGGGTTGAAGTTGAAGTTTAACTACCAAATATTATTAAATTTGATAATATATATATAATTAAAAAAAATTTCAAGATATTTATTCAGCTAAATCCATCCCTCAATAAAATATTATAAACAAATATAATTTTTAAATAAATAAAAAGGGCCAAACCCGTCCATACCAAACAAATATTTAACAACATTATACATAATGTATAACTGCTGCAAGGGTGACTATTGTGATAATTATAAAAAAAATATATAAAAATAACTGAAGAAAATAAATAAACTAATAATAATATAATTGTTTTGTAAAAGTTTAGCAATTAAATATTCTAGAAGAGCGTAAGTTAAATTGGTAATTGTTTGTTAATATCGATCATTAATCTGCTACATAAAATTAGATAAGGTAATAATTAATAATTTTTCTTTTGTTTAGGAATATTATATTTAAGTAATAGAAGAATGGACAATCTTATAGCCTATACTAAAAACATGTTACTTATTGATATTACAAGTCTAATAACGATTAAGATTTAAGACTACCAACAGAATAACATGAGCAAACTTAATATCACCACTTATTTTTGTAAAATTAAAGTATAGTCTTTAATTTGCCAAAGCTAGAATAACAGGTCATCCTGGTACGAATTTGTCAAAGTCACAAATTTGTTGATGACGTGATACGGACTTTAGTGTAACAATCCCAACAGCAAAAGAGAGATTTGTTTTATTTTATTTTTACGAAAATATTAAGTTTGAGAGAAACAACAATTGAATAGTATTATATAATTTATATTCACAAATGGTTGCATTTATCCTCTTTTTCCTGTGGTTGTTTCTTGACTTGGTTACATCATTCGTGATATGGAATGATTTATATTTATGGCTTTGAAATTGATTACGCCAACATCGCCAATCAAATCAACCAAAACAAGTCAACAATTAGAATAATTGGAGAGCTTAGAATGGTTATTATGTTTAACGGAAAAAATTGATAGAAAGGTTATGTAAGTTTGATGGTCGAATTATTTTAAAAAATAATTTGAAGACTAAAATTAAGTAATTGAAGGATCACCTAGGTAATTTTTCAAACAAATAAAAATATAATAGTAAAAATGTTTAATAAGAACTATGATTATACATGGAGTATATCTTATTTATAGAACATATGAATTTTTGTCCTAGGGTCATGGATATGAGTTAAATCTACAATTATTTTAGTAAACAATTCTTGAGAAATAGTTATATCTTTAGAAGAAAAAGTTTCTTACATTTGTAATCTCAATTGTGAGTGATTGGTTATGAATTTAGTTCACTTATTTTAATTAGTCATCTTAAAATCTCACTAATAGGATGCCTAAAAAATGCAGCTAATTAAAATGTTATATTATGACAAATGATATTGTAAATTCTTTACGTAGAATACACAAAATATCCAAATTAAACCTGCATTATTGGTGCAATGTCTCATTTTAGGAACAAATTTGGTTTTTCTTTTCTTAAATTCATGTTCTATTGGCAATTATTCATGCACAAGAAATCTAGCCAATAACCTTATTCCATAATAGATACTTAAGTCTTAACCATAATTTGCGATGATTATTCTATCCATTAATCTACAAATTCAGAATTTATTAAATTTAATTATCTTTACTAATTATGATATAAAATATAGCAAGTTAAAAAAAAAAGAACAATTCTTATTTTCACATAGAAAACGCGAACTTAATTTTTTTTAAATTTTAAATCCCTAGTTTAGTTGACCTTTTTTAAATTAACAATAATGGTCTCCTTTCCAATGGAAGAATCCTTTGATTAGATCAAAAGTTGACTTTTAAATGGGTGATGACTATGTCTCTTCCGTTTTGCATACATAAGCATTTTGTTTGTTTATGTATGATTTTTTATATTTAATATTCGAGATTAATTTGTACTTTTGTACTAAGTTAATAATCTTTTGAATATAAATAAATAAAATTATGGAAAGAAATGAGTAAATTCCAAAATTAAGATTTGGTAATTCCTTATAACACTATTTGTTTCCTAATACATGATCTAATACTTATTTTTTTTCTTTCTTTCTAAAATTGATTCTAAACAATAAAGGAATACATATCTTTAGAGTTAAAAAGACAACTTAACCCTTGCACAACCAAATCTCAATCTTACTTCCATGACTCTACACACGCTGAATGAGGAACAGACCAATGAAAATCCAACTGATCTTTCGAACTCTTGAACGCCTTCCACCGATGAAGAACAGCCGTTAGATCCGCCAACTTGGCACTTATCGTCCGACAACAATTGGCATGTACAGTGATCACGTTTTGAACATCTTTACTATCTTGGCAAAAACCACTAAAGAAGAGGGTGTTAAGAAATCTTGTTTTAAGCCCCAAATGATTGAATATTATTCCTTCTCTTATCATGGCTTGCAAAACATCTTGCTCCTTCATCCCTTGGCTAGTATTTCTCTTCCCATACCATGTCTCGAGAAGTGCCACCGTTTTGTTGTTCGATCTAACCATGAAGAAGCCCGTGTTCACATCTTGAGTTTTCGACCATTCATCCCCGTTGAACCTGTCCGTGCTTATTTGAAAGTCCGGTTCATCATCAATATCACCCATTTTTATTAGTTCAGGAAATGGATTCCTTAACCATACTATATCCGTGTCCTACAACGTAAGATCAATAAAAATAATCTCACTTTTTTCTTGTTTTATTATTAAATATACACGCATGTAAGTGTTTACCGTAAATACAAAGTTATATCCCCGTCTTAGAACATCTCCAAGGAAAGACGTTCTCCTCCACATCATTTTAATAAAGTCCTCAGACATATAAAGCTCTTCTCCGGCAAAGTCAACCCCATCGGTCTCGAGCTTGTAACACCTCAGCCGGAGAAATCTACAACGTTCGAACGAAGTTTTGTCAAGCGCCACAACCAACAAATGATTAATCAAGTCCTGGGTATCATTACCCAACCAAAATCCATCCAAGAAAAGGTCTAGCATCGGTTTATCCCCCTCCGCGTAGGCCTTGTTCACGACAGTGATTATGACTGTTTTGTTTATGTCGGATACACCTGCCAACACCTCGTCCAACTCGTCTATGTAAACGGTCATGTTGAACTGCAACAATTATATAATCACTTGCACGTCGAACCACGTACGCTAGATCCATATATATATCATTTTTTTTTTATAAATACATTAAAACAAGAACTTACGTACCGTTAATGGATGGGATAAAGGGTTATACGAGGTTATCCAGGTAGATTTGTCGACAGACATCGATGGGCCGACGGCGAAGAGAAGGAGAAAGACACCGACGAGCAGAAGAGAAGCTATGGCGACATCGAAAATAGTAAGTTTCTTGCAACAGTTTTCGATCGGATTATCATCTGCTGGTCTAGAGGATAAAAGATCCATTGATTAATTATAAGATGATAAGGTATAGAATGAAATGAATTAATTATAATATATATACTTAATTATTATTATTATATATTATGGCTGTTTAAGTAAACTAATAATTATATATGATATTATTGACTTATATTTGTTTGCTTGGTCCAACAAGCTAGCTAGTATGTATAATCTAAATTTCTAACACATGACTTTTGTGACCAAGGCGGTACAAAATTATTAAGTGCAATTAATTTGTATCTAATTTTTAATTTAAGTAAACTAGAAGAGTCAACTTATATTAAAATTATTAATTTATTTTATTTTATTTTGGGGAATTGAATATTTTAGACAACAATTTTAAATTGATGACTTTTTTTTTTTTTTGAAAAGGTGAAACCATAAATTAATGATTTTATACATATCTAAGTTAAAGTTAATTTTATACTTTTATTATACAATTTATATGTAGATTATTAATATAAAATATACACGTTTATATTACAATAAAGAGAGAGGGACAAAATTCTTTAATATATTTTTTTTTATTATATACGGAATCAACTAAAATGCAAACGGGTCTTCTTCACCAATCACGTGTAGGTTCCTCCCCTACTTCCTACTTTGAAATGTCATCGATTTCGATCAACAATAATAAGTTAATATTTTTTTCAATATATATATAGCCTACAAATATAAATAAGAGAACAGACCTAAAGACAAAAACTCTTAACATTTTAGTTATTTTAATATATTGTATAAATAAATATTTTAATTAAATTAAATAATATATACTTAATTTATTTTGTTATATTTTTCTATCAAATTAAATTATAATTTTATTATTTTTTTTAAATAAAAATGAAATTGCAATTGAATGACAAACTCTTTTATAACATGGCTCAATTGAATAACAAGTAAAATACCTCAATCTTTTCTGTTTAGTGAACTCCTCCGAACAATGTCGTTCAGGCGCCATTTCATCACTGGAATTTCAAGAAAATCGAGCTTTCGGCCAACCGACGGACAGTAAGATGGTCTCAGCGGTCTCTCCTCCCCAATTGGAGAATTGAAGCTCCGACTAATTAAGGCTAAGGCTGAAGAAAATGCATGTTGATCTTTGTAAAGCAATTAATTTGCAAAGCATGCATGCCAGATCTTCGCAGGGACGTTTTTGGTTCAACTAAAAAATTGAGGCAGCTAATTAATTTGCAAAGCAATGGATCGTACGTACGTTTTCTTCATTTATGATTTTTTTTTTTAATTACCTTCTGCAATAAGAAACTGCCCTTCCAACATCTGCTTCATATATAATAACTTACACCAGCTAAAAATTTTATTATTTTTTTTCCAAAATTTAAATCTTTTAAACGATTTATCCAATATTTGAGGAATACTTTCCAATTTCAGCCTATTAGGAGGTCCAGAAGTATAACGGCCCAACTCTCTTGTCAACTAACATTTCGGGTCTAGTAGCATAAGAGGGGTGTTTCAGAATGTTGGTCTAAGATATTCTGCAGACTGGGGGGGCCGGGAAATTAAAAGAAATAGAATTGGGCCTTAAATAAATATTACCTTTATTAGAGTCAAACATATAATATGAGATGACTCAACCCCTACCTCAAACCCAAAATATGAATTTAAGTAAAATAATTTAATTTAGATTAAGGTTACTTAAATTAATCAAATAAAATAATTTCAATTTTCAAAATTTGAATCACTCCCCTCTCTATTTCAGCATCACCTTTTTTTTTTATCTCTCTTAATTTATTATTTCTCATTTAAATATAAAATCAATTTTCTAATTTATATATAATTAATTTTGAAATAAAAATAATATTAATAAAATCAAATATATCAAGTCAAATAATATTGAACGAATAAAAACCGCATTAAATAGATAAAAAAAATACGTATTAAACATGTCAAAAGACATATTAAACAAGACTAATGATTCACATACTTCTAAAATATGTTAAATGGGTTAAAAATGTGTTAAACGACTATAATACATGTTAAATATGACAAAATGAGTCAAATATTTGTTAAATGAGCTAAAAACGTATTAAGTGAGTCAAAATTGTATAAACAAAACAAAAATATGTTAAATTGATCAAAGACAACCTGTTACAACAGGTCAAATATTTGTTAACCGGGTTAAAAATGTGTTAATCAAGACAAAGATATGTTAAACATGTTAAATTAGGTCAAAGACGTGTTAAACGAAGTATAATGGATCAAATATTTGTTGAACAGATTAAAAACGTGTTAATCGAGATAAAAATGTGTTAAAAGGGTAAAAACGTAGTAAATTAGTTAAATATTTGTTAAACGAGACAAAAACAAATATATAAAAAATTAGTTTGGATTACTCAATCCATATATTAGTGAATAATATGAGTTGAATTGTGAGTTGTACAAATTTAATTTAGGTTGAATACGGTTTAAATCCATACTTAACCCATATATTAGTGAATAATATGAGTTGAATTGTGAGTTGTACTAAATTAAAAAAATTAATTTAGGTTGAATACGATTTAAATAATAAAGGTTGAATTTATTTGTTTGCTCATCCCTACATTTGGAGCTGAGGTCCTCTATTACGGAACCTTCATGTTCATTTTCACAAGGAGAGGCAAAATAATAATATTTAAAAAAGAATTATAATTTATTACCATTTTGTATCTCCTGACCGATGATAAGGTGACATAGTACTCAACTCCTACATTTATACCTATATTTCTTACTATTTTCCAAAAAAAAAAAACTATTAATAATATTAATGTAATTCTCAATATTAGACTCTATCCGTGTGCAACCTCAAAGCCAACTGAACCAAACCCATTATGTGCTCAAGCCACCTGCAATTCATCTTCACCTCATTAGTCAGCTTGCCTAAGGTCAGATTGCTTTGATCTCTTAATTTTCTTCTTTTGTTTTGTTTTTCTAATTGTTTTAAATCATTAAAAAAACAATAATATGAATTGTTGTATAAAAAATCAAAATTTGAAAAATTAGTAAAAATACGAAGTTATTAAATAGAAATCACCAAATTAGTTCAAGAGTAGTTACTAAAAAAGATTAAAAATAAAAAAACTATCTAAGAACTGTTGAAGTTAGTGTTGTGATAGGTAATACTAACATTTTAGTTCTAATAAAAATATAATACTAATAATATTAATAAAGTCTCAAAATAGTTTGATCATTTCATGCCAATCCTACTTTTGAATATATCTTGAAACAAAATTTGTACACATATCAAACGGGCTCTAATTGATAATAAAAAAACCTTAAGAAGTTATGCACTTACATGATGATATAAAAAAAATTCATTTTCCCTTATTTAATTTGCAAGTGGAAAGGGAAATTATACAAGTCCACTCAAGACTTCAATACTATACTAGTAAAGAACGACCCCATCAGGGGCTTCCTAATTAAAGTCATCGGTCAACCCTCTTCTAAAGTCTAAATTGAACACCTTAAACGCGTCATTTTATACTGAATTTTAATGTCTTCTTCCTCTCCTCCAATCTGTTCTTAAACTAGATCTGTTCTCAATCAATCAATCCATCCATCCAGATCGATTCGATCATGTGGATAGGTTATTGCTCAACCTGCCAAAAAGAGTTACAGGTTCCTCCAGGCCTTCCCTGCGTACAATGCGCATCCTGTCATTCCGTCGTTGAGGTAGCACCCGATCCTCGTATTACCAATCCTCCTCCTCCTCAGTTGCCGACGCCGCGGCCTCCTGTTCAACAACAGGGATCCAAGAGAGCCGTTATCTGTGGTATTACATATAACGACACTTCGGTTACACTCGAAGGTTGTATCAATGATGCCAAGAACATGAAATACTTCTTGCTCAACCGTTTCAATTTCCCAGAATCCTCCATTCTCATGCTTTCCGGTAATCATCATTATTTATACTTTTACAGAGATTATGAGACTCTAATTTATATTTGGTGAAACTGCAGAGGAAGAAACAGATCCAAACAGAGTACCGACAAGAAGGAACATAATATCAGCACTCCAATGGCTGGTAAAAGATTGTAAGGCTGGAGATTCATTAGTGTTTCATTATTCGGGGCATGGTTTCTCTCTGGAGGATAAAAATGGAGATGAGGTAGATGGATTTGACGAGACATTGGTTCCTTTAGACTACGAGACCGAAGGAATGATCGTGGACGATGATATAAACGAATTGATCGTGAAACCGATACCGATTGGAGTAAAACTTCACGCCATTATAGATTCTTGCCACAGCGGGACAGTTCTTGATCTGCCATTCTTATGTAGGATGGACAGGACGGGACGATATACATGGGAGGATCATAGACCTCCGTCAAAGATCTGGAAAGGAACTAAAGGAGGGGAAGTTATTTGCATTAGTGGCTGCGACGATGATCAATCTTCAATGGATACATCAGTAAGTAGTCTTTAATTCAATTCAATTTGATCCGATCTTGTTAATTTGTTTTGTATAATTCGTACGTAGGTTCTTTCTAAGGAAGCTAGTACTGGTGCAATGACATTTTCGTTCATTCAAGCTATTGAAAATGGACAGGGGACGACATACGCTAATCTTTTGTATTCGATGCGATCCATAATTCAATCTGCTGGTAGTGATATGAAGCTCAGGCGTAGGGATAAGCTTAGGAATCTTATTCTTACAGGGGAGAAGAAGTTTAGGATCAGACAGGTAATGTCCATAAATTCATCATTTCTTTGTTAAATGAAAATCTACATATAAATAGAAACGCCGTTTTCTCCAACACAACGGATCTGGTCATTAATTTATTAATTTGTGTGTTTATTGGCTCATAAAAATGAAACGATTAAATTTGAAAAATAAAATGAAATTTATGAATATTATTATCATTTTAAACTATTAAATACATCTTTTTAAATATTATTTTAATAATATTTTTAGTTTTTTCTTATGAAATATAAATTAATAATTAAATATAAAAAGTTGACTTATAATATTTTTAATTAGTATAAATTTTTTTAATACCACTTTTACCAATATAATTATATAGACACTAATAATATTAAAATGAATATTTGAACAACTTTATATGTTTATATATTAAGACACATAACTATCTAACATATAAGATTATTTTATATTTGTGTATCAGAAGATTATATTTAGTTTTAATAAAAGGTTATTCTATTACATATTAATAATGCAGGAGCCACAATTGACTGCTAATGAGCCAAGTGATTTGTATCACAAGTCGTTCTCTTTGTGACCGGATCAGACTTCATCCAGAGAAAGACAGATTTTAAGTTTATTTTGTCTTTCTTTTTGTTTTATTTAATTTTTCTTTTCAATATTAATGTCTTGCTCAATGCCTAAAAGTTGTTGACATTCTGGTTAATTTGTCACATGATTAAATTTGATACATGTTTGTATACCTTAATTTATTTCTCTTTTTAAGTTTCACCTACCATGTTGTTCATTTGCTATCATTTAGAGTTTTAAACCTAACAATAAGTTTTGAAATGCTTAACAAAATATATAATATTTTATAAAATTTAATAAATAATAATTTAAATTTAAGTAAAATTGTATGTAATAAATTCAAAAGTTCATTGGAACTAAAATAAACTAAATGTTTATGAGCACAAGGAATCCACCTAATAACGGTACATATTTCATCCTAGATCGATATTACAATCTTAATATGCGATGATTGTTCTATTCATGGAATTACAAACTAAAAATTTATTAATTAGTTTTGGTTTTGTTTATATGTATGAGTTAAAAATGGACGGACTCAGGATTTAAGACCGAGGTTGACTTAAAAATAATTTTAGGTTAACTTAAAAAAAATAATGATTTTTTAAAAATAAAGTAAATATATAAAAGTAAGTTTTACCATTATTTTTAATAATTAAATAAAAAAAAACAGTGAATTATATTGATTTTTTAAAAAAAAATTAGAGGTTATTGTCAAAACTGAACGTAAAAAATATAAAAATTCGGGTTGAGCTTCAGCCCACCCGAGCCCTTACCCAACCGAGCTCTTATCCACCCGAGCCCTTATATAGATCCGTACCTGTGTGTTAATGTATATGTTTATTTTTTCTTTATCTTGTTGTTGTTAAATTTGTATTTTCAATTCTCTCTTTGTAATCTATTTGTTATTACTTATTATTGCAAATAAAAATTGGGTTTCAAATAAAAGAAATTAAAAAAAAAATAATGATTTATTTACTACTTATTCAACACGAAGCCTATATCCAGGGCGAGCTGAGTCCGGTTAGGCAGCTGCCTGTGTCACCCTCTTCCCCTTCTAGCAACCTACAAAAATTCAAAATTTATTATAATAAAGTTATAATTAATATTATTTTAAACAATAAAGGAATACATGTTTAGAGTTAAAAAGAGAACTAAACCCTTCCACAACCAAAACTCAACCTTACATCCACGACTCTACACTCTACACAAGCGCTGAACGAAGAACAGACCAATGAAAATCCATCTGACCTTTCGAGCTCTTGAACACCTTCCACAAATGAAGAACAATCGTTAGATTTGCCAATTTGACACTTATTATCCGACAACAATTGGCATGCATGCACGGCGATGATCGCATTTTGAACTTCTTAATTTTTTTAATGATCCATTTAATAAAAAATCGTTTAAGCACAACGATAAAAACATTAAATGGAAAAAAATGATGTACAAATTTATTACATTAAAATAATTAATTGACTCGAAGATCTTCAAAAAGGTAATAAGATCTACACACGAATCCACGGGTTTTCCGGATCTAATTTTCGACATCGTCGTGATAATGACATTGTAAATAATTCTTAACGACCTACTTTCGTTGTTAAAAGTTTTTTAATTTTTTTCCATCTTATAATCCATAAAAAAATTATAGGGATAAAGACTCATTTTCTTAGTCTTTTAACTATCTTAACAAAAGCAACTAAAGTAGCGAGTGTTAAGAAATCATGCTTTTAAGCCCCCAAATGGTTATCATGGCTTGCAAAACATCTTGTTCCTTCATCCCTTGGCTAATGTTTCTCTTCCAAAACCATGTCTTGAGACGAGCCACGGTTTTGTTGTTCGATCTAACCATGAAGAAGCCCGTGTTCACATCTTGATTTTTCGACCATTCATCCCGTTCATCATCACCCATTTTTATTAGTTCAGGAAATGGATTCCTTAGCCATACTATATCAGTGTCCTACAACGTAAGATTAATGAAAAATAGTCTCACTTTTTTTTATTTTTCTAAATATACAAGCATGTATGTGTTTACCACGCAAATGAAGTTATATCCCCTTTTAGAAAGGTTAATTCTATCATTCCAGTACATTCCAGTACAGGTGTTGTATGATACCAATGAAGAAGTAACACTTATACACAAAAGTGAAACATTACCTCACTCATTTATTGATTTTTTTCTCTTTTTATATGTGTTTTTATATGTGACGTTTTTTAATGGATATATGTAAAAAGACGTTTTCCTCCCGTCATTTTAATAAAGTCCTCAACACATGGAAGGACGCATTAGGAGGCTATGGTCTATGGGGCTTAAGCCCTCCCCAAATAAAATTAATTGTTTTTTTAATATAGAAATTCTTGGATTTCTTCCTGAAGTGGATGGTTTGTTTGGGAGAAAATAGTTTGGGTGATATCAATTAGTAATCATTTTTTTTATTTAGTGATTGTTTGATTCTTTATGTCCAGTAATAATTCATAATAAATAGTTATATTTTTAAAATAATTAACATTAAGGTAGTAATATCTAAATACTTTTAAAATAATGATAGTTTTATTAATTGTCTATATAGCTAGTGTGGCAATTTTTTAAATCACACTCTTAGTTTTGATCCATTCCATCTAGCTAAATACATTCCACTCATTTCATTATAAAATTTGCAAGTTGAAATGGGATTATGCAAGTCCACTCAATACTATACTAGTAAAGAACGACCCATCAAGTAAACCTGTTCAAAAGTCTAATTAACAGAATACTTTGAACTTGTCATTTATATTGAATTTGAATGTCTAAGAAATTACTTGATCATCATGTGGAGAGGTTATTGCTCAACTTGCCTGAAAGAATTGCAGGTTCCTCCCGGCCTTCCCTGCGTACAATGCGCATCCTGTCATTCCGTCGTTTCGATAGCAGCTGATCCTCGTATTACCATCCCTCCTCCTCCCCGCCTGTTCAACAGGGATCCAAGAGAGCCGTTATCTGTGGTATTACCTATAACATGGGAGGATCATAGGCCTCCGTCAAAGGTCTGGAAAGGAACTAAAGGAGGAGAAGTTATTTGTATTAGTAGCTGCGACGATGATCAATCTGCAATTGAAACACCAGTAAGTAGCTATATACTATTTAAATCAATCAATCAATTAATTCAATTTGATCTTGCTTGTTTTGTATAACCTATGTATGTAGGTTCTATCTAAGGATGCTAGGATTAGGACTGGTGCAATGACGTATTCATTGATTCAAGCTATTGAAAATGGAGAAAATGGGACATTAACATACGGGAATCTTTTGTATTCGATGCGATCCATAATTCAATCTGGTAATGAATTGAAGCTCAGGAGTAGGGATAAACTTGTGAATATTATTTTTAAAAGTGAGAGGAAGTTTAGGATCAGACAGGTATGTGTAAAATTTACCAGTTTTTTAAATAAAAATCATTCTTATATTAAATATTAATTATGCAGGAGCCACAATTGACTACCAATGAGCAATGTGGCTTGTATAACAAGCTGTTCTCTTTGTGACCCAATACAATCAACCCATCAAAAAAATAAAACAGATTTTAAGTTTGCTTTGCCTTTCTTTTTGTTTATTTGTTTTTTTCTCTTCTATATTAATGTTTGTATACTTTAATTTTTCTTTTATTTTGTTTCTTTTTTAAGTTTGACATAGGATGTTTTGTAATTTGTAATCACTATAGATTTAGTCTCTATACAAATATTATTGTTTGGGATGGACGTTTCACTGCCATTTGTAAGAAAAAAACTGCACCAAGTGAATTTGTATGGCTGATTGAAGTTGACACCGTGAATTATTGTTATAATTTTTTCGTTTATTGTCATTTCATTAAAATCCCAAAAAGAAAAAAACGACATTAGTTCGTTTATATCAATCTTGACAAACCCTAGATTTGATACATAAAAGAAAAAACAAATGAATTAATCCACACCTACATGAGTAAAGGAAATTACAAACACAAATTCATGACTTTATTACAAAAATCATACACAAACTTTAAATTTTTATCTCACCTTGAAACTTCCAATTGAGTGACTTCATCGTATGTAAGCTCTAATTTTGCTCGCGTGTGGGAATACACCTCCACGTTCTCATGAGGGAGCTATAATTAAACATGACATCCTTCCAAATTTCGTCCACGTTTTTTTAACCTTGAATAATACACCCTTGTGTTTCTCTTGTAGTTAGTTGCTATATTTGAGTTTTTTACTTTTTTAAATGGAATACTACTCTCAAACTTATTTCTGAATTAAAATTGAAATTTAATTAATATAATAAGAGTGTTAACTAAGATTGAAAATGGCTTGTTTTCTAAATCTTTTGTTGTGATTTTTTTTTTGTTGGGTGATCTTTGTAAATGATGAGTTTATTTTTATAATGAATTCATTCTCATTAAATTCAAATAAGAATTGCATACACGTACAATTTACAAACAAAAAAAACTCTAATTGGAATGATCCAACGATTATGTGATTTGTTGAGGATTCCTCTCAACACGAACTCATTTGAATTCTTGAACGATGATCGTTGTAGTGAAGTAAGCTGAACGAATCAATAAACGGTGTCGGGAGAATATCTATCAATGATTATGAGCGGCAATTAATATTATCCTTAGCCGAGGGTTGGTATGCAACGCCGTAAAAAGTCCTGCCAAATAAAAATAGACCATTTATATATATGGTCGAAATAATGAAAAATTTATACAAATAATAGGAAAATACATGTAAGAGGTTCTCCATATGAAATATTCGAGTAACTTTTATTGAGAAAATGAAAAATAATTCAAGATACAATTATTTCGTCTCATTTGCTATTAAGAAAGTGACGCACACATACTCGAGAAAAAATGATGGCCGAACAGTTTCTAAATAATGGGTGAACTTAATTGTTTTTTTTTTTATGAATTTTATATACATAAATGGATTAATTTACCATTAATTATATTAATTTGTTATAATATGAGTATTGGGTGAGGCAACCAATGCAAGTATGCAACCGCTTAAGAATCCTCACTTTAGAGAAAAAATTATAAAAAAAATCTTTAAAATGATTTCTTATAGGGTATTATATCATTTAACTAA
Organism: Impatiens glandulifera; assembly: GCF_907164915.1. NCBI lineage: Eukaryota > Viridiplantae > Streptophyta > Magnoliopsida > Ericales > Balsaminaceae > Impatiens > Impatiens glandulifera. Next base: position 64,189,618 of record NC_061863.1, read on the forward strand.
TTAAACTAAACTTTAATATAATACAAAATTATTAATCTTTATCCTATAAGATAAAAAAAAAAAAAAAAAAACCATTTTTTTTTTTTTGCATAGGTCCCAAACTTCGGGACTAATGTTCATGGACGGCCTGATCAACTTGGGTCAATTTTATTTTAGTTGGTTCTCCAAAGCCCAAATTTCAATCAAATAATAGGCCAGCAAAGATGAAATGTCCATATTGCAAGAGCCCTAAATCCAATGTAGGCTTGTGAATGAATTTACATTTTGAGCTCATCCGTATAATATTTTTTTTAAATGTTAAAAATTTAAAGTCTAATTATATGTGGCTGAACTTGAAAGAATATATATTCGCTGTGATGAAAATAAAGAATATATTACTATTGAACCAAAGGACATGATTTTATTTTTTGTAGCCTATAATGGTCGGTCCTTGACCAATTAGAATTCTGAAAATGTGTTTTTTTACTTGGGATGGCGACAGATATCCTACCCGTCGGGTAGTGAATTACATATCCCCGTATTCGATTTCTATTTTACTACTCGATCCCGAACCCAACGGGTATTTCTATATCTTTCCCATCCCCGATTCGTCGAGTACCCGATACCCGACGAGTATTCCGTTATTCGAATAAAGTCTAAATTTATATATTTTACTATAAAAAAAACATTGATGAATAACTAAACAATAAATAACTTTAAAATAATAATATTAAAATAGAAAAATAGAAACATTATTTACCTATATAAGATGTTGAAAAACATAACAATTTTGTTGTTAGTATAATTGAAAAAGAAATATTAAAAAATATTAAGAGATAAAGATGAAAATAGATATTGAAAAATATTAAGAGATAAGATGAAAAGGATAAGAGAGAAAGATAATTTTTTATAGTTAAGAATGAAGAGAGAATAAAAAAAGTGATTAAAGAGGAAATAAGTTTTTTATAATAAAAAATAGAAGTATAGAAAATGATGAAGTGTGGGTAAGAGTGAAGTGTAAATAAGATCAAATTAAATGATGTAATTATTTTAAAGATAACGATGGGATGTGAAAGGTCACATTAATATTTAACCATAAATAAATATATATAATATATGTATATATTAATATTAATATAGTCGGTTATCGAATTTTGGTTTTGCATACTCTCCGTCCCCGACTCAATACCCGATCGGGTACCCACGAATATCGGGCATACGGGTACCCATTGTCATCTCTATTGTTAACTTAGATGCTCTTGAATCTCCAATTTAATTTATAGTATGGTATTATTATTATTATTTATCTATTTGAGGAGCAGAAACTACATTAAGATTCCAATTCATGTTTTCCAACCAAACCTCTTGCTTGCCAATTTTCAGCACATTCTGATGCTTTGAAGAGATGTAATATTCTTTGAAACAACATGATAATTATATGCTAGTTCCCCTCGCATACATTTTCTCTTTTGTTATTTTTCAATTTATCTTTGTACTTTTTATCGTTTTAATATTTTTATAAAATGATAATTAATGAAATAAGTTTAAGTGAATATAGTTTCATAAAATTGATCCAAAAATAAATAAAATTGACTTATCTAGTTTTTATTTTTAGAGCTCGTTTAGTTTGGGTTTATTGAAATAAACGTAATTTATTTAAAAAATGTTGAGGAGGGGTGATTTTGAAGAGATTTATTGATACATAATTAAATTATATTTTAATTAATTAATTGATTGAATGTTGTATAAAAGAAAAGTCAATGGAAGTAGCTCCTAATTCCTTTGTATATTGTATTGATCTCTTATTTTAACCAAGCATTGATTTATAAATATAAATAAAAATTGAAACAGTGAAAATTTTGAAAGATGAATCAAAGTTAAATAAAAATCATAATTGCTTATCATTCTCCATAAATATTGTAAGAATATTTTTTTATACTTTGGAAGGATGGCTCAGTATTTGTGACATCCTTAGGAGTTAGGTTAACATATCCTCGTTTTTTTTTATAAATTTTTTAAATCTTGTTTTATAAAAAAAAATTGGGTGTTAAATTATCAAGATACCCTTGTATATGTTTTTTTCTCCTTTTCTTCTTTTTGGGTTAATAAATGATATTTTTGATATTTTAATAGATAAAAAAATAATTAAAAATAAATAAAGTGATAGTTGAGTTTAAGATAAAATATTTAAAATAATTTAAAAATTGAGAGATCAAACAAAATCTTAAGGACTGGTTGATAAGGGTTATTTGTATAATTTTATCCAAAACTCATATATTAATCAATTCTTTTTGTAATTATTAAATTATTAATTTCTTTAATTAAAGTATTCACACTTTATTTTTATAAAATTTAAATTTTAAATATAAAAGAACATGAAGTAATTAAAAACTAAAATAATATATTTTTTTCATCAAATAAAATCTTTTTTCTAAAAACTCAATAACCCTCTCCCCAAACAAGCCCTTGTTTATAAATAATAAATTAGGTATATGATAAGATAGGGTTAGAAAAAAGGAGAGGAATAAAAAGAGAAAGAAGAAGATTTTTAGTACATCACATGGGAATCTGAAATCTGAAATGAAAGATAGAAGCATCAGATCTGTGTTAATGGATGGTTCCACTTCTCCATCTCCATTCCATTCCAATCAATTTCACTTTTTTGAAATCAAAAGTTATGGTCCATTTTCATTAATGGAACTCAGACAGCTATCATGATAACTTCCTTTCCAGCTCTTTTATTATTATTATTATTATTCTTTAATTAGATCAAACATTATAACAAATATTACCATACCTTAACTTGTAATATCTAACCTTATATATTATTTTTGTTCAATCTAAGGTTAGATATCCACTATATATGATGGGTAGTTCTAACTTTCTCTGTAAATAGAAAGAGTCTTATTATTTTTTTTACATTAATAATGTTGTAAGTAGACATGGCTGGATATATAGATGGAGATGTCATTCTTAATTATCTAGGCCTTTAATTCATTTTGAGCTTTGATTGGCAATTGAGTAACTTTACATGCAAATGGGGATATATGCACAATTAAAAGCATGTTGAAGACACTAACTTGTCAATATAATTGAGATTCAAGAAGTGTTCAAAAACTTTTTCGTTTTTGTTTATTAAATTTGAGTTTCAAAATGATACACTTAAACTCATGATCACGAGAATATGAGTTACTCATGTATTATATCAATGAGTTCTGAATTTCTATATGCATAATACTTTTGGGTATTTGCAAATTAAGTTGATTCTAATTTATTTTTTTTACATAAAATGTAATTGTAAAATACATCATGTGCCTTTTTGTACTTTCAACCATTTGGATTTGTGTCCTATTATTATTATTAGTATCTGCAAATTAAGTTGATTCCAAAAAAATTACATAAAAAGGTAAATATTGTAACCAAATTATACGTGTTTTGTTGCTTTCAACCTTTTGGATTTGTGTCCTATTAATAATAATATAATATATATTATTATATAATATGGCTCAATGCTGCTGGCTTCCATTCAGTATTATTTTAACCCACCCCATTACATAAATATTGACAACCCCTTATATATTTTCTTCATGATTGTATAATATATTATTAATATATCAACCCAATATTCTTATTATATTTTAATTTTTTTTTGGGTTGGGTCATGATTAGCTATCATTAATTATTGTGAAGACGATGATAATAATGTAATTAAGTCATAAGCATTGTCCTCAAATGCTTGTCAAGTTCTAATTCCAGCAGACAGCTCCCAGACCACATCTCCATCAAAATGTTTTATAATATAATTAAAATTTTATTAATTATTAAATATAAAAATTACTAATATAAAAAATAAATTCAAACTCATATTTTTTCTTTAATTAATTAAAAGGGTGAATTTTATTTTTTTATATAGTCTAATTAACACAAAATTATAAAATGTATTTATAAGATTTATATCATTTGTTATAACTCAAACCAAACCATATATAATAACTTGTACAATTCAAACTATCCTACATTATCTATATTTCCTTATAATGTGTACATATATCAAACACCACTTTAATACGTAACAAACCGGCCATATAAATAGTTATTACAAAATTTAAAAAATTGAATAAATTAACTTATTAATAGAAGCTGACAACATATTGCTGATAATATGGACGAATTTAAGAAGCAAAATAAGACCCTTCAACACAATTTAGGGAATCTCTCCATCAATTCTTTTTGCAAACGAAAACTACGTCTCACCTAATTATTTGTTATCTTTTATCAAAATTGCTATATTATAAAAATGAAAATAAAAAGTTAAGCATATTTCTTGTCAAATTTTGTAAATAAAAAACAGGAAAAAAAACAAACTCCTTATACTTTTATTCTTTTGTCTTTCTTCTACCTTTTTTTCAAAGGTCCATATAATTGGTACATTTAAAACTATAAGGGCAATATTAGTTGTCATTGTAATAATAAGTATTGGTTTTTATTGTGATAGTTCTACTTTTATTTTTGAGAAATATTAAGATATATAAAAGTTACACATGTTTAGCATTATAAAAGTAATGGTATAATTAGTTGTATAAATTTCTTTAAAGGATATAATAAGATAATATAAGAAACGAAAGACTTCAGTTTTTTACTTTTTAAACTAATATAATAATCTTATATCTTAAAAATCATGTTTATTTAAATATTATGAATTACAGAAATGATTGGGGGAGGGAATAATGTTGTGCAATTTGATTAGCCAAAAAAATAATAAATTTTTTCTCTTCTTTCTCCTCACCTTTTATCATTTTTTTCAACCATGTAGTGGACACATCATTCTCCCCCCAATCCCTCCCTCAAATTCTCTCTCTGCCCCTCCTCTATTAATTAATAATGGTATACAAAGTTGGAATGAAGGGGGAAAAATGTGTTAGAGAAGGTTGACATAAAAGAAGAAGAGGGAATTATGTAAAAAGTTATAAACATTTATATACCAAGAAAATATATATTTATAAAAAATTCTTTTAACTATTATTTATTTATATATTTTAATAATAATGCTAATTTATTTTCAGTTATTCACACGGGAATACTGTTCATTCAAGTGTAAATTTTAAATAATAATTCCAACAAAAATACATTGACTAAATAGTAATAGCTACTAGTTTTATTCAACTTATAATTATAAATAAGTTTTGATAGTTGTAATAAATTGATATAATAGTTTTAACGATTTAGTTAGTTATCATGAATAAATTAAATCATATAAAATTGATTATTTTACGGATAAGTTTGATAAATTAAAATAATTAAGAGTATAGTAAAATAGTTAAATATCATTAAAACATATATTAGAGTTTCACGATTAAAATGAATGAACCGAATAAAATAAAATCAAACTAATACTATATATATATATATTATTATTATTAGTATTATTACAAAATCTTATTAATTAAGACCTTGTTCGGTTTTGGATTATTTAAATAATCCAACTCAATTAAACATTATTTTACCTCATTCTCATCGATCACATCACTTAATTCATTATTCAAAATACTAATATTTTAAATTATTATTTATTATTATTTTATATTATATATCAATACACTTTAAAATAATTTATCAAAAATATTCTCATCTACTCAAATCAATAACAAATTATTATTTATTTTCTATATGTTATGTTATTATAAGAATTGAAAATCGGACTCTAAATCTCTAACCTTGTTTGGGATGCAATTATAATTTTAAATTGTAATTTGAACTCTTCTCAAAACCAAACAAGTTATAATCTCAAATCCTCCGTTTAATAAAAATAATTATTTTTAATAAAAAAAAAACTTAAAAGTTATTGATATAATGATATATATAATAAAATAAAAAATAATAATTTAAAATAAAATATATTTTAGTATTTTTATCCTTTTTTAGCCTAACAACAATAAGAGGTGTATACTCACCTTAAAGTTCTGTGTTCGAGCCCATTAGACGATAAATTCTGCGTCTGATTAAATAGTTAAGTGTGTTTGTGGGGACTACCTACTTAATTCATTGTCCAATTTTTTATCCTCTCTTCTAGCCTAACGACAATAAGAGGTGAATATTCTCACCGTCATAGGTTCGAGCCGTTAGACGACTGATTATGCGTCGCCTAGTTAAATGGTTAAGTGTGTTTGCAGGCTACATACTTAATTTGTTGTCCGATTTTTTTTTTAATGACGTGGTTGATAAGAGAGAAAGTAAAATGATATTTAAATGTTTTGAATTATTTAAATAACTCAAACCAAACAAGTCCTTCTCGTTGGTTGAATAGGGATTGTTTGTAATAATTTAAATTATATTACATGAATCATATACCAAATTGTACAAAATGTAGTATTTGCAATGAAGTAACTAATAGCTTATTTGAGAGTTGGTTTTTTGAGTTTTTTTTTTTTTTTCAAAAAAATTCTGGTTTAATTAAAAGTAGGAAAAAAAATTGGTTTTTATTTATTTTTGATGAAATTATCTTTCTAAATTTTTATTTAATAATTAATTTATATTAAAAAAAAAGTAAAGAATAATTTTGCTATTTTAAGTAAATAGATTGACTATCAATGTGATGGTTGAATTTTGGTATAAAAAATGGGTTTTATCTCAATAACTCTATCAAACAAGCCTTAGGGGATTTTTTTAAGGAATTTTAATTGAAGCCTTGTTGTTGGTGGGTGAGTTATTGAGTTTTTTTTTTAATACTGTTTAACAAAAAAAAAAAGTAGATTATTTTGAGTTTAATTGATTAAATTATTTGAACATATTTTTATAAAGATATAATAAAAAAAAGCCTTATATTTTAACCAACTAAAATAAATTATAATAAGTTTTGGTAAATTATTTATCAAATTTCAAAAATTTTGGTAAAAACCAAATAACCAACATCAAACAAGCCTTAACTCTTTTTTTTTTCTTTTAACTTTTGTGTGAAGGCATCAATCAACTGGATTTTTTCACGGTTCCAATCCGTACTTGAAGTGAAATAAATGAGAAAAAAAAACAAATGATTAAAATATTATGAAAGAGAAATCATGATAGCTTTCCTATAAATTACAATCATTGCTTGTCTTGAGTTTCCCACAAATATTTATTTAAGGACTATATAAAAATAATTAATAATATGTTAGGGTTTGTTTTGGATTGGAAATTATTTGAATAATTTAGAGAGAAAAAAAAAGTAATGATGGTTGATGATTTTGAGAAGGTGATTATTATATTTGGTAAAATGACTTAAAAGGTATTGATATATATAAATAAAATAAAAAATAATAATTTAAAATAGAGAATATTTTAGTATTTTGGTTAAGAAAATGAGTGATGTGAATTGGTGAGAAGTAATTAATTAAAAACACCTAATTTTATATAGATTAAATAAAAAACCTTTGAAGAACCATTCTTAATTTTACCATATATATATATATCACCCATTAATACAACAAATTTCTTGAGGGAAAAAGAAAAAAACAGTTTGGTGATAATTTGGAGAACTCAATATATTTTTGTTTAAATAAAAAATTTAAAATATATTAATATATAATAAAATTGTAATAATTTAATATAAAAGATATTTTAAAATTTTAATTAATAAATTAAGTGATTTAATGAATAAAAGAATGAATGATGTTTAACTATAAATTTTTTTTTTGAATGAAAACAATATCAAGTTGCTCGTGGTATCATTCCAATTCTCTTTAATTAAAAAGGAAAGTAAAAGAATATTGGCTTGGTTTGAGTTATTAAAATAACTAAAAAAAAATTAAACATTATTTCACTTTACTCACTATCATGACTCTCATCCATCACTAACTCAATTTATTAAAAATACTAAAATATCATTTATTTAAATTTTATTTTATTTATATATATATATTAATATTTTATAAGTCTTTTTATTTAAACAAATTCTCACATTATAAAAATGATTACATTGTCATTTTTTTCACTTCAAGATATATAAATTATCTTGCAGTGCTTGTTTTGATATTGGTTATTTGAATGTTTTTAGAATTTTATTTGATAAAAATAAATAGGTTATTTAAGTTTTGGAGTATTTTTAAATTTTTAATTGATTAATTAGTATATCTTCTTGTATTTAAATTTAAATTTGATTAAATAAAATAAAATAAGAGAACTTTATAAATAAATAATTTAATAATTAAAATAATATCAATGTGATAAAGAGATAATTTATAAAAAGATTAGGTAAAATCCTAACATAATCTAAAAAAACCAGCTCCTTGGAATATTGGATTTTCTTAAAAAACCCCTTTTGCACCATTAATTTTAACTATTAAATTTTTTAATTCAATAATTAAAATTTCAATATTTCAATATTTATATTTTTTATTTTATAAAAATGTAGTTTTAATTATAAAATTACAATTTGATTATTTAATCTAAAATAAAAAAAAAAACATTTAATTAAATAAGATATTGATTTCATAACTTTCAATAAACCCACATCAAGTCATCAACCAAGCAAGCTCACAAGCAAACTTTTGAAATTTCTTGAAGTGTTTTTTCTTTTCACAAGGAAGTGATATTATTAACACAAGAATTAATATAACAATATCTTTTGCTTTTATTATATATATAATAGTGCTATACAATACTCAGTAGAATATTCAAGTATGATATATATATAACATCTGTTCTTAGACTTTGTCTTCATTTCATTATTTAATAGATTGACCTATTCCAAACAATCATGGATCTACTTAATTTGCATATTTTGTTGCTTTCTGAAGCTTGATTTTTTTATTTTTATTTTTTTATAATCTTAATGTGTTTTTGGAATATTTTATTATTATTTAGTGGGTTGTTCAACAATTTGGATTACCGTCTTATTATTTTTTTAATATTTTGTTGCCATTTGCGGCCTGAAATTATGGGCTTGTTTGTCCGGTTTTTTCTAAATGAATATACAGTTCTTCAAGATATTTAATTAAATTATCAAAATATTATTAATATTTAATATTTTAAATTTATTTTAATATATAAATTAATAAATTGATAAAAGAAGCAGTATGGTAATAAATTAATTTATATGAAATCAAAATTAATAAATTAATTAAGAATTGGACTGACCGTTCTAATTGACGAGAGAATAGTTGTCTAGTGAAACAAAAAGGTGAAAATAAAGTCATGCTAACTTTTTTTCCATTTAAAAAAGAAAATACTGTTTGTTAGAATAAATTAATATAATAAGGTGTGTAATTACCGCTTTAGCCCGGTCCTCCATGTTTGATGTATGGATTATTTAGATAAATTCTGAATTTTTCCCAAATAACCTGGTTTGATGAACTTGATAAAAAAATTAAGTTTTTTTAATTTTATTTTTATTTATTATACCTTTCTATATCTCATCTCTCTTCCCCTCTCTCTCTCTCTCAATATATAATAAAATAATATTATATTAAATAAAATTTTAAATATAATAAAATAAATATTAAAAAACTATATATATATATATATTAATATTAACTTTTATTAATATATAAATATTTTTTTTTATAAATAATTATAAATAACTACTATTATAATTCAAATATTACATAAAATAATATAATAGATTATAATTTTATTTATATTGTGTATTTATTTTTATTTAATATAATTTTTTTACATAAAAGTAATGTTATAAATATTTTTATTTAAATATATGGTCACTTTATTTTCTAATATAATTATTTATTTAAAACTTTTTAAAATTTAAATGGTATATTAGATAATATAGAATGTTATAATTTTATTTATATTTTAAATTTATTTATATTAATATAATTTTTAAAATGAATAATTTATTAAATTATTTATATGAAAATAAAATTTTATAATGTAATAAATAATATAAAATATTTAAGTAAAGGTAATTTGGATATTTTAATTAATAAAAGTATTAGATTTAATTGATGATGGGATTATTGGATTTTGGGATAAATACAGATCAAACGAGGCCTTAGAGAACAAATGGAGGCATGGTGAATGAAACTTTACTGGCGCCAATAAATAAATGCTGCAAAAAGACACTAGTGTACAAGATTCTGGTAGATTTTTTTCCGTTCTCAAATATTAATATATATATATATTTATATATATATATATATATATATCGGATATTGCATAAAAAATAAATAATTAATAATTAAATATTTGTTTCTTAGTCGGCAATTACAAGTTTCATTGTGTACGTAATCTGGAAGCAGACATGTGTATATATATAACTGGAGTGAGTGAGAGAGAGAGAGAGAGAGGAGAGAGAGGAGAGAGATGAAGAAAATAGCGACGGAGGAGGAAGAGGAGTTACAGACGAAGAGGAGGAGGAGGAGAAGAAGAAGAAGGAGGGGATGTCGGCGGCGGCGGGGAGAAGAAGTATCGGGGTTACACTTTGTGTTAATACACGGAATAGGCGGCGGAGGGTGGGTGTTGGTACAAAATAAGGTGGCTGATGAGAGTTCGGGATACAAAGTGTCGTGTTTAGACTTAAAAAGCGTCGGGAATTCACCCTTCTCACTCCGACAACATCCTCACTTTCCACGATTACAATCAGCCTCTCTCCGATTTCCTCTCCAATCTTCCAGATAACCAAAAGGTCATTCATTCATTCAATCTTTACTAGCTAAATTAGATTAAAATTATATATATATGTAGGTAATTCTGGTGGGTCACAGCGCCGGAGGGCTGAGCGTAACCGACGCCACGCATAATTCGGCAGCAAAATAAGCCTGGCGATATACATCGGAGCCACCATGTTGAAGACCGGTTACCAATCCGAACACGACATCAAACAAGTATGTACCTCCTCTCCTCTCCTATATTATAAAACCCACCCATTCTTAATGCTAACTAATTACTTATATGGTTAATTTTAAATTTTTATTATTTTTATTTTGAATATTGAAAGCATCCATTCATGAACTTAAGATATTAACTCTATGTAATTGACCAATGATTGAAATTTTTATTGGATCGATTTTAATCCGATCTTTGAATATATTGTCTTCAAGGACGTTCACACTAACTCCATTTTAGTCCATTTTGAATTATTTGTTTATTTTAATTAATTTAATATTTACCTATGTTCTTAAACATTATTTTGTGTGACATCTGCCCATTTTATATTTGGTATGATCTCAAACAAATCGAAAATAGATAGATTTCATTTTTTTTTTTTTGAAAACTTCGAAACGATATAAATCTACTAATTTGAATCGTTTTTATATTTGTGTTCTAAATTATGTATTTTTTCAAGATATACAAGTTTTAAATTTTCAAATTTAATTTGAATGTCTTAAAAAATGTGTAATATTGAAAATAGTTAGAAGAAATAAAAAAGAAAGAGAATTGTTATTTTTTTTATAAATACAAAATGTTTGATCGTTTAAAAAAATCCCTTAAATAACTAAAATTGTGATAATTAAAATCTTACATGACACAATTCAAAATTTAAAGTATTTTTTTTTTTTTAAAAAAAACACCACAAATTTGAGTATCATATATTTGTATAAAAATTATCATAACTATAAAATAAAAAAAAAAAAATTGAAGTCAACCCGTAATTATTTATTGTTGTCACTCACTAAAATTTATTTTATTTTATTTTGGGTGTGTGGCTAGTCCTTTTTTAGTGTTTGAATTTAAGCAATAATGTATGTATGTGCACCCACTCTAGCTATCAATCCACTTTAAGTTGACCCTAACTAGCTAGCTAGCTAGATATTTGCATTCTTTTAATTATTGGTGCTCCTCATATTCAATTGCTCAATCAAATCTTTTTTGAAAAAAAAAAAGGGTGTACCAGATCTATCAGAGTTTGGTGATGATGTTTATGATCTTGGATTTGGGCTCGGTCTTAATCAACCTCCAACAAGTGCCCTTGTCAAGAAACATCTTCAACGCAAAATTATTTATCATTTGAGCCCTCCTGAGGTAACATTTTCATTCATTCATTCATTCATATCCAAATCAATCATATTTACATTTCACATTTTTCAGGACTCAACATTGGCATCCATGCTCCTCCGCCCGGGCCCACTCAAGGCATTGTTGTCAGCTCGGTTTGATCAGGAACAAGGTGGGGATGACGTGGACAAAGTGCCACGTGTATACATTAAAACACTGTATGATCGAGTGGTGAAGCTCGAGCAACAAGAAGCCATGATTGAGAGATGGCCTCCATCACAGGTTTATTCTCTTGAAAGTGAACACAGCCCATTCTTCTCCACCCCTTCTCTGCTTTTTTCATTGCTTGTTAAGGCTGCTTCTTCTGCTGCTGCTGTTACTGCAATTTCATTTTAAATATAAGAAAAGAAATCCCATGAAGTGGTCGTATAAAGAAATGAAGAAAACTTACTATCTTTTCATCATTGTTTGCTTCTGAAAGTTTCTGTTCCCACCCAGCCTTGGATGGTAGTGTGTTATATGATGAACATGCAAGCTTTCCAGCCTTACCAATCTGTGTTTCTTCAGTTTGGTCTCCAAATAACAGAATAGGTCAAATCTTTATTTATTTATTTATTTATCTTGAAAGAATTGGAGTCCAGCACAGGTCCATTAGAGTATGGGCAACTGAACCCATGGTGAGGTAACTGTCTCAGTGCAGCAGTACCATGAAGAAACAAGTAAAGTCCCTAAAACATATGAACCAGATTGCAAAATATCCCGACAGACAATAATGGTAAAGTAAAGAACAAGTTTGATGAATGATTCTCGATTGAAGCCCTCCCTCATATGAAATTCCAGATTTATATTCCTTATTTGCCTGCCATTCTCAATTCAGTAAACCTATCAAAAGACTAAGAATTTAACACTTAATGTGCATTTCATTCAAGTTCCAAAAATACAGCAGCATCACAAATTGGCTTGTTCGATAAAGACCTTCTTTCAAGAGCTTGCAGGAACCCTAATAATGCAAAAAGGTTACATATTTTGGTTTTCAAGAGTTTGCAGGAACCCTAATAATGCAAAAAGGTTCCATATTTTGGTTTAAAAGGGTATCAATTCAACATTATTACTCTTATTATGTCTTGATTAAATGATTTCAGAGAGCCTGCCCATCTTTTGGGCTGCCCAGTTAGAGTAGAAAAAGGTGAAATTTTTGCTGGCTGCTATAGTTTAGTTAAAAAAAAATTAATGTTTATTTTTCTTTTGGAAGGTTTAAAACCATAATCAAGTTTAAAACCATAATCAAATAAAAAATTTCAATTTTACTTCTGAACCTACTACTATGTTAAACCATTTTATGTTTAAAAAAACTATTGAATTTAACAAAAATATCTTATTTTTTTAATTAAATAAGTGTGCTGCACTAATCTAACCCAACTCAACTGTGTGTTTGTTGGGCTTTACCAAGGCCCGGCCCTATTAACAAAGATTATATCATGTTTAGAGTTCCGAGACCTTTAATGTGAGAACAACATGATTACCAATGTACCATGGTCACCAATTCCAAATCTTAGGAATTTTTGTTTTCCTAATTTCAACTTTTATTCATGAAAAGACAAACACAGCAACAGAGGAAACACAAAACTTAACATCGTTTGAGAGTTGAACTAAATGAGTAACTGAATTACCAGTGAAGAGACGAGACAACAGAGATTGAAGATTGATTCAGCATGCTGGCAAAGGAGGTCACTTTAATGGATTGCCAGTCGAACAAAATGACATTATAATTATTGAATTAAAATATAAAATGCTAAAAAGATAAATTTGACTATTAAATTCAAGAAAGTAAGAAACAAGGTACAAGAACAAGATAGATGATCTTAAAATCAGAATCATGACTGACATTAATAACAAATACAAGCAAGTAGCTTCAATCCAATTACAATCCACAGACAGCAATACTAGGGTCTATTGTCTTCTGAGGAAGGCTGGTCGTCAATGAGTTCCGGCTGTCGAATATCTTCCATCATCCTAACAACTTCATCCATATTAGGCCTCAACTCCGGCGCCTTAACAACACACGCAAGTGCAATCTGCAACAACTGAACCATCTCTTCCTCAATATTCTCATACTGCATCAACTCCGTATCAAACACTTCAGCCGTCCATTCCTCCCTAACAACCGACCGCACCCACCGAGGAAGATCAACCACCTCTTCTTGCCCTCCATAGCTTTTCACCGGAGCCTTTCCCGTCAGCATCTCCAGCAGCACCACCCCAAAGCTATATACATCTGACTTTTGGCTGAACTTCCTCAAACCAATCACTTCCGGAGGATGGTAACCAGGACCCCTCGACGCCGGTCCCCCTGAAAACGTCACTAGAGGCGCCAACCCACAATCAGATATGCAAGGACTAAGATCATCTTCCTTAACAAGGATGTTTGAACACTTTATATTTCCATGAACAAATTTCACACCACCCTCCAAATGGATATGGAATATTCCAGCAGCTATCCCTAGGGAAATCTTCATCCTCGTGTCCCAATCCAGAGGAGTTCTTCCCGACCCCCTGTTTCCTGTTCAATCATCATTTATTAACAAATATATATATACACACACAGATATCTAGCTAGATTAAGAAGCAATATTCTCATACCGTGCAAGAGGGTGGATAAGTTCCCTCCGGCCATATAATCATAGACTAGAAGTTTCTCATCCTTGGAATAGTAATAAGCTCGGAGAGGCACAAGATAAGGATGCTTTTGCTGGCCCAATCTCCCTACGATCTCCATTTGCTGGTCAAACTCTTTCTTATTAACACCAACTTCCCGGAGCCTTTTCACCACAAGCGTCGTACCCTCGTCCATAACAGCTTTATAAGCCGTTCCATAACTACCTTTACCAAGAACTTCAGCAGAGGCCCTCAGAAGATCCTCGAGATCAAAGTTAAACGAACATCCTTCTTGATCAAAGAACACCAATTTGTTCTTTTCACCCGCTTGTACTCCGCTACCAAAGTCCTCTGACTTCTCGTTACCTTTCCCATTTGTTGTCGCCTTCCCTATCGGTTCCCCACCGACATCACTCTTTTTCTTCTTTAAATGGCACAACACAACTGCCAAAACCAGAATAAACAGAATGGAAGAACCACCAACCGCAATTGCAATGATAGCACCCTTCCCCAGCTTCCTCTTCTTCTTCTCCGAAGGAGATGGAAAAGGAGGTGTTACTACGGTACAAGATGTATTCAAAGGTGGGCCACATAGAAAAGTATTTTCAATGAATGAAGATGTGGGGAAGTTTGCAAGTGAATCCGGAAGAGAACCACTAAGCTTGTTATAGCTGAAGTTCAGTTGTCTAAGCCTGGGAAGATTTATATCAGGAATAGCACCGGAAAAAGAATTGAACTGGATGTTCAGAGTGGTAAGATGCTTTAGATTATCGATAGTTGGTGGAAGGGTGCCAGTAAATGAATTGGAAGAAAGATCCAATACAATCAGTTGAGGTGAAAATGAATTTGGAATTTCACCGGAAAAGTTGTTATGTTCAAGATAAAGAGCTTGGAGTAATGGAAGAGAAGCAATATCAGAAGGAATTCTTCCACTAAGGTAGTTAGACCTGAGGCTCAGGACTCTAAGAGCATCTAACTTACCAATACTATTATCAGGTATTGGACCAAACAGACCTATACCTGGGAGATGAAGAGAAACCACTCTCGTCCCATTTTCATCGCAGGTAATACCGACCCAAGAGCTACAGATTGGGATACTGGAATTCCAATTGAGTTGTCTAACATGTGGGACAGCGAAAGCGAAGTCGAGAAGAGCCTGTCTATCAGAATTCAGATCAGAATCAGAATCGGCTTGTTGCATAACCAAGATCAGCAGGAGAAGGATCAAGATAGCCACAGGTGGCTTCATTGGAATTCTTAATTACTTGAAAAGTCCTTTGATTGAGCTGTTCTGCGGCAAAGAGAAAGAACAATTCAGAAAAAAAGGATTTTGCCTACATGTTCTTTGTCATATAGTAAAATGATTTCTAAGATAGCTAATAAATAGACCAAAGCTTGAATCTGTCTAAAAACAAATAAACAGGTAAAACAAACACAAAAGAAAGTGCATATTGATGGGAATTCTCCTTAGCAGAAAAGCATATGTTCCTTTATTTCCCACTGATTTGAGACACACTGCGCATACACTTTGATGAAAGATATAAATGTAATCCACTTGGAAAAAAGCTTGTAAGGGAGAGAATCCAGGCTAAAAAAAGAAGAAAAGAGACGTATTACAGTATTATAAAGCTTGGAGGGAAAGAAATAAAGGCAAAAGTAACATTTGCTCTTTTGTTCTGCAAAAGCAAAAGAATTCGAGGCAATCAATCATCTATCGTGATCCATACATAATATATATCATTATTCCATCATATCATATTCCAGTCTATTAAGCATCAATCAGCAGCAAACAAGAAGAAAGAGGAACTTACAAGTTACAAGTATAGACTACACTCCAGATTTCAATTTCTCTGCAAAAAAAGAAAAATCACAAACAGTGAACAAAAGGGCAAGTTAAAATGAAAATCACCATAATGATGCAAGAAAACGTAAAGTTGAAAGCGAATCGCCGTAAATATAAACAGTAAACACAAAAGAAATAGCAAACAACGCCTTACGAAAGCGAAAGGCGCAAAAGAATTGGCAATTTGTAGTGATTAGCTCAAGAAAAACGAAAAAAGCAATGTTTACTCAAAAAGGTGCGTTACTGCGTATGGTTGTATTGAGATTTGAAGATGAAAAGGCATGGAGGGATGAAAATTACTCGGAAGAAGCAACAAAATGCAGGCAGATTGAATGCGCCAATCTCTCTCTCTCTCTCTAATAACCGTTGCGTTTCATCTTCTTGATTCTTTCTTACTTCTTCTTCCTATGAGCCGTGCGCCATACTGTGTTTAAATGTGCCTGTTTGTTTGGACAACAACTACAACTTAATTAGCATTTATTTCTTTCACTTACCGTTATACAACGCAAATTCATTTTGTTTCGGAACATGACGCGTCAATTCACTTCAAATTCTATATCTTCATTTTTACAAATTTATTAGAAGAATATTATTTTCATTTTTCATGTCTCTTTTAATATATATTTAAAAAAAAAATAGTATAATAGTTTTAATTATGATATTTTTAAAAAAAGTTTTACTTAAGAATCATTTTTAATAAAATATTGATATTTAGAAGAAATCAATTATTTTCCTAAACAAATGGAGACTCCTAATAGTCTTTATAAAATTAAATATACGGTATTTTACCTTTGTTTTTATATCATATAGATAATTTTGAATTCATCACATTTTTCTATTGAATCAGTCAAAATTGTCAAATTAAGTAAAAAAAACTTCTGACAATACATTTAATTGTTATCAACCATATATATATACATATATCCTTAATTTAAATATGAGAAATAATACTGTATAATAATAATATATAAATTGTTGTGTCACGAGAAGGTTGAATTGATAACTCATTTATTTTTGTATGGTAGATGAGAGTGACTAATATTTTGAGTCTTTTGATGAGTGAGATTTATTGGGTGATACCCGAGGCTTTAAATAGTTGTTGAAAAGTTTGAATTGATATGACTGATATGAAAAACTTACATATTTGGGTTATTATCCCAATCATTTTTTGATGGACTATCTTGTTATAGAAAATTCGTGCGTCGAACTTTCAATGATCGTAATTGTTCGATGTGTATCCTTCATAATACTATTATTATGACGTTTTCTATGATTCGTTCAGGAAAACTAATAGATTCTATCGTGGGAGTTTATCGTTCGAAGATTTATGAGCTCGATAACTTATTGAGTACCATTTTTTCTTTTTCTTTTTTCTTTTCATTTCATTCTTTGTGGTAGTGTTTAAACAATATTTTTTTTCATTTTTAATATATATGGACTTTCTAAAAAAAATAAAAAAAATAGATAATATAAATTGTTAAGCTTGATAAGATGAAAAAAAATACATCCTGTCATTCTCCTTTAGAACATAGTTTAGACGTGGAGTGGAAATAAAATTTGTACATAATTATAGATTATAGTTATAATATATTTTATTTATAATGGCGTATCAATCAGCTGTTTGTTACTTTAAATTTAACTATTGTCATAAAATAGTTTATTAATATATATCAACATAAAATCTATTAATATTATATATGTATATAAACTTGTTATTATTAATTAATAATTAATCGTTTTATAATTAGAACAATGTAATATTTATATATAATAAAATTGTTAAGTTTGATAAGAATAGTTCAATATTTTTTTTTTCCATTGAGAAAAACAATTCCGCTATTTGGTCTTTACATAGTTATTTGATTTTAATAAAATTATATTTTTAAGAATTTGTGTTCTTTATATATCACTAATAAACCACGTGCAGAAGTGGTAATTTTATGAGGAGAAACATGTTGAAGATATTACAAATGAAGATGTGGATATATTTTTAGTTTTTACAACATTTTTAATCAATTTTCATAACATTCAAATGTTTATTTAAACTCAATAATTTACTCTCTACCATGTGATACATTTCTTTTTTTCTGAATTGAAAAAACTAATAAAATTTCATAGTCTTCACTTTAATTGACTTAAGATATTTTATTGAGAATTAAACTTGAAAAAAACACTTAAAATTGTATATATAATCATTTACGAAGAAGATTAATATAATAATAATTATTATTTAATTTGACACTAATTAAACTTTAAATTGAGATATGTTGAATGACAATTGAACTCGTTGTCTTGGATTTGTTAGTCCAAACATCTTGTCATCAAATCTAAAAAAAGAAAGAAAATTTGATACCTAATCTCATTTCTTAATCTCCTTTTTCTATTTTGTTTACATCCTCTTGTATTTAAATAAGTTTGTGAAATTGTTTTAATAGACAAAATGCATATATAGTTTAACCTTTAAAAAATATATAAACAAAATGGAGAGATTGAAATAATGAGGTGGTTGAGATATTTATAGAAATGATGAAAATTAATTAATTTGTTAATAAACATGATGAAATTAGGCTCGATTACTACATTCTACATACATACATGCTGGTGGTAATAAAAATAATGATGAAAAAGAGAGAAAAGGAACTCCCTAATCACATCATTCTCCATTTTGACATATTAACCACTTAATTTAAAAAGTAATAAAGGAAAAAGGAACAAGAAAAATTACTAAAAAAAATTATGGGCATAAAGAAGGGAAGGAGGCACATGGTAGGGTCCTTAACAAAAGTTTTTTCACCCATGCATATTTTTCATTTTTATATTAAAAAGTTATTATGAATTTCAATTTTTTGTTGGAAGTGATAATTAAATCTAAAAACATTATTATTTTAATAGAGATTATTGTCACTTGAAACTTGATCATGATCATAATCATGTATTGTTTGGAAGATAGTGATTTGGTGGAATGTTGTGGGTGATACATTGTTATCATAAGTCACTGAAAAGTTGGTTTGAATTGATTGTTAAATAGAAATAATATTGGCTTCTATCATATTAACCTATACTACTCTAGTTTGCATGAACCAGATCGACATGGGCACTATGATTCAATTATTTTATTATCTATCCTATCTATATCTAATTCTAATCAATGACAAATGTTGATCATTCCTCATAATTAACTTGAAATGGTGTAATCATAGTTTTCTTTTACATCCACATGTGAGATCAATTTAAATAAACATGCCGGAAAATTGAGTGAGCTGGCCTGACCCGGAATTGACCTCGACAGGAAACATCGAGTCTTGCAAAATATCCAGCTTGAAGTCCATATTCAGAGGCCGAAAGTTTCAATATTCATGCCCAACGTTTCTAATGAACAAGGATCTGCCACCATTTTGACTCGTTTAATGTTATTTTTGTTTGGTTAACATATTTTTACCAATTTAACATAATTTTACTAGTTTAATATATTTTGTAATGGTTTAACCTACATTATATTTAAGTATATTTTTAATCAATTTAATATATTTTTATCCATTTATCATATTTTACATCCATTTAACATTTTTTTTTGTCTTTTTACTTAAGAAAAACTATTTTTAACATATATTTTCCCGCTTAAATATATATTTACAAGTTTTAAAAATATAATTATTGTTTAAATATAGTTACACTCATTAATTTTAACTTATTTGGACATTTTTAACCTAATTTGAAGTAACTTCTTAATTTTTGATTGAATTTATATATATATATTTTTTTACAAATCTAACATGTTTTTATTTTGTTTATAATACTAAAATCTACTTGTATCCAACTATCCGTTGAAGCCCTATATTGATCACCGTTTTAAGTTTCGTGTTTTAGAATTTTTTTATGTTTATATTTTCTATTAATCACAAATATTAGTGATATTCTTTTTACATTGTTTTGACTGGTATAGGATAACTCATTCAAAATATCATACCTGAACTTTTACATTTTTTATAATGAATTTTTATCTTAGAATTTAAATATTAAATTGAACATGAAATAAAAAAAAAAATTATTTGTGCGGTGAAGGTGGATCGAACACCTGACCTTCAGATCTTCAGTCTGACGCTCTCCCAACTGAGCTATCCCCGCAATTTGAATACAAAATAAGTTTTATTCTATAAAACAACTATGACAGCATCCATCGCATTCCAAACAGCCCCTTAGAAAAGTCGTCGTTATCCAGCAACAGCGAAACAGCGTTCCGTAACGCCTGTAGCAAAGCCGCTTCGAGCAAAACGGCGCCGTTATCGTCCTCACTCATCAGAAGATCACATTTTGGCACCAGATTATTCGCCCTCTCCGAAGACGATGAAGATCATCCCAGTCCCATGCTTGGAAGATAACTATTCATACCTGTCTGTACAATCTTAAAACGATGCTATTTTTTAGATATATCCATACATATATTTTTTGATTTGCGCTTCCGATGAGCTTTACTGCAGAATCATTGACGAAATAAGCAATGAAGCAGCGGCAGTTGATCCAGTGGAGCCGGAGAAAGTTCTTCGAATCTGCCAAGAGATTGGATGTCAGCTCAAGATCATTCTCACTACACACCACCACTGGTTTGTGTTTTTATTGCTCCCGTTTCATACTTATTATTCTGTAATGTTTATGCGTGTAAAGGTGTTATTATCCTCTAATGAGCAGGTTAATTTGGTATTATTGTTGGTTCATCTTAGTGTAGTTTAACCTACCTATTTAGAGATTTGAAATTTAACATTATTGCTGAAATAAAGAAACGATTCAGACTGTATGTGTTTCATTGTTCAATTTTGGTATATATTTGGTTTTCAATGGATTAGAGGTACTATCTGAGAGGATAAGCAAAGCATGTATATGTACTTATAGATATGATCATATGAGACAGGGATCATGCTGGTGGAAATGAGAAAATGAAGGAGCTAGTGCCTGGAATTACTGTTTATGGAGGTTCTCTGGATAACGTGAAAGGGTGCACAAATAAATTGGAAAATGGTGATAAGTTGTTGCTGTCTAATGATATCAGCATATTAGCTCTGCATACACCTTGGTATGTAATTCTGAATTACTGTTTCATTTCACACTCTATATATGTTTAAACTTTGGTTTTATGAATGCACTCTCATCTTTGTGTTTCTCACCTTCTTATTTCAGCCATACTAATGGTCATATTAGTTACTACGTAACTGGCAAAGCGGATGAGGTCCCAGCTGTTTTCACTGGAGATACGCTGGTTAGTGTGCAGATAATAAGCCAAGTATTTTCTGTTGGTTATTGCTAGAATATTTCTAATTAGATCAATCAAAGGACAACCATCTGTATACCATTCTACATTAGGAAAAAAAATAAAGGTTCTCTCTTTTTTCTTCTGAGTAAGGAAGTACATGGTCTATTTGTTGTGCATCCCTGTTTCTCTAGAAGCTAATACGGAGATTTGAACAATTTCAGTTCTGGTGTTATACCTTTTCTGTTGTTGTAGCTTATTTGGAAATGGATTTTTATTGTTGTTTGTAGTTTATTGCTGGCTGTGGTAAATTCTTTGAGGGTACAGCAGAACAAATGTATCGATCTTTGTGCGTGACATTGGGATCATTACCTAAGCCAACCTGGGTTTACTGTGGTCATGAGGTAACCTACAATCTCTCTCATTTTTCTTACTATTGGGCTTCATTTTGTTTGGAATGTTGATTAATTAATCCAAAGTGTTTTGAGTAGGAGTTGAAATTTGGACCTCAGCCTCTTAGTTCAAAACTCTTACCACTTGAGTAACCCTGGTAGACGGTTATTAGCAATAGTTCATAAACAATGGGGGTATATTTGGTATTAAGTGAGGTTGGAGTGTTGTTATTTCTACATAAGATATGTGTGTATTATAGATGATGTTCATGTAAGAGCTTAACCCATATTTCATCATTCTAGCCCCATTTTCACTTTGCATCCAGAATGGCATTATTTTCTGGACTGCATACCTTAGCCACTCTGATGCTATGCCTCATGTGGGGTATTGACTATACTAATAAGATGTTCATGAAAAGGAAAACGAAACAGGAAACATGA
This sequence comes from Impatiens glandulifera, assembly GCF_907164915.1. Lineage (NCBI taxonomy): Eukaryota > Viridiplantae > Streptophyta > Magnoliopsida > Ericales > Balsaminaceae > Impatiens > Impatiens glandulifera. The sequence goes on from NC_061863.1 coordinate 64,212,095, forward strand.
TTATTGCAAGAGGACGAATTGCAAACCCCTTTTGCATAATATAGAACTCTTATAAGTTATAAGTTTCTTCTTCCTGATTTTTTTCTTATATATTTTTCAGGGAATGCCATTGTTTTACCATTAACACCTAATGAAGAACAATGTGTTTGTCCTTATGAGAAACACCTACATTCTAGGATAATCACCGTATGAGAAGTTTTTCTCAACGTTGTTTGTCTTTTTTGTATATTTCTAGTGACAACAATGTGTTTTAATTCTTTTATGCGGCATATTAGTTACCAAGGGCCAAACCTTGACTCTGAATATTAGGAATGACGAACCATACAGACAAGACTTTAATTTTGATTTGTTAATTAAGTTCTTAGTTCATCTAATGGAGAACAAATACTTTTCTTACTCTGCAAAGGCGATGTTTCTACATGTTAAATGTTTTGTTAGATTGATGTCTGTATACAGCTTCTGCGGTTTTAATATCATGCCAATATTTTCTGTAACGAAAGCCATGTAGTATAATTCTCATGTGAGTGCTTATTTAGGAGCCAATTTTTCTATCTACTTACATTTTGCTCATCCAAATTCAACTGAAAGGAAATCAATTTATGATCCTTACAAGGTTTATCCCTTGCTGAAGCTTATGGTTAATGATGTGTACTTTAATCTTTATGCAGTACACAGTAAGCAACTTGCTGTTTGCACAGACAGTTGAACCAGAAAATACAAAGTTAGCACAAAAATTAGCCTGGGCAAATCAGCAAAGGCAATCTGGCCTTCCCACTGTCCCTTCAACCATCGAAGAAGAATGGGAGACTAACCCATTCATGCGCGCAGAGCTTCCAGAGATGCAGGTATTGACGAGCCTATCTGGAAACTAGTATTTTGTCACAATCACATTGGAAAATTGTCAAAGCAGAAATTGAAAGTATTTTTTTTTCTTTAGTTTAAGATTTGTTTTGGATCATGATAAGATTATTTTTTAGACCATGATCCATATTGTAGTGCGATTTGTGTTGTTTCATTATATATATAATTGGTCAACTTTTCAGGAGAAAGTTGGCTGCAAGTCTGCAGTTGAGGCCATACAGAAAATAAGGAATCAGAAGGACAACTGGAGACGCTAAAAAAGGAGGACAATACACTTGTAATCTTATTTGTACCAAGTCTCAGGTAAGTTTATCCTGATGGTTCAATGATATGTTATGTATAATAATGCAACTGCTTGTTCGAGTCTGGAACGACACTGTTGCAAGGCATTTAAATTTGGTTTGGAACGATATGACAACTAAATAGCCTGAAGAATTCTTTACATACTTTGGTGCGATCTTTGTTAAATTTGATTACTCGTTTTATTAGTAAACCTGCAAGGCCTTGAAACCAAATCATATCGGAGAAACTAAAGTACTCTAATAGGTGTAAAGCTACAAGCTAGGCCACCTATTTTCATTATACTTGGAATGTGGTCCAACACCTTCTTCAATATGAACCGAACCCCTTCTAAGTTCTAACCCCTTTTGGTATTTAGAAGCCTGACCCACTTTGAGGAACTCATAATACAGATAGTTACAGCATGGATCAGTTGCAAGTTGCAACGATCAAGGCCATCGGGTTCACCACCAAGTGTTTAGAGTTTAGGAGGTGTCCTCATTCACACCCATCATCGGGTTGATGTTGAAGCTGTTAGGGTCCACCATTTGATTACCTTTAGTTGATACAGTTTCTGGTCCCCGGAAGTGTATGAACCCATAACCTAGCAGTTCATCAATTAGAGCAGCTTACACTTAAAAAAGAATTACAATCTTACAAATATATTTGAGTTTTAAGTTTATTTAGAACCTGACTCAAAACCAAACAAGCCCTAAAGCTGTGTCCAACTTTACACGACAAACAATCGTGCTCTAGTGAAGCCAATAAAAGATTCCTTTCAAGTTCCAAGTCATTGACTAGTTCAGACTTTTTTTTTGGGGGTTAAATTCCTTATTTCAAAACCCAACAGTTGTAATGTTTAAAATTCTAATCAAATAATTAATTGTTTTCAGTATCCAAGTAATTCACTTATCTTCAAACTGTTTCTTTATATATATATATATATATATATATATATATATATATATATTTTAATTTTTTTTATTATTATTTTTTGGTTAAGAACGCAGTGTTCCACTTCTTTTTGTGACTAATCTCCATTGTTAAACCCTAAACACATCGCTCGCAAAAATACTTAACCAAATAATAAAATTTAAATTTCCATTTTCATATCATGAAAATGCCATAAGTAGTGGTAGCAGTAGTAATATTGATTGGAACGAAAGAGAGAATTATTAGAAATTCCAATACCATTGTGTTTGTATTGGTGAGTGGGTCCCTCCCTTGGTTCCAACTTGCACACAAATCACATCCTTAAATAGATTGCCAATTAGGTCAAAACTTTGATGCCAAAGTAAGTGGAGAGAAACCTTGTACCGAAAATATCATCAACATACATACATAATGAATCCTCATCAAAGATTTGAAAATGACCTTATGTTTCCCACCTTTTACTTTATATCTTGTCGGATGACCTAACTTCTTCCCATCAATCTTCAGACCATAATATAACTAAACACCCTAGTCATAAAAAATAATAATAATAATTATTGGGACTTCTTCACAAGCTTATATTATAATAATGCACTAGGCTATTTAGAGCAATTGACAAGTGGGTGGAATTTTTTTTTTTGAATAAACCAATATTTATTTAAAAAATCATTAGCAATCAATTAGCTCTAAGTTTGAAAAAAGACAGCAAGGGGCAGAGTTTGGAAATTTGCAGGGAGCATATATATAGAGAGATCATGGCCTGAAAATGATGATGATGATCGATCATCATATCATTGACCAAATTACAAACTTCACATGGAATGTTACCATTTTTTGCATATATGGGTGAAGATTATTATCATCATGACTCAGAAGAAAATCGCCACTCTTTATCATTTGTAAGAAAAAAAAAAGCACTGTCTGTGATGCCTGCTCATAACAGGTTGTGAAGCGCATTACTGTTTTTTTTTTTGTTTTTTTTTTTTTTCAGATGGTGATCATGTTTATTATTATATATATTCTCATCCCTAGCTAGCTGCTACTTGTTATGTATGGACAAACAAACGGTCATCATTGTGATTTTTGAATCTAACGTTATTATTTTCTCTGTCATAAATCAAATAGTCCGATAGTAAGTTACATCAATAATTAAATTAACAAAATCAAATAAATAGTTCAATAGTAACATCAATGTCCACACCAAAGACTGTTAGTTTAAAGATGAGCTATTAATTTATTATAATAAGGGCATAATTGTATTTCACATACAAAGAAAGAGAAAGAAAAAAAAGTTAAAGTAGGTGACTACTAAAATGTAACCTGTTTATTCCTATTAAACTCCAACTAAACTTAATTAATAAGAGCATTATTAAGTTTATTTGAAACCATCAAATTACAATTACTTTTAAAAAATATTAAAAAAAAAAAGTAATTTTATTATTGAATTAGATGATTTTTTTTTAGGTGGGAAGTGAATGATAAAAAGTAAATATTTGATTAAGTTATAGAAATTTGTTTTGATCAAAAAAATTTCTAATAAATATGATTGATTTTTTTTTTTTGTAGAAGCAATATATTAACAAGCCAAGTTAAGAGTTGATGATCAAAGTTGTATGGGTTAATAATTATAAAGTTACTTAATTTAAGATGAAAGGTTATGGGTCATTTTTTTTATAAGTAATTAATTTTCATTAAGAAGAGAGTTGTGTTAATTTTTAAATAAAGTAAACTAATGTTTAACTATATATGGAGGAATGAATATTAATTACACAAACTTGTGGGTTGTAGCGGAATTCAATTTAGCCCTCTCTATCTTTCTCTCCTTGCATATCTTCTAATCTGAATGATTGAGATCAAAACAATATTCTTATTTTCATTCCACCAACAATTATTTATTTTCATATGATTACTAAAAAATAAAACTGCTAATTAATTATGATGATCAACAATTACACCAACAATACATGAAGAGGAAAATTATAAACTCGATCAAACTAAATATATTATTGAGCTATTAAAACCGATCAACCGAGTGAATCAAAACAACCCAATTGAACCGCTTACACTTGGTTAGTCCTTCACGTGAATTGGTTCGACATCGATGTCTTGAAAATGGTATAAAATTATTGATAAAATTATAAAAGGAAGATTTAAAAAAAATGAGGAATTAAGAGGGAGAGAGAGAGAGAGGTGGTCCAAATTCGAAATTGAAGTTGGAGAAAGGGTAACTAGTTACATGAACGATCGAGTTACTCTCATCTCTATATATAGTCGACACTGTTCCTTAGAAAAAGTGAACTGATAGAGACAAATGGCATTTTTGTAATATTTTTTCAAATTCCAACCCTATTTTATTCTTGTAATAGAGATATGGGCAATATTGCTCGACAACTGATCTGAGAATAACGCCAGTTTCCGTTTGTTTGTAGGCAAGAGATTATATAAGTAACAAATTAAGGAAAAAGCTAACATGCATGTCTAAAGAGTATATTTAATTAGGAGCACAATTTGATTAATGGAATGAGAATATTATACTTTTTGTTAATCACAATAACTAATTCAGTTCGAGTTATACCATATCTCGCGACTATATATATATATATACATATATATGGAAATCTTGTGATATATGAGGGTGGTTGTGATATATTCTTGTATAATTCTTATGTCGGTTCATTCAATGTTGATTTGTCTAAGTCTTTTTTCGGTTTAGCTGTGTTTTGTTTGGCGAGGGTCTCTTTTCATTCAATCATTTTTTGAAGCCTTCTAAGCTTACTTTGTAAGGTGTTAGCCAGACCCTTCATTTTTAGTTCGACTAAGTACTTCTTCAACTTTTCTTTCTTACTGTAGCATAGGTCTCTTTGTTATTTCAAAAGAACCTAATTAAGTTTAAAAAAATTGAGTAGAATGAACTCTGAATTTATATGGATATTTCATCTGAAAATGTTGTATTTTTATGTTTCATTAATATAATAATAACATTTTTTTCAAATTCATGTTGTGAAAAAGAATATCATCACTTTTACACAAAGGCAACACACATACACAACAATTCTTTTCATTTTCAAAATAAAAACATTTCACTAGTTACACAACCACAAATATAGTAATTTAGTAAGATAAAAGGTTTTAAAAAAGACTTCCATTACAATGATAAAACAATACATGATAAAGTTGTTAAACGGTCAAACTCTTTCTTGATCAAAACCATGAAAATGAAATTAAACCAAACAAATTCTCGCATTGAGTTGATCAATTCATCTTTGCCTCTTTCACTTTTAATCGCAAATATATATATATAGTTGCAAATATATATAGTTGTTCACATACAATTTCTATAGATCCTCCATAGATATGGCAAAAGCATTCCATTCCCAAAAGAAAAGTAATTAAGTTATAAGCATTCTAAAAATTGAATTCTCTCTTAAACATAAATTCTTTGTCACTTTTTCAATGGGTTATTTTTCTCTGTATACTTACACTTAATTTTAACAAAAATAAGTTTAGCTTTATTTGAATTTTAAAAAAGTAATCTACATTAATTCAAAATTTCATCATTTAAAAAAAAAAAAGAATAATTTTTATTTATTTTTATTTTGTAAAATGAACAACTGTCTTCCTAGTGAGAGAAGCATTTAGTGGTCAAAGTTGGCCTAGAAAGCATCCATCTATATATTGGGTGATTCCTGAATCCTGATGCAGAGAGGAACAGCAGACATTAGTGTGTTCTTTTGGTTCAGTCCTTGAGAGATCGAATTAAGCATCTTTTCATTCAAATGGATCGACCGATCGAGAATCCTGCCTCATTTAATTAATTCAAGTAAGTAATTAATTAGTTGTTCATCATATCATATCATGATCTTCTACTTCTAGTTCTAGTTTGTACATTAATTAATTTAATTTTCTTGGTGACTATCCAGATTTCTGAGATCTTTGGAGTCGTTTTCTTGTCTCTGACTCTCATGAAGACAACGACCCATCATCGTCTCACACTTTTTTCATTCCACAAATATTACTGTTGTTGAGTCACTTTTCTATATGCTTATATATGTCTCTTTCTCTATGTTTTAGTATCTTACTCTACCCTACCCCCCCCTCTTTCTATATTTCATCTCTCCCTCTCTTCCTGCCTGTGTGACCTAATTAATCTTTAATCCATTTCCTATCAATGGAGATTCATGCTGCAGTTCCTCTTCCAGATGCCAGGTAATTATATATATTCCATTCATTGCTTAATTAATCTTCTATCCATGTCAAATTAAATGTTCATCTTTTCTTTTTACACATATTGAGATTGCAGATCTTAGATTAGGGTTTGCAGGTTATATAACTGGCTTTCAATCCAAACCCCCAACAAGTTTAGTTTGAAAATAACCCCAATGATCTCAAATTAAACCAATCACCAGGGGATCAAAGTTCTCTAATTAATTAAGCTTCTTATTGTGGTTTATTACAGGAATCTTTATGCTTTTTGGATTAGTGAAACTGTTTAATTTACCTTTTCCAAAGATCTAGCTAAAGCTTGAACACATGCTTCTTCTTTGTTTTAACCTAATTACAATGATACAACTGATCTGAATCCACATTTTTTTAATGAGCTTGGATGAAGAATGATTAGGGTTGTTGGAGAGTTTGAAGTCAGTGTGAGAGAGCTCACTTCAGCCCACTCATGGATGTGGAAAAGGGGTTTTGAATTATCTGCCGACTCATTCAATCAAACACTTAGTAACAAACTAAAGGATTCATTGGCTACTAAAGTGATTGTGTGAATGATGCGGGAGATAGTTTTCATTCCTCAAACCTCCTTGCTTGGACTGAAGGGAGCTCCTTCTCTTGATTTCCTTCCCTCCTTCCTTTAAAACCAAACATCTTTGATCTAACTAATTAGATGCATGCCTGCTCTAGCTAGGGTTTGGCATAGTGTGTTTTAAATTGGGAAATGAGAAAATGATGGTTAAAGAATGTAATTGTTAATTGATTAATATATGTTTTCCATGCAATGCAATGCAAAATACTTGGTGTAGAAATAAACTGTGTCAAGGAGGACATCATAATGTACTTACTTTAAGGCCATGAAATGAAACAAAACAAAATAAAAAAAAGGAGTACTTGAGATTAATAATAAACTATGAAGAGGGCAGAGAAAGTACAAATGTGATCTGATATTTTAAGATTTGATTAAGTTATCTTTAATGGGTTGTTGTTGTACAAGCCAAAGATACTTGTTTTTTAAAGCTTTTTATTTGTTTGAGAATTCATTGGAGATGGAGAAATTATTATAAGATAATATTATTAGGGTTTTATGAGATCTTTTCCAATTTAGGATGTGGGGGACCTCCTTTTCATCTCTTCCTGTTATGGAAACAATTAACCCTAGTAGTTCTTCTTGATCTTTGTATTCTCTTTTATTATTTTGTTGTTTGCATGGCTAGCTATCTAGCTGCATCTCTTTGTTCATGATCTTTGATGATCAGCAGTTTATGAGGATATATCAAGCTGATGATTATGGATTTGGCTTGGCTTGGCTTGCATCATCCAATATTTGTAATTTTATTGAATTTGTTTTAGATGCATAATTATGTTTAAGAAATCAGTAAGCCTTATGTTTGTCTCTTTTTCTTTTGTGATGTACTTAATTAGTTGTTATTTGTGAGTTTCCTTATGGTGAAATTATGACCAATAATGTCATAACTTTTTTTATATATATTTTTTTTAATTAGATCTACACCTAACCATGTTTAAGAAAATAAGGCTATGTATGGGATAGTATAATTATCCTAATAGTAAAATTATAAGGTTGTTTGGTTGGACTGGTTTTATATATATATATATATATATATATATATATATATATATATATATATATATTAAAATTAAGGTATAACTTATACCTTGAAAATGGTATAAAATAATAACATCCTACACCTATTACAAGAAGATATTAAAATTTTAATTTATTTTTAATATTATTTTTTTAATATTAACATTAATTTGTTTTATTAATTTTTCATTAAAGTTTAATTATTAAGCTTTTATTATTTTTAATTTTAGTTTATATTATTTTTTTTAAAACAAACTTATTTTATAAATTTTAATATTTAAAATTTTAAATAATTTTAAATTTTATTTATTTTTACAAAAAATAAAGTTAACGTTTATTTTATAATTAGCAGTATAAAAATAATAATATTATTAATTATAATTATTCTCTTAAATGTTAATTCAATGATTTAAAAAATATATATATTATCGTTCATATTTTAAACAAAATTATAAAATAATACTAAATATTTATTTTTATATATTATTATTAATTTAAAATAATAACGTAATTATATTTATTTATTTGATATAATATTAATAATATTTAAAGTAATTATAATAAATTTTAAATAATATTAAAATATAAAAAAGGTTAGTTAAAAATAATATTAAAAACATAATTAACAAAGATAAAAAAAAATTAAAAAATTATTTTATTCTTATACTTAAATTTTATACTATCTACCAAACAAAAAATTATAAACCTATATAATTTATATAATGTCTTATACTTCCAACTAAACAATAATAGCCTATATAAATTATATTTTTTTATACCTCGTTACAATTTATACCTCCTTATAGTTTATACCTAAGGGCATTTGTACCAGTTTTCCTATTTTGTATCCCTAAAAATAATATAAAATAATAATATCTCTATTTTAGAGAATCAAAATATAAATTATTCTACATCAGCTTCCTTATCCTTATCCATATATCATTTAAATATTTATTAAAACAACCAACTTTTCAATCAACTCAACCACATAATTACTTATTCATATATATTTAAATAGTCATGAAAAATAAAATATATTATTTTATTATTTAGGGATGTTACAGTAATCCTTAAATATAAAGATTCATTATTCATCATCCTTAAAAAATTATAAGGATAGAGAATTTGATAAAACATTTTTTTTACAACTTTTATATTATTTATCATCATAATAGAGATAGAACACATTTTAAGAATTATGTTACAAATGCACTAATATGTTGTACCTTGTAAAGCCTCACTTGTAAAGCCTCAGTGTCATTTTCCTTATAAAATAAGAAAAATTATAGGAAGTAGAAAAATATTGAAAAAATATTGTTACGTACATGTCATTCTTTGTTGATGCGAAAAATCTACTTACAAATTAACTCTTTTATTGAATTTTCAATCCATCTAAGAAATAAAATATCATTTGCAATCATTTTATTTTACTGTTTTTTGTTTTTAATATTTTCATTGTCCTTTGCATGTATTTTATAGGTAAATCATAAACTTTGTGATTTTACTTAATATATAATAAATTTAGTTTTAAAAAATAATATAGCAATCATACTAATACGATTCCTCACCTTTTGATGTGTCTCACCGCAGTCCTGAGAATAGAGATGGTCAATATATTATATATAATTAATTAGATAATTAAAAAATATTATATTATTCACAATTTGGGGGTCAAGACTCAAGAGGAGGTGGGTGACCTATGCAAGCTAGTTTTAATCTCTTAAACTTTATGAAATTCTTATTTATTTTTTAGTTAACAAATTTGTATCAAATATATTTTATTCCTTACCTCAATGTTTTCCTAATAATAAATAACAAAAAAGAATAAATCAAATTTGAAAACTGAATCGCTATAATTTTAGGGAAGAGTATTTTAATTAGAATGTCAAAGTTTTAACTTTGAATAAACCTTCAAATATTAAACAAATATATGAACACAAATTTTGGATCTATTTCTGATCCTTTTAGATCTGAGCTATGAATGAATTATTGTGGAATATTTAATAGTGAATAATATAAGGATTTATTCAACAGATTCATATTTGAAATGGTTTATTTTAAAATATTCTCATTAATATATTTATTCGAGCTCTATAAAAGATGTATTATTTAAAAGATTATTAGAGTGGATTTATGTATTAATTAGCTGTATATTAATATGTTTATTTCACCTTTAGTTAGTGCTAATCCAAGAATGTTAGAGATCATATCTCATTTCTTAAAAATGTTAAGGATCTAACTTTAGAATGTGAATAAAAAAAACTTTGTTTCAATTTTAAATGTAATTTTGTGTTAATGATGGTTGTTTTTGTAATATATCATTTGTAAGGAAAATGATATATTAAAAACAAGACATTTATTTAATGTAAAATCATTTATCTAAAATACACTATAAACGTACAGAGATATTTTATCAAGATCAATAATTATCAATTATATTTTTGTTATCAACAGATGTGCACGTGTTTGGAGACCTGCGGTCCTTGCCTATTTTTTTTTTAAAAAAAAATGTGACTGTGTTATTTTTTTTATTTTTTTCATAATAATATATATATATATATATATATATATATATATATATATAAATAAATATAATTATAATTATGCTTAATTTTTAAAGTGTCTGGATTGCCGGGTCGAGAGTTATGGTTAGTTTGAATATATATATGTGAGAGTAAATGGATACTTGGGTCGAATTGTGAGTTGACCCACCCATAAACAGACATTAAAACGGTTAAAAATAAATTTAAAAATACTATAAATATGGTTCAAACTTGCAACTTAACAAAACAAATAAATCTTTTAACCAACTAGGCTAATAACACTTTATATTTTAAATTTAACACCAAATTTGATGAACGCGGTGGTTCATCAATAGTTTTTAATTAGTCAGAATTCACTTTTGACTATGCGCTATATATTTCACTATTATTAGTGAGCAATAATAAAAAAATTTCGTTATATTTATAGAGATAGAGGACATAATTCATATGAATATAGTAAGTCTTTACATTTTTCTTTTCACTCGTAGTATGTAAAAGAAGTGAACTCTAGAGGTCAAACTAATTGAGTTGAAGAATTAAAATGCATTTGTTTTAAAAATCGTTCTCCAATGTGAGAGTAAATGAATACTTGAATCGAATTTTGGGTTGACACACCCATAAACTTAAAACGATTATAAATAAAATTGAAAATTCTATCACATTTTTACCGTAATATTTTTTTTACAGTTTTTTATATTATTACGCAAATGCACGAATAAATAATAGTTGATAATTACATCATACATTATCAATACATCATACATTCTCATTAATTTTAACATTTGATTATGTGTGAAAAAAGATTTAAATTTAATATACTCATACTTTTATTTTATTCAAATGATGGTTGGATGGACATAGTAATCATAATAATATACTTTATATTTAATTATTATTGTTATCTTAGTCATTTGTTTTATTACTTAACTTAATTATATTATTTTTATGTAATTTACATGAGAAATTTTAAAAATTACCATAAAAAGGCCCTTAAATGCGTTTTCAATCACGCAAATGACCATTTCAAAATATTCTGACGAAATTATCCCGTCGCGTAACGCGAATGACAAGATCGTCTCGCGAAAGAAAAATATGTGAAATTACCCCGTCGCGTAAGGCGAAGGGTAGGATCGTCACGCGAAGGGTAAAATCGTCACGCGAATAATATAATCATTCTGGACTTTTCACATGTTTTTTCTTTGCGAGATGCATTTCACGCTACGCGACGACGGAATAATTTCGTCAGCTCATTTGCGGAATTAAATTGACCGACGCTAATGACCTTTTTAGGGTCATTTACATAACTTGTCTTGCTAATTTTTAATAAAAAGAATAATAATAATGTGTACTACGTCTCCTTCATATTGTTCTGAACAGTTGTAAATAGAGATTAGAGATCTTTTCTTATCGCTAACAGAAAAGAAAAAAAAAGAAAAGAGAGATTGATTGGCATCGGAATCGGATTCATTTTGGTTGTTTAACGAAGCGTATGTATCGTCGTTTCTGAAAGATTTATCCGTCGAATTTCCCAAGTTTCGTCTCCGATTCCATTAATTTGCTGATCAAAACAAGGAAACAGTCTCGATCTCCGGTCCGGTCCACTTTTGTTCGCTTCCATAACTATCTCAACGCCAACAATCAGCAGCTCATAATTGACTTACTTCCGAGATCCAACATTTCATTCGTCTTATTCAGCTCATTCATCAATGTCTCGAATCGGCACATACACTACAGGTAATAATAATAATAATAATAATAATAATAAGCTCTTCTTTCAATTTTGGGGCTAGATTTAGGTTAAACGTTACTTCATTCATACTACTCATAAAGATTGCTGTTAATCAATTTAGAAAATTCAAGGTCTCCGTAACATCATCATCATCGTTATTGCATAATTCTTGATATGCCGTGTTAATTGAGTTGCATCTCCACTTGTTGAATAATAGATTGTCTGTCAGTTAATATTAATTAGAGTAAAGAGTTATTATTCTTACTGGAATTCTAATCGTTTAGAATATGTTAGTATGCATTGTTTAGTTTGGTGTTCTTATAAATGCTTGTGGTTCTTGATTTGGTGACTATTTTCTCAGTCCTTGAGAATCATGATTTCAACTATCTCTGCATCTCAAGGAATATATCAATCGGCTGAAGTTGCTGGTCGTGACTCTAGGGTTTCAAATCCCTTGAACCAAATGGAACCAGACGAAGGCGATTCAGAATTGCTCTCCGTAGCATGGAACCAGGATTGCGGATGTTTTGCTGCAGGAACAAGCCGTGGATTTCATATCTATAACTGCGATCCATTCAAAGAAACTTTTAGACGTGATATAAAAAGTGGGGGATTCGGAATAGTTGAAATGTTGTTTCGTTCCAACATTCTGGCACTTGTGGGTGGGCAAGCCAATTCTCAATATCCTCCAAACAAAGTTATAATCTGGGATGATCACCAAAGCCGTTGTATTGGCGAATTTTCATTTCGGTCAGAGGTACGGGCAGTTAAACTGAGACGCGATCGCATTGTTGTTGTTCTTGAGCACAAGATCTATGTGTACAATTTCATGGACCTGAGGCTTCTTCATCAGATAGAAACTCTGGGTAATCCCAGGGGACTGTGTTGCCTCTCCCAAAATTTGAATACCTCTGTCTTAGCCTGTCCTGGTCTTCGACGAGGGCAGGTTCGAGTTGAACACTTTGGTCTGAATATGACAAAGTTGATAAAGGCTCATGATGCTCAGATTGCTTGTTTGACATTAACAATGGATGGACTTCTTCTAGCTACAGCTAGTACAAGAGGAACCTTAATAAGAATTTTCAATACAATGGATGGTACTCAGTTGCAAGAGGTACTAATGCACTTAACCATCAGCTTATCTTAGATATTTATTGATTGATCCGAATCTTTTTTTATTTTATGCAGGTCCGTAGAGGGGTGGATCAAGCAGATATTTATTGTATTGCTCTATCTCCAAATGTACAGTGGTTGGCTGTTTCAAGTGATAAGGGTACCGTTCACATATTCAGTCTTAAGGTTCGGGTGATGGGAGATGACTCAACTGGTATTGAGCAAAGTTCCATTACGAGTTACCAAAGTTCATCATCTTTACTTGATTCTCTTGTTTCTCCGAGTACCAGTAGTGTCAACGCTAGTTCATCATTCTCTTTTATGAGAGGTAGAAGTTTCTAAAAAAAATATTTTAATCAATTTTCTCTTTTTCTGCTAACTATTCTCTGATATACTCTGACTATTACCTATCTCCATGAACTTGATTACCAATAAGGTGGATGAAGATTTGGAGCTTGTTTGATAGAGTATTTTTTTTGGAAACAAACCGGTAATTTTTGAAAAATCATTTGATGGAAAAGTATATTATTTGGGTTAATTGACTAAAATATTTTTTGTGGCTTATTGAAAAGTGACTTATTTGGGTAAGAAGACAATAAGAGTTTAAACTAATATTTTTGTATTTTAGTTGATTGAATTGACTGATATGATTGATGATAATTGAAGTATGGATGATGGGATAACCCAAAATGAACATGATCTAAGGTTATTGGAAATCAGGTTATTTAGGTAAGAAGAAATTATGAGTATAAATATATAATTAACATAATTGAAGGTATTTTGATTGATGAATAGATTGTTGATTGTATAGTTGGTTATCTTAAGGCCTTAGATTAAATTGAAATTATCCACATCAAAACAAGCCCTTTGAAATATTATGTGTTATTTTCTTATTATTCATGTTGCTGTTAAATGGCAGGTGTTCTACCAAAATATTTCAGCTCAGAGTGGTCATTTGCTCAGTTTCACTTGCCAGAGTACACAAAGCTAGTTGCTGCATTTGGGTCTCAAAACACTGTCATGATTGTTGGAATGGATGGAAGGTATGAAATGAATTTAATGTCATCTAACTATAATTTTTATAAGGAAAGAAGTTCATTTTGTTTTTATGAACATGCATCAAAGGCTCATTCTGGTTCAATAACTTGCCTCTCACTCGGTTTTGCTTTCAGAACTTATAAAAATTGCTCAAATTACATCTCGTTGTCATTGCATAAAGTAATTTGAGTCATCAAAACTAAGCCTTGTGCATGTCAAGAAAGCAAAATGAGCATTTAATGCAAGTTTGTAAACAAGATGAACTTCTTTTCCTTTTCTTTAAGATGCATTCTAAGACATAATGATTTTTTTTTTCAGAGTAGTCAGTAAATAATCTAGACTTATCTTAATTCCAATGAGAAATCATCAAATGTAATTGTGTGATAGAGTTCAAGCTTTAGGGTTTAAACTATCCAAGAAAGGGAGGTGAAAGAGAAATCAAGACGAAAAAGTATATAATATTTCATAATTTATATTTGTTTTCTTTTGATGCTGTAAAATGAAATCAGTTGGGTGAGACCTTATTATTAAGTACTATTGTTGTTTGTTTCTGAGTTTAGTCATGTTGGTTTGGTGGGTTTTCATCAGTTTCTACAGATGCAGTTTTGATCCTATAAATGGTGGGGCGATGTCACAGCAGGAATATGTCCGCTTCCACAAGACGGGTTGTCGGCCCAAATAAGGCCGTTAGCATCTGGCATGGACAAGGCGGGTAGTCGGCCCAAATAAGGCCGTTAGCATCCGGCATGGCAATCGAGGTCGATGTAACATTTATTCATCCTACCACCATTTGTAAATATTCATGTTTGTTGAATTATTATAGTCCTAATTCCTTAGGATGCTGCAATTCAAGCAATTTGGTTGACTGTCGTTCATTTCAATGGCTGTTGTGTCCAATTCATTTATTGATGTGCGTTTAAAGCAAAATGTCATTTAGGTTGAAGCGAGATTGTTATCATTCCAAACAGAATAAAAGTTGATTTCATTGTTAAACTTGTGTGTTTTATATGAACTTCTCCTTGTGAACTGGGATTTTTTGAAACCTTATTGTCACATTGAAAGTGATTTTGCAGGAAACTAGAATGAAAATTTCAGTTTATGCTGCTACCTCCTAGTTTCCAAGAAAGGGGAACCAGTGGCATGCCCCAGTAGTGTTGGTAGAAACAAAAGATAAAGATAGTTGTAATTAAGCACTTAAGAAGGACTAATTAAGACTTCTTTCATCCCTTCCATCAGGATGGTGGTGGAGGGGCCTCCCTCAGCTGGTGATATGGTAAGACTAGAATCAGCAATTCCAACAACAGGAACATCAAGTCCACACATTATATCTCTTCCAAATATTGCTGCACTGCCCGCCAATGTCCCACCCACCTTGCATTAAGGCTGATGCTCCAGATGGAGGCAAGTTTGTACTATAAATAGGTCGTGGAAGAATATAACCACCACTGGAAGGTGGCGGTGCAGGGGCACGTAGTGGCAGTGGTGGCGGCATATAGTTCACAGTGCCTGGTGGTGGTGGGTAGTTCGGGTGCCCTACAGACGAGCTGGCATAATTTATGGGGAATTGCCCCGGCTGGGAATAAATGTTTGTATTTGTCCCAGCCTGGTGTAGGAAGGGTGCAGGATCTGGTGGTAAGTACTGGTTGGTGGTGGTTAAGTTAATAGTGCCATGACTATGATCTGATGATACTTCAATTCCACCTCCTTCATTGCCTGCACATAACAGAAGCAAAACCATGAAACTAATCCAAAATAAGTTCATTCTCAAGTATCATGGGGGTGGGGGATTTAAGTATTAAGGCCTTGCTTGACATGGGTTGTTTGGAATTATTCAATATAACATCAAATACCTGTAAGAGATGAAGGTTCTTCTCCTTCTTCACAAACTCTGATTGATACATCAATGAATCCATGAGGTTTGTTAGAGTTGTGTTTTCGCAGTTGAAAGCTACCCACTTCTACAAAGGGCTTGGAGATATCTGTATTCTTCATGTACTTGTCCAGGAATTCCTTCAGAACTACAGTTGCCGTCCCTAAAAGACTCTCCCTAAGGAATATCGGTTCTCTGCAATAAACTTCAATATGGCAAGCCAGATCTTGGGAGTTGGCATCGACCAATGCCGAAAACTTGGTTTTCCATACTGGATTTGCAGTACCTGAAGCATCAATCCCAGTGCAATACTTTTCACTGGGATCAATCCAACCAACTGCATACCGTTGGAGCTTAAGCAATGAACTTCTCCTTAAACCTCTAGCTGAAATCAAGCAGACTTCAATCCAGAATTTCCCCATCTAAGGAAGTAGAGATTGTGCAGGAATTTTCTCTGTGACTTGATATAATATGTGTTGCTGTTTTAGCATCCTTTAGAAAGCTACTTTACTCTACCAAGAAGGAAACTCTCGGAAACCAAAGGAGTGATATAGGACAAACAAGCCCCACAAGTATAACTTTCTCCTAAGGCAAAGTCAAAAGTGTAAGACAGATAAGCAGGAATCTGGGGATGAGCAACAGAAAAAAGGCAGATTTGAAAGATAATTTACAGATTGTACCACTTTGTTTCAAATATATTAAAAGCCCTGGTTACAACCTGAATGAGACTGGAATGACAGTAATTTTATATTATGACAAAAAGGGCTCTCTTGATGGAGGTGCTAATAAAAATTTCCTACCAGCTCGTGTGACCATCTGATTATTGCCTTCATCTAAACAGGTCGAAACCATTCTACCATACATCATTGTGGTAGATCCCAGAATGTCGCCTCCAAATCCACATGCCTTAAAAAATAGCCTGAAGAACACAAAATCAGAACAACAAAAAAGTTTGACATTTCTTCTTCTTTTTTTAAAATGAAATATTCATTAAAATCATAGTCAACGCAATAATCGAATCACTATGATAGAATTACAGGCAAGTTGATACAAGTCATTACGTGAGTGATCATGAATTCAAATAAAGATCACCTCTTCTAGCCTAACGGCAAAAGAGGTGGATATCAACTTTAAGTTCCTGGGTTCGAGCCCGTCAGGCGGACATACTTATTCTGTTGTCCCGTTATTATTTTTTTTAGTGGTTTATTTTCTAAGAATATTAATGGAAAATAAGCATTTATATCTGCAGTATTAAATGCTGGAGTAGAATGAAATACAGGAATTTTCAGTGCATAAGTTAAAAGTCAAGATCCTATGCATGGTATATTTAAAAGTTAGAGACGCAGACATTAACGATTTGAAGAAATATTTGCACAATCACCTCTCTTCATATGAACAAAGAGCTGATATGTCATATATGCCTCTATTTGTGAGCATTCTGCATCAGAAAAGGGAGCCTTTAAGACATGCAGCAATACAAGCTAAAGAATTGAGAAGAATAAAAAAAGATAGTTTATACAACTGCAATCAAATTCAAACCTTAGGAGTTTCTTAACTATCTTCATGCCAATTCCCATTCTTCTTAGCGAAGGAATAACCTACAAGGCACTAAGACATGGTTAGATAAACAATGACAAATTGCAGAAACATTAGGGTGATAATACTGAAATTAAAATAACCAAGATTCAAAAGTCGAATTGTATCATTTCAATAGTTAACACTCATTGAATTATGACATGCACTTCTGTATGAATCTTATTGACAACTAATATATGACTGAAGCTTCTTATAGTTTCTGCCTGAAGCCTATAGAAGACTTAGCTTGTTCTTGCAGAGCATAAAAGATTATCAAAAGTAACTGAAGAATGCTCCATTAGGCAATGGATTTATTTGGAGCTGACTTCTTTAATAGTTATGAATTGGAAATATTCAGCTCATGCTCAGTACATAAATTCTGGTTTCTACAGGAGGCTGATTCCATTGTGATCTATCTACAGATGACATTGCACAAAAATATCGTGTACTTGAATTTAATCCTCAACTGCATTCATTTTCACTTTCTCCTAATGAATCAGTGTATAAGAGGCTAAGACTGAATCTCGCAAAGCGATATAAAGCCTACAAGATGACGAAATCTCACCATAATATCGTGTATTGAAGCAGTTAGTCCACAATCAGTGACTGCACGGCCGAATCCTACCAATTCACCATTGGAAGGCGTGATAGGAATCACTCGCCGGAACCAATCCCCTCCTCCAACACCGACAAAATTGGAGAATTCGGAGGACGTGGCGGCGGGATTTGATGACGAGTAGAAGGAAACAACGTCGGAAGAGGAGAAGACGGAGACAACGATAGAGCTATGAGCAAGAGCTACGCGGAGCTTATTGATTTCGACGGGTTCCACCTTTCCGGCAGAGTCGATAGTAGGAAAGCGGTGGCAGGAGTAGTTACATAGGCTGTGAAGTTCCCTGAGCCGGTCCGCGTTGACGTCGGCGGCATTCGTGGAGATGTAGATCGGCGGCACGTTCCTGTATCTGGCTGTTGCTAACCGGAATTTGGAAGGAAGGTAACCACCACCACCACCTTGTAAACCAGTTGTAACCGCCATCTCTCTCTCTCTCGTCCACAGATTCCAGGGGAAAGTTCTATTTACTTTCTCATCATCTTCACAGCTCAAAACCTCGTCTATCTTTCAGTAAAAAAAAATGATTATTAGATTGATTTTCTTACTACCAAAATATTTTAATTTCAAATATTTACATTTTAATTATTCAAACAACTAAATATGAGTTGGTTTATTTTTCAATAGAATTATTTATTTATAGACAACTTTACTGTTTGAT
Source organism: Impatiens glandulifera (assembly GCF_907164915.1). Taxonomy (NCBI): domain Eukaryota; kingdom Viridiplantae; phylum Streptophyta; class Magnoliopsida; order Ericales; family Balsaminaceae; genus Impatiens; species Impatiens glandulifera. The sequence goes on from NC_061863.1 coordinate 64,231,128, forward strand.
TTAATCCCCACAAAAAAAGATCATTTATGAATGTTTGATCATCCACATGGAAATGTCACATGCTATTGGACCATTGCATTTTGAATTGTTCTTTCTTCTCTATTTATTTCTCTTTATTATTTCCTTATTTATTTTCTATCTATTAATTGAAAATCGGATTAATCTATTATATAACTGATAAATTTTGATCAACGATATTATCACACTCCTACGTCAAACTTAATTTTTAAAATCCAAGTTAAACTAAATTCAAATATAAACCGTTTTAAAATATAATCTGACTTGAATGCAAGTACAAATAAAAAAATATATAAGGGAAACAATATTTTCAAATGAACAAATTATATTTTCACAAATTCAAATAAAATATGTAATTGATAGTGTGGCATAGCCTCTCCAACTCATATAACAATATTCTATTTAAACATCAATTATACTCATACATTTACTTTCAACCTTAATTTTATCATAACATTAAGTTTAAATTTCACATTGAGAATCTTATATGATAGAGAACATTGATAGTAATTTTAGTTCTAACAAATACTCCATTTGAATTAGGTTAAAATTTTATATAATTATCATTTCTACTTAAAACATTCTCAATAATTCTAAAATTAATTAGTTCACTTGAGTTTCATTTTGGTGCATTGTTAATTCCTTTATTTTTTTATGTTAAATAAGTTTTTGGGTATAATTTTTTAATTTATGCATAGATTTATTAATTTTCAAAAAAAAAATATATTTTAATTTCAAAATCCAATTTAGGTAAGTATGATAATAGTAACGACAAATTGGAAATGGCAAATAAAGCAGTAACCAAACGAAGCACAAGCATGTCCTTTGAAAAAAGTGGAGACTTTGTTTTCTTATCTCAGATTTGAAAACGAGTCAAATCGGAGGGACATGCAACAGAGAGAGAGAGAGAGAGAGCCTAATATCCTCCTCACCACATCGCTCCCATTTACTCTCTCTCTTCCCGCGACCCGATTTTTCATTCCTCCGTTTCCGGTCGCCGGCACCTACCCGTGTTCATTCTCCGGAGATTTATTATTAACAATTCTTTGCTTTCAATGTTGGCCAATTGCCGAAGATATATGCTCGACCGAGAAAAGCCCTAATTTTTCAATCAGGGGCTTTTGAGATTTAGGGTTTAACCGGACAGATTTCTAAGCTATAGGCTGATGCTGACATAGAATTGCACAGGTTCCGTAGGTGTTGGTCTGTAAATTATATTACCGCAGTGTAATGGACGGGAGAAAAATCACAGCTAGTCCGCGGCCGTGCAGCAGCCGTCGGGTTGTAGCGAAGAAGCGGCCACGGAGCTGCGTTGATGGGTTTGTCAACAGTGTCAAGAAGCTGCAGAGGAGAGAGATTTGCTCAAAGCGCGACCGAGCCTTTAGTGTGAGTGATGCTCAGGAAAGATTCCGGAACATACGATTGCAGGTTCTTTTTTTGTTTTTGTTTTCGTGAACCTTTTTCATTTTCTAATGCTCCATCAAACTTCATTTTGAAACTATTCGTGAAGAACTGACTGTATGTCGTCGGTGAGAATTTAGGTTTTCAGTGCTTGAAAACTTGGTTTATCTTGCTTAATAAGATGTTGTCTATGCTTGTAGTTGTCTTTATCTATCAAATATCTGTCTTGTTATAACAGATCTTATGTGTGTCTATTTATTTACTGGTTAGATTAAATAGGACAGTCATTCTTTTGTTGGATCTTCGCCGGAAGAGATTTTCATTTGACCCACAAAAAGCTCCTAATTAGGTTTCTTGATTCTGTTGTTCAAGCTCCCTGAGTTCAACATCAGGGCATGACACTATTCATTTATAGAGGCATTGCGTTGATTATCAGTTTATTATTGATGTCTCGATTTCTCGGTTGGAGACTAATAGGGAAACCCACTCTGGTTTAAAAATTCTCACATATCTTCTCCTTTTGCACTCATTAAGGCAAGTTGGTGATAAGAATTTTTGCTGCTGATAATGCCATCACTAATTCAATAAAAACCTGAGTTTGAGAGTTTATATATTTAAAGTGCTAAATATTTGTTGATGAAATTTCATATGGAGTTGATTCTATCAGATAAAAAAGTGATGAGAGATGTGTTAAAATTCTACCATAAGATTTGAGCTCCCATTCAGCTGACTTGTTGAAATGAATGCTTTATCAGGAGGAATACGATACTCATGATCCAAAAGGTCGTTGTGGCACGGTGCTACTGTCTTTCCTGAAAAAGAGGTCGAAAATAATAGAGATAGTAGCTGCCCACAACATTGTATTTGCTCTCTCTCAGTCTGGCATTTGTGTTGCATTCAGTCGAGGTAGAGCATTACTGGCTTGCAGATTTGAACTTTTACAAACTTAATGCTGCTTTCTACTTTTGAAGGAAGGGGCCTTACAATTTCCTTATTTTTGGATGCAGAGACTAATCAAAGGATATGCTTCTTGAACATTAGTCCAGATGAAGTTATCAGAAGCTTATTTTACAATAAAAATAATGATTCGCTCATTACAGTTTCAGTTTATGCATCAGATAACTTTAGTTCTTTGAAATGCCGGACAACAAGGATTGAGTATGTATTACTGTTGGTATTTTAGTTTCTAGCTTTCTACAAATCACTATTCTTAACTGGTTTGATCACTCAAAATGCTTTCAGGTATATAAAAAGAGGTAAACCAGATGCAGGATTTGCTCTTTTTGAGTCTGAGTCACTAAAATGGCCTGGGTTTGTGGAGTTTGATGATGTAAATGGGAAAGTACTCACTTATTCTGCACAAGATAGGCAAGTTCTAATTGTAGAATCATTCTCTTTGTAACTTATTACATTCTTGTGTATTGTGTAGAATAGTGGTTCATATTTTCTCTTTTTTCAGCCTATACAAGGTATTTGACCTGAAAAACTATACAATGTTGTACTCAATATCAGACAAAAATGTTCAAGAGATAAAGATCAGGTATATCTCTATTCCCAGAAACGGATAAAGAGTAAAATGGAATCATTCCTTAATGTTTTTTTCCTAAGGAGCATACTAATTATTTGTTCTTGATCTACAACCCTTTCTCGGGAGCAGTCCAGGAATCATGTTGTTGATTTTCAAAGCTAGTAGCCATGTTCCTCTGAAGATTCTGTCCATAGAAGATGGTACAGTTCTTAAAACTTTCAACCATCTACTTCATCGAAATAAAAAGGTGGATTTCATTGAACAGTTCAACGAAAAGCTTCTTGTCAAGCAAGACAACGAGAATCTCCAGATTCTGGATGTAAGTAGCTTCTTACGTGGGTGTGGCCTTTCTTGACTTCTTTGATGAACTTTTTTGATAACTGAAACTTCTTTATCTCATTACAGGTCCGCAATTCCGAGTTAACAGAAGTCAGCAGTACAGAATTTATGACGCCATCAGCATTTATATTTCTATACGAGAATCAATTGTTCCTGACATTTAGAAACAGAACCGTGGCAGTTTGGAACTTCCGAGGCGAGCTTGTAACATCGTTTGAGGATCACCTTTTGTGGCATCCCGACTGCAACACAAACAACATATATATTACCAGTGATCAGGATTTAATAATTTCTTACTGCAAAGCTGACTCAGATGATCCATTAACAGAAACAAATGGTATTTTCATCTTACGATTTTAGGTTATTTGAGTAAAAAAGTGATTAGGATATGCATAAGTAATACTGATGGTAACTTGTGTTTTTGTTGGCGGGTGCAGCTGGTTCGATCAATATCAGCAATATATTGACCGGTAAATGCCTTGCCAAAATAAGAGCAGACAACAGCTTGCCGGTAGAAGAACGCGGTTGCAGTTGCAGTGGCCATTGTAGTAGTAATAGTAGTGGCAATAATTGCAACTCTAAGAAGCGAATCCAAGCTTCGAGAATAAGCAGCAGCGTTGCAGAAGCATTGGAGGACATAACAGCCCTTTTCTATGACGAGGAACGGAATGAAATCTATACTGGAAATGGACACGGCTTAGTTCATGTATGGTCTAACTGACAATCAACCAACCAACCAACTGAATGATGTGTGTTTTATTTAGGTAAGAAGTAACTGTGTTTGTTATTTGTACTGTATGGAGTTTGTAATGAATTATTCGGTTTTTGTTTTGAATCTTAGGATTCCACATCTCCTCCCCCATTCTGAGTGATCGATCCCTTTCTTTTAGCCACCACCATGTAAAGAAAGTTGTGTGAATCTGAACGGGTTGTAAAACTGTTGCTGTGTTGATGATGTTGTGATGGCAAAAGTGTAATATAAGCTTCTTGTGGCTGTTTTGTTAAGCATTCAAGAATGATTACTGCGGGGGGGCCATCTATCTATAAGTGATCATTTGAAAATTCAATTCTGGATTAACTTCTCTAAACTAGGCCCTAACTATCCAATTTTCAAATGTTTGGCCAGGCCAAAGTTGGGTGGTGGATAAGATAGATATATGTATTTGCATAATAGATGATGTAAAAGTAGATAAGGACTTCAAATGGTTACTTCAAGATTTGGCAAAACTTTCTATTTTTGACCCATTTCGCTTTGAAGCACGGCCTTTTGCTTTTCTATTAATTAATCATTCAAGATGAAGGTTGATTCTAACTTTTCTTTTTCGGTAAGTTTTGTAAACCAATCTTTTGATAATTATTTTGTAACATAAGTAGCCGGGCATTGTCACATGTACTGTTATAACTGTATTGGTAAGAATTACAAAAAATACATGTGACCTCAAGTTGCTTTATTTATTATCTCAATCATAAGTCATATTAGAGTGAATTGTTTTTTTTGTTTTTTAAGCAGTTTTAAAAGTTTTTAGTTAGATGAGTGCAATGTTTAGGTCATGGATTGATAGTTTGATAGTTGAGTCCTGAGTGAGAGAGATATAATTAAATAGGCTCTCATTACAAATGAATAAGACTAATCATATAGTAATTTATTTTATATTTGTAGAATTATGTTAGGTTTAAAAGTAATGATTTGGGTCAAACATTTATTTTGCTAACTGAATTCGTGTAAGACTTGTTTGATTTTTCTAGTTTTGAAAATTGATTAATTTACAAGTCATTGTTATTTTTTTTAAAGTTATAAATCCATTAAGTTCACCATTTTTGTATGTATAATTCTTTATTTAAATGAATGGTAATGAATTTCTCATATATTTTTTATCTAATACAATTATAATTTTAACATTTGAATATAACATTAAATAAAGTAGAACTTTTACAGTTTTATCTTTTTTTTGATATAATTAAAATTTTAACCTTTTGAATAGAATATTAAAGTAAAAAATTGACTATTTTATACTTTTGAATAAGAATAGTTGGTATTTGGTGATTTAATTTATAGTTGTCATCTATTTATTTAGATTGTAGTGACACATCAGTAATTGCTATTATAAAAAAGATTGAGAAATTTTTGGATACCCAGAACCGTTACTCAAACAGATAGGTTTGGTGGTTGTTTCGATGCCCGACCCGTAAGGTAATGTAATTCAAATGACATTAGTAATTCATAAGTTAAAACGCCTTAAAATAAAGTGGGTTATATTAATTTTTAATATTCAATATATATATATTTCAGTTTTACAATTTCATTATGCAAAGTATGTAAAGAAAGGTCAATAGTTATTATTAACTTTAATCTTTGATAGTCATAAAGCTAATCAAAATTAATTAGTTGTTGATAATATTGTCAAACATTGTGATTATATAACTATACCAACTAAACTTCCATCAAATCTTGCTTTCATTAGGAGGATAAGGATTCATAATTAGGACAATTATTGTGTCAATTTTTATTTATTTATTTTGTCTCTATAACTATTTCTCATGTATATAGGTTTTACTTTTTAAATAAATTAATCAAACTCTTATTTTTATTATTATTATTATTATTATTATTTTAAGTCATGAAGTAGTTTTAATTTTATTTATAGTTTTTATTCATACAAACAACCCAAATTTTGTTTGTAAACACCAGATTTCAGAAGGATTTTAATTTATTTATTTTTTATAAGTCTATATAAACAACATTTTATATTAAAAATACATGGAAACATAAGAAATTATTTAATATAATGAAAATAAAGACAAACATATTACATCAAAATTAAATATGATAAAAGAAAAAGAGCCGTTAATAGATGATAAAATTATAGAATATAAAGAACGTGACATGACGCGCCTCAATATCTATGGTGGGGCCGTAATTTCAAAAAAAAGATTGTCCTCTAAGATAGATTGATACCTTTTGTTTTGTTTGTGCCTTTTTAATTGTTGTTATTTTTATTTTCGTGACAATTTTAGTATATCTTGATGTATAAGTTTTATTTTGTAATTAAAATAATAAATTCTAATCTAAATATAAACCTAAATGTTGCTTATTAATATATAAATTCTCAACAGAAAATCTCGTCTTTTTATTTTATTTTTTATTATCAACTTTTAATATTTTGTCCACAATTTGATTTTTTATATATAAACTTACTAAAATTAAATGAGAGTGACTATATATTATTTTTTTGTTTATTGGGCACAGATTCAAATGATATACCCGATTTTGCGTGACAAATTTTTATAGTCTTTGATTATTTATTTTTCTATACCAGGTTGTTTATTTTTTATGTTTAATTGACTGTATAATATGATTATGATATTAGATTCTTAAAAAACATATAAATGTTACTAAGCATATACTGTATATATAAAATAAAATATGCATCAGCTTTAAAATCTCTCTTTTGTAATAAAATAAAAGGTATTACAGTAATCTGGAAAAGAATATCAATAAATGTATAAGAAAGTAGTATTTGTTTGTTAAACCATATTACCTTAATTATTAAATTCCCATTTAATTTAACTAAAAGTTTAATTAATAACTAAATAAGATAAGAACAAGTAATTAGAATATTTTAAAAAGTAATAAAACAAATAACAAATTGAGTAATCATCTAGATAATATAGAGAAAAAAAATTAATAAGAAAGGGAACTTTCCCAATACATCTAAATATTTGTAATTATGTTGTAATAATGATCACTTTATGTTATTAGAGTTCATACTAGTATCTAATCAACATTAATTAAAAATATAAAAAAAATCATATTTTCCAAAACAGTCCTGATATTATGATAATAACAACACTTGAACATGCAAGTTTATTATGGAATTGAATATATTCATACCTTGGGGTTTATTAGTTTAATGGAAAAAGATAATGTTCAATATTGGAAATATTATAAAATTGGAGGTTATTTGCTCTATGAGTAAAAGTTAATGACCTTATTTAATTTCTTTGAGATTCATCCCTCTCACAAATCTGGGTCTTTTTATTCGATGTTTTTACAACGCAAACGCAAAACGCGCATTTGCTAATCTTTTCTTCTTCTCTCTCTCTCTCTAGTGAGTAGTGAGTGGTGTGAACGCAAGAAAAGCAATAACTTCCATTTTAGCTGACTCTTGAGATCTCTCGGTCGAGGTAAACACGGTGATTTCTTCATTTTGTGTATAGATCGCACTTGTTGTCAGCTCATATCTGCAATCTGATGCATGTGTTTCTTACATATTCAGGACATTTTGGATAAGTATCTTGAACATCACCGCACCATTGGCATTCATTGCTCAAATTCATGTCATTCAGTACGAGCTTCAACAACTTCGCATTTCTACTTCAGTTTTGGAAGTAGAACATCACTTCGCCAGATCTGGTCCCAAAGGTAGGTAATTATTATTAAAATCTGTTGAAGTTGGAAAAAAGTTTATCTCCACCGACAGACTGTTTGAAATTCTTTCTTCTGTATTGCCGAATCATTTTGTTATTGTGTCAACATCACCATAGATTGATTTTGTTATGTGGAAATGGAATGATGTCATTTTTTCTAATCTATTGTTTATTGTTGGTTGAGACGAATCTTAGGTTGATTTTGCTTTAACAAAACAAAAGATGGATGGGGAAAACTTTTAGTATAATATATAGAATACTTCGTAGGGCCTCTCATCCTCTAGTATTCAACTGGTTGTACTATTGAACTCTATTTGGATATAGGATATTTATTTTATTATTAAATACAATATATAATGATTTTCTCTTCAGATTCTCGTGATAATCATCAATAAGATTTAGGAAGATGGATGACAACGTTGATGCTAATGCAGCACTAGGGTATGCTGAATTTCATCTTTTCCCTAGTGAGAGCAGGTATGTGCAACTTTTCTCTTACAATCGTGGATATTTTCACATTACGGGTGCGAATTTGTTTAAGAACATATAAGTGTTTATGAATGGAAGTGAACTGTTGTGTCTTATCTTGTTTAGGTACAAGGTATTTGGGTACAGTGGCGATAAAGCAGAAATTTTGAGATCTGGCTCCTTGGACGAGCTTGTGCAACATGTTCCTCAACTAAAAGACTGGTCCTCAGCAGGACTCAGTTCCTACTTCAGACTCGAACCGCCCAAAGATGTTGAAAGCCGCATGTGGTTCACAAAGTCCTCATTAACAAGGTGTTAGACCATTCAAACACTTTTTTGTCCATAGATATTGGATGTTTTAATCAAAATTCTTCTTCCTATCAAAAATCATATTTTCTATACCTGATTTCTGTGCTCTTCGCAGGTTTCTAGAGGTTACTGGATTACCTGATTTTCTAAGCAAGACAGATGTTACAAGGAGTGAGATTTCTCAACTGGAAGAAACAAGAAAGTTTCACTTCTCTCTGTATACTAAGGTAGTATTTTCCAATGTTAATGTTACCATTGATGTACATATCTAGCTCATCTGCATCTTGATATCATTTCTCAGGGTCATAAAGATCACTCTGAAGATGCAGAAACAGGTTGGTTCTGATATCTACAGTCTTTGTTGCTTTTGGAATTGACAGGAATATATATAACAATATTAACAGAGACCATGATTTCCTAGTTAATTTTGTATGATAGTCAGTGTCAGTGCATGAAATACCTTAGTTAACATGGAGCCATTGAATTAGGCTGTCTCTTTATGGGGTTTATAACTTTATATTTCTCCTTTATTGAACAGAAGTTGGCAACTCAAATATTAAAGCATCAAAATCGAATGTAAGTTGCTGCGGTTTATGTATTCTGTTCATGCATTGATCCCAAGACATCCTAATGTATAATATTGCATTTTTGTGTTCGTGTTAACAGGGTGAACGACAAACTCCACCGGTAGATGCATCAAAGTATGCAACTTGATTATTTTATTACCAATAGGAAATTTTATGTTATGTCTGTAGCAACATTACAACTTGGTTATTGACAGGAACGAACTATTGCGAGCAATGGATTTAAGAGTAACAGCATTGAAACAGGACTTAATTGATACATTCAATCGCACCACTGGTGTGACCTACTCCTCAAAGGAGATTGCTGATTTAGAAAGGATATTTCACCTTTTTCAAGCATTAGATATGAGGTAAATTGCTTGGAAAGTGTAATTGCTGTTTGTTTGACTTTCCCAATAAGATTATTTGATAAAACTGAAAACTAAGTTTGTTAAAACTTTCCAAGTAAAGACTTAAGATTATTTGATAAAACTGAAAATCAAGTTTCTATTACTTTCCAAGTAAAGACTTATGATTATGTTGTAAAACTGAAACTTAAGTGCTAAATTTTGAATTTGAATTTTAAGTGTGAAACATAAAAGCTGAATAAACCAAATGCAAATATATGGATTTTAGTTGATATGTAGGTTGATTTGATAAAATGTGGAACTAAAGTTGGGAAAAGTACTATTTTACCATTATTAACGTAATTTGATTCATTTATAGGGCTTAAAATATGTTATTTTTAGGCTAACTATATTCCGGAGTAAGTGATTCATAGCTTGTGGAATTAAGTCAGATTTTCCAACTTAATTTTAGTTTATTCTAAATAATTAAGTGATTTTGGATAACATTTATCAAATGAACTTGATAAATAAGTATTTAATTATTTAGCTTTAGTGGTTAACTGTGTTATCCAACACTGTTGTGAAATCTGATTTTTATTTCGTTTGAGCTTATACAGTCTTAGGACATTCTACCTCCTTGTGTGCCTAGTTATACAATTGCGAGCAAGGAAACTTATATATATATATATATCTTTTATATTTGGTTGCAGAGATATTATGCACAAGTTAGAAGCTGACCAATCATTAGATCAGATTGTTGATTTACCAGATCACAAAACCAGCTCTACTGAACACAAGATTTTGACATCCAAACTATCTAACTCAGATAGACCTGTAAAATATGGTGTCTCCCCAGCGAAAGCTGCACAAGTTGAGCGACGAATCTCAGCAGAAAGTGAAGAATCATCTTATTCAAGCGAAGAGGATGATGATCAACCATCTGCAGAAAGGAGTAGACCTCAAATTCGGTCAGCCTCACCAAGAAGATCAGCATCTCCAATGCGTAGGATCCAAATAGGAAGATCAGGATCACGAAGAAGCACTGCACTAACTATTAAAAGTCTAAGTCATTTCCCTTCCAGAGATAGAATATCATCTAATAGAGACGGATCTGCAAACAATAGTGAAGAAGAATCCGATCAACAACCACCACCTAGAAAGGCTGATAGCAACGGACGAAGAATGAGCGTTCAGGATGCAATCAGTCTTTTCGAACGTAAACAAACAGATCAGTCAACAACAGATAATCAGAAAAGGAGATCTACTTTAGATGGTTCATTTGGTGCCAATAAAGGTGTACTGAGAAGATGGAGCTCCAGCATGGACAACAGCACAGTTGAGCGCCAGCCGGAACCTCTTCCAGAAAGTTCCGAGGAAGTAATAATATCAGAGACAATAGTAGATCAGGAATCCATCGAGACAGCTGAGATGGACCCAATATTAGTCCAAGACGAAGAAAAGAAGGAACACTATCCTATTGTTAATAAACCCGAAGAAAATACTGAGAAGTTGAGGGCATCGGCTGAATGGAGTAAACAGAAGGAAGTTGAATTGAACCAGATGCTTATGACAATGATGGAAAGCAAGCCTAATAAATACAAGAACACTTCATCAGACAAAAACTTGTCAAGTAGACAAGTTGTAACACAGGAGCGAAAAGGCGGCCTTTATGACCACTACAAAGAAAAAAGGGACGAAAAGCTTCGCGGAGAAACTGCAGGAAAACAAGCAGAGAAAGCAGCACAATTTAAAGCAATGAGACGTGTTCTTGAAGAAAGGAAGGCTGAGATGGCTGTTACTAATAATAAAAAAACCGACTCTGACAAAAAGCCTTCTTCCATTAAATCCCAAAGGCCAGCCAAGATTCCATCGCCACAACCTGTTCAGAAAATCGAGCCGTCAAAATCCACAACAGCAAAGAGAACATCTAAAGTCACGCCTTCGTCTGCTGTTCGAAAGTCATGGCCGTCGACACCTTCAACCAGAGCTGCTGCAGGAGTTTCACCGGTCAAAACTCCAGGTGGGACCCCATCCGCCAGCACAACACCTACTCACAGAAAGCCCCAGTCTGTTCCATCAGTTCCTCGGCAGACCCATAAGGTAGAACCAACTCCATTGCCGAACAGAAACGCCAAAGCAGCAAGCCAAACCGAGAAAAACAAGAGCGTGAAAGCTGTGAATGAGAAGAAGTTAATCAAGAAAACCGCAAAAACCAAAGTTCATATTCCTGAAAAAGACTCTTCAATAGTTTCAACAAGTCCCAAAGTAACTGGAAAGGTGACAAAAAAGAGCAGTGTGGTTCCGGTTGAGTCAAAGCCTTTCCTTCGTAAAGGCTCTCGAGTTATCAAGCCAAAAACTTCCCCCCAAACAGAGGGAATAAGAAAGAGCTATGATAATAAACCGGAAATTGACACAATTGTAAGCAATTCCGAGACAACCAATCAGCAAGATGATTCTGTTGCTGTTTCAGAACTGAAAACTCAGTTACCCGTTCAAGAGAAACATGATGATGACATTATGGATTTGGAAGAAGCTGTAAATAGTGAGGAACATATACCACCTACTCCATCTGAACTCATAGCTGTTGCTGAAGTAGAAACTTCAATCTCCCCAACAGCTTGGATAGAAATAGAGGATCACTCAGATGAGCATATTATTATCCCCTCTAACGATTACAGCACATCTCCAGCCAATGTTGCACCTGTCTCGATAAATCAACGTGTCCGACACTCTTTGTCACAGATGCTGCAAGAGGAGAGTGCAGAATCAGATATTACTGAGTGGGGAAATGCCGAAAACCCTCCTGCGACCATCTACTACCAAAGAGATTCACCGAAAGGGTTCAAGAGGCTATTGAAGTTTGCTCGAAAGAGTAGAGCCGATCCCAACTTAACTGGCTGCTCCAGCCCTTCTCCAATTTCTGATGGAGAGGATGACTCTGAGGAGTCAAAATCATCTATCAAGAAAAACAGCGACGAATATCTATCGCGAAACCATCTAAATGAGCACCCTTGTCATCAGAATACAATAGGCAAAGGTAAGAAAGAAAAACCTAATTTTCATTTCTTAATTTGTGTGTTAGAGATTTTGATACTAGTACTAATATATATACTTGATTACAGTTCTAGCAAATGGAAGGAGATTGTCTTCTCAAACCGATGCTCAGAAGTTGAGGAGGGATCACATCTCAGCTGGAACAAGCTCTTCGTCTAAAGGTAAAGATCATCTATCTGTAAAGAGAAATTCCTTCATTTAGTTTACCTTCCACTTGTTTTTGCTGAATAATTAATTGTCCTTCATCATCGATTCATTCCAATATTTTTGTACAATGTTTTTTTTTCTGTGTGTGTTTCAGCAACAAGGTCATTCTTCTCTCTTTCAGCATTCAGGGGGGGCAGCAAATGAAACTAGGGAGAAAGGGTGTGGTAAAATTGCATCAAGAAACCTTACAAAGACAAACGTATGTTGGTCATTCATATTGTTATAGCTTCTTAAAGGCGAATTTCCTGTCTCTTTGTACTCTACTTGTTTAACTGAGAAATAGGAAATTAGTAAAATTTAGTGCTTTATATAATACCAACCAAGATTACTTCTTGACCCCAAGAGTATTGTGCAGAGAAGCTATTATTATTATTATTATTATTATTATTATGATTATTAATACCATCATCAATCATCAATCATCATCTGGAACTTGAATTCAGATTAGAAGCATATCTAAATTCAGTGTGTATAATAATACTATAATAGTTAAGATAAGAAGAATGTAAATGAGTTGCAGTGATTAAGAAAAGATGATATAGATGGTTGTTGACATATAACAAATGAAATATTTGTTAGTGAAAGAAGAGTCATAATAAGCAACTAGCTAACTAACTAGATGTTGACTAGAAAATAGTTGGTCAACAAACAGAGAGACAGACTGACTCCACCAATATTACTACTAGAGGAAATACTATGTGTATATTTGTTGTTGTTCAACATTTCATGACTTGACATCTGATAAGTTTCTTGACATCGGATTGTTTGAGAGGCTTTAGCATAAACATTTGAGCTCCTTCCTCGAGACATCTGCCATTTTTATGGGCAAAAGAGTCAGAAACACTAAATTATTATTAATATGTAAAAGCTTTTTAAAGTGTTGTGTTTTGGGTAGTAACTTGTTAATCCGAGTGGGAACATTCTCGGATGACATGACGACGACTGGTACCTCCTTCATTGAATTTGATTCCTATAAATTCATAATGGATAAGTAAATAAATACAAATAAATAAAAGTAGGTTATAAATAATGGGTGGTTGGTTCAATAATTAATTAATTACCTTAACCTTCTTGAGTAACTCATAGCCAGTCATTCCTGGCATGCAGTAATCTGTAATGATCATATTCACCTTTGAACCATCACCAACCTGTGTTATTGTTGTTGTTCGTGTTCAATCAATCAATGAATAGAATATTGAAAACAATAATACGCATGAATGAGTAGAAGAAGTTTGACCTGCAAATTGGTATTCTGATGCTCCCCCAACCCTAAAAACTCCAATGCCATCAACCCATTCTCAGCCGTAGTGACTGTAGAAAGAAAGAAAGAAGATGGGCAAAAAACATTCACATGCAGAGAGCAGAAGAAGAACAAATAAAATCATTAAATCCAAATGAAAAGGAGGGGTAAAATTAAGCAGCCCTCCTCAATCCTCATCCTCCATATGAACGTGTACTTACTTACTACGCCTAAAACCCTAGTACAACAACAGAGCAGAACAGAAGATCTCATCATCCATCGGTCGGGGGCAACATAAGAATTGGAAGAGAGGAGGAGGAGGAGGAGGAGGAGGAGGAGGAGGAGGAGAAGAAGGGATAAATTAATAATTACCTTTGCAACTGGAGTTCTTGAGTAATTTCTCAATGAGCTTCCGATCGATGATACTGTCATCAACTGCTAATACATGAGGCTGCTGTTGGTGGTGGTTCCCAAAATCCATCGCCATTCCTCCTTTAGATGATGACAATGAAATAGAATCGGAAGAAGAAGCATCCATTTCCGCCCGCAGAGAGATGTTTGAAGGAAGGAAGAGGAATATTGAAATGAAGAAGAGAGAATTGAAATGAATAAAGGAAGGGGGGAGTCACAGATATTTCGTGATCCCTTTAAGTACGCTGGATTCGATGCAGTTCTCAATGCTCATGCTTATATGGTTTTCTCTTTTCTCTTTCTCTCTCTATATACATATAGATATGATAGATACATACGTGCATGCATACAATACAATACAATTTCTAGCTCAGATCAGCAGTAGCAGCAGCAGGATCAAATATTAACGTCAGTATCTGCCCCTTCCCCCTTCCAAATCTTCTCATATCACTTATTATACCCTCATCTCCCTCTTTATTCTTTATCAACATTTATTTATTTATTTATTTATTTATAATCGACCAACTTACCACATTATTCATTCATTATATGCCCTTCTCCCCTATTAAATTAATCAATTTATTAACTTATTATTTCATTATTTTCATTTTCGGACTCCCTTTCACACCCACCAATATAATATGCATCCTTCTCTCTCTCTCTCTCTTTTGGTTTAGGATTTTCTTTTAATTATATTATATGTTCACTATTTCTACTTTTATTTGCTTTTTACAGATTTATTTAAATATCAAATTCTTTTATAAGAAATCCACCTCTCAAACAAACAAACAAGGACTATACTTTAAGAAGTAAAAACAATATGAGATTTTATGTTTTATTTTCGGAAATTCAAGATTCAGATTTGCTGTCACATGCACTAAAATAAAAATAAGATATTGCTTTTTTTTTTTTATAAAAAAATAAATAATAAGATTCTCTATAAAAAGATATGATCCATATTACAATAATGCCATTAAATTATGAAGTATATATAAGTATAAATGGTTAATAGTTCCCCAGTAATTTGAAATGGGTAAATTAAACATGTATTAAAATCTTAATAATTATAATATTAATCAATTTAGAAGGGTTTGGATTTTTTATTCCCCACTCACTTACAGATAGATCATGGGATAAATGGAATCAATCAAATTATTAATCTCAAATTAATTCAAACATCCAATTAAGCAAGTACGGCCTTATCAATCCGTATAATATTAATATACTACACAAGATTATTTAGTAAGCAAACACTCTGTCAAGATCATCCTATATATATATATATTTCTATCTCTTTCACATACACAGGTTTAATTTAATTTAATTTATATTATTTTTGGATTTTATTTTCAGTCTCAATCAAATAAATCTAAAAGGTCAAAGATTTTTTTTAGTTTCATACCCATATATAATTATTAGTATAAGAAGAGGTTATTAATCTTGATTGAATAAGGTAGTTAAAATCTCCTATTGACTAAATACAAATATTACCAATAAATTTTAGATTTTATTTATTTATTTTTCACAATCAAATATCTGGTGAAAAGAGCAAAATTGAAAATGGGACATATATGTCTAGTGTGTGTCATTGAATCATTGATATGAATTATGTACTGTTGAAATTGAGTTGATGGGTCAGGCCCAAATTAAATAGGCCCAATTAACTAAAGTGTCAAAGGCTTAAGTTTGTTAAGTTTGTTAAGTTAGTTAGGACAAGTTGTTTATATATATATGAGTAATTCACACAAGAATGTAAGAGATTTTGAGAGGTGTGATTGATATATATGAAAAACGAGGTGTAACTGAAACGTTTAATTGTGATAGTGGAATCGAGTTCGTAACAGAGCTCGACGGAGACGTAGACCATCTTTTTTGGGTCGAACTCCGATATCAAATCTTGTGTTGTTTTATTGGTTTCTTGCTGTTATATTTCTTAGTTCTTTGATTGATTAGGAGGGAAATTCCCTACAGTGGTATCAGAGCTCGGTTTGGGCAAGATTAGAATCAATCTTGAAGAATCTTGAAGAATCTTGAAAAGGTCTTTAATGCTGGCTAGTGATACGGATAAGGAAGATTCCGGCTCAGGCACAGAAGAAGACAAAGTGGACAAGGTTCAATATTATACAAGAAAGAGATCAACACAGAAAACGGCACCTTGGGAATTCCAGTGGCAGTCCATCTCAAGCATGAAGACGGACATTGACAAGTTCGATGGCAATGGAGATTTTCGCATTTGGCAGCGGAAAATCAGGGCTCTCTTGGCACAGCAGCATCTTCTGCGAACTCTAGAAGAACCAGTCTCGTGGCCAATGGAGATGAATAAAGATCAAAAGATCGAGATGACAGAGACAGCGATTGGTACAATCATTTTCCATCTCTCAGATTCTGTAATTCGGTTGATAGACAATGAGAAGACTCCGGCATCGATGTGGAGGCGCCTAGACGAGCTGTTCCAATCCAAATCTTTGATTAACAAGATTTACTTGAAGGAAAGGCTGTTCAGTTACAAGATGATGCAAGAAAAGACTCTTACTCAAAATCTTGATGAGTTCTTGAAACTCAATATCGAGTTGGCAAACTCAGGCGAGAACGAAGCAAAGAGCAATGAAAACCAGGCAATAATAATCCTCAACTCTCTTCCCGAATCCTACAAAGAAGTCCGTAATGCAATCAAATATGGACGAACAAGTATCACTCTTGAAGAGGTGATTTCGGCATTGAAGTCGAGAGAGCTGGAATTAAGAACAGAAAAGAAAGCGAGTTCGAATGGTGAGAATTATATGGCCAAAGGGAAAAACTTCTTCAAAGGGCAACCTCGCACCAATAATAAATCCAAAGACAAGAAAAGCAAAACATCACAATCAGAATCTACGGAAACAAGAAAATGCTATCATTGTGGAAAGGTTGGTCATCTTCGAAACCATTGCTATAGCTGGCTAAAAGATAACAAGAAAAAGCAAGTGGAGACTAAAGAATCAGCGAATTATGGTGATGGCTATGATAGTGGAGAGGTCTTAATGGCGTCAATGGAAGATACTAGGAGGGACTGGGTTCTTGATTCCGGTTGTACTTTCCACATGACGTACAGAAAAGATTGGATCTCTAATTTCCAGAAACTGAGTGGTTGCAAGGTGCTGATGGGAAATAGCAATACATGTCAAGTAGAAGGTATTGGAGATGTTAGCATAAAAATGTTCGATGGTGTTGTAAGAGTTCTGAAACAAGTCAGGTTCGTGCCTCAGCTGTCACGAAACCTCGTCTCTCTCGGGATTCTTGATGACTTGGGATACACAAATCAGATAGTGTCGGGGAAGATGAAGATAATGAAGGAAAACAGGTTAGTGATGCAAGGTATCAAACAAGAAGGTTTGTATCAGCTGATTGGTGAGACTGTGTCGAGACAGTCTGCACTTGTAGTTTCAGATGAAGACAAGAAGGCCACGATATGGCATCGGAGGCTCGGTCACATCAGTGAGAAGGGTTTGCAGATTCTCAGCGACAAGAATATATTAGGCTCAGATAGAGTCAAGGGTTTAAACTTTTGCGAGCATTGCGTGTTAGGCAAGCAGCATCGGCAGAAATTTAAGACCGGGGTTCATAAGTCCAAGGGCGTGTTGGAGTATGTCCATTCAGACTTATGGGGTCCTGAGAAAACATCGACGCATGGAGGTAACTCGTATTTCTTGTCAATCGTAGATGATTACTCTCGTAAAGTATGGGTTTATCTATTGAAACACAAAAGTGATGCTTTTGAGAAATTCAAAACATGGCAGACTTTGGTTGAGAATCTGACAGGTAGAAAATTAAAGATCCTAAGAACAGATAATGGGTTAGAGTTTTGCAACGAAGTGTTTGATAGTCATTGTCGTGAGCTAGGGGTTCAAAGACATAGAACAGTTCGATCCACACCCCAGCAAAACGGAGTTGCTGAGCGAATGAATCGGACTTTGTTAGATAAGTCTCGATGCATGCTTTTCGGGGCAGGTTTATCCAAGTCCTTCTGGGGAGAAGCTGTAATGACAGCAGCATATTTGGTGAATCGATGTCCGTCGACAGCAATTGAGTTCAAAACTCCTGAAGAAATGTGGACAGGTAAGCCTCCAAATTTGTCTCATCTTAGACCATTTGGATGTACAGCCTTCGCTCATCAAAAAGAAGGCAAGTTAGAGCCAAGAAGTGTGAAGTGTGTGTTTCTTGGGTATCCTCAAGGAGTGAAAGGTTATAGGCTGTGGTTAAAACAGTCGGGTGGTTTTAAAACCATAAACAGCAGGGACGTAGTATTCAATGAAGAGGAGTTTGTGTGTCTCTCTCAGAATCAATCTAATCAAGGTGACTTGGGTAAAAGCGAGCAGGTGACTGGTCAAGTGGAGATTAATGCAGGGGATCATGGTCAGGTGGAGCCATTGATTTCAGATCAAAACACTGAAATGGTTGCTGATAATCAGGAGGAATTTACTGGTACAGATGTTGAACCTGTTGTGGCACAAGACGAGGAAATTACAGCTCAGTCGGAAGCTAGTTATCAACTCGCAAGGGACAGGGAAAGGAGGAAACCAAAACCCATCCAGAGGTATGGGTTCTCAGCTTATACCGATATGTTGGCATATGCGTTTATGACAGCAGTTGAGTTAGACAAAACTGAGCCGGAAGATTTCAAAGAGGCTTTGAGTTCTAGTGATAGATCCAAGTGGATGGAAGCTATGAAGGAAGAAATGAATTCACTTTATAAGAATTCAACTTGGGAGATTGTTCCAAGGCCTGTCAAACAATCTGTAATCAAGTGCAGGTGGATCTATAAGATCAAAGAAGGTATTTCGATTCAAGAAGGGGTCAAGTACAAAGCAAGATTAGTTGCTAAAGGGTTCTCTCAAAAGGAAGGAGTGGACTATAATGAGATCTTCTCACCAGTTGTTAAGTACAAAACTATTCGGATAATGCTCTCGCTGGTAACTCAGTTCGATCTTGAGTTAGAACAGATGGATGTTAAGACTGCGTTTCTTCATGGAAATTTAGAGGAAACCATCTACATGGAGCAGCCAGAAGGGTTCAAAGTTCAGCAAGAGAAGAACATGGTGTGTTTGCTTAAGAAGTCGTTGTATGGACTCAAACAATCACCAAGGCAGTGGTATTTACGGTTTGATGCGTTTATTACTCAACAAGGCTTTATGAGGAGTAGATATGATACTTGTTTATACTTTAGAGGGAAGAATATACTTGAAGCTGATTATCTTCTGCTATATGTAGATGATATGCTACTAATCAGCAAAGAAGCTTCAAGTGTGAAGAAGTTGAAAATTGTTCTAAGTTCCGAGTTCGATATGAAGGACTTAGGCAAAGCTGCTAAGATTCTTGGGATAAGGATTAAGAGAGACAGGAAGAATGGTGTAATGACTCTCAGCCAGCAAGGCTATCTCGAAAAGGTGATTGACAAGTTCGAAATTCAAGGAGCCAAACCAGCAAAGTTGCCGATCACGAATCAGTATCTGATGTCGTCTGTTAACTCGGCAAAAACCAGGTCAGATCAGACTTACATGGAAAAAATTCCGTATTCAAGTGCAGTTGGGTCTGTGATGTACTCAATGGTCTGTACCAGGCCAGACTTGGCACATGCGATTAGTGTCTTGAGCAGGTTTATGGCGAGTCCAGGCCGTGAACATTGGCTCGCAATGAAGTGGTTACTAAGATACATAGCCTCGACTACTAATGTGGGGATATGTTACAAGAAAAGAAGTGGAGCAGATGTTAGTGTAATTGGTTACGTGGACTCAGACTATGCAGGAGATAAAGACTCAAGGAAATCAACTTCGGCTTTCTATTTTTTGGTGAACGGTAACTGTATCAGTTGGAAGAGCCAGTTGCAATCAGTAGTGGCCTTATCAACAACAGAAGCCGAATATATCGCAGCAACTGAAGCTGTAAAGGAAGCAATGTGGATTCAGGGTCTGCTGCAAGAACTGAAGGTGTTCGAAGGACCTGCGACGGTGTTCACAGATAGCCAAAGTGCACTACACTTGTGCAAGAATCCCGTGTTCCATGACAGAACAAAACACGTGGATATCAAGCACCATTTCATTCGAGAGAAGATAGCACAAGGGGTGGTTTCAATCAACAAGGTTGGAACAGAAGATAACCCGGCTGATGTTGGAACCAAGGTACTACCTCTAAGTAAATTCAGACATTGTTTGGATTTGCTTAGAGTTCAAGAGATTTAGTGCAATGAAGGCTTCGAGCAATGAAGTGATGAACATATTCGATTTCACTAGAACAAGAGAGGACCCTTCAACTCAAGGTGGAGATTGTTGAAATTGAGTTGATGGGTCAGGCCCAAATTAAATAGGCCCAATTAACTAAAGTGTCAAAGGCTTAAGTTTGTTAAGTTTGTTAAGTTAGTTAGGACAAGTTGTTTATATATATATGAGTAATTCACACAAGAATGTAAGAGATTTTGAGAGGTGTGATTGATATATATGAAAAACGAGGTGTAACTGAAACGTTTAATTGTGATAGTGGAATCGAGTTCGTAACAGAGCTCGACGGAGACGTAGACCATCTTTTTTGGGTCGAACTCCGATATCAAATCTTGTGTTGTTTTATTGGTTTCTTGCTGTTATATTTCTTAGTTCTTTGATTGATTAGGAGGGAAATTCCCTACATGTACTAATTAATTAATCAATTAATTTTGTGTTGTTTTCAAATAAAGTTATTAGAAAAAAAAATATGTAAGCTGGAGATATCTTTTGGGAAGATGTTAGGAAAATAGTATTAATTTGATTATCCAATAATAATAATAATGAGAGCCAGCTAGATCTATATATATAATTAGACTAAACAGCACACATGATCATCTTAATTTTATAGAATAAGTTGTGACAACCAATACCTTGTACTACCATTTTACAAACAATTAAACAACAAATCTCTAATAAGCATTATTCAAACAAAAATAACCTGGGTAATGACTGATCGTGCTATTTTTTTTTGTTTTAAATAAAAAACATTTGAAGCTATATATATAAAATTAAAAGATAATGTCATAAAACTAATGATACAATCATAAATGGAGGTATGGGAGAAATGGAACTTTAGATTACAATAAATGAATGTCAATCTAATTAATTATAGAAGATGTATAGGTAAGATGTCCTCTATTAAAAAAAAATTAATTATGGGTCTCCATTAAAGTTACAAGATATATCATTAAAGAAAAATAAAAATAAAATCAAAGATCACTTCTTCTGTCAAATAGAGAAAATCAAATATGAAGAAAAGATCCTATGCATAAATGATTAGGTATTTCACATTGATTTTCATAGAAAGATGAATATGATTGAGATTGAGATGTGCTTCTTTATTTATAACAAAAAAAAATTATTTTTGGAGTTCCCACTTTAGCTATAGTAATTGAATATGTTTTTATTTAGCCTAGTTAATCAATTGTTCTTCAATAAATTGGATCCACAAAATATTACACCAAACCAAAGCATAACTTGCAGAATTATTTGTAAAACAAAGCAAATCGTATCATGTATTTTTTGTTTACGTGTTGACATTGAAGAATGGGCCTAAATAAGAATTATAATTAATGACCACAACCAGGACTAGGCCCTGTGTTATTGGGCAATTACGAATCCCTCTTATTTGGGCAATAATATCCTTAATCTTGGGCTTCATATACTTTAATTATTTATGCTATGAACGATAACAACAATTAAAATATAACCAAAAAATGTAAAGCAAGAATCCACCCATTAATAAAACAATAAATAATTTAATTTCATCAAATAAAATATAAATTTATGATTTTATAAACACTAATAGATGTAATTGAAATTATTTTTAAAAACTTGTTTGGTTGATTTATTTTTAATAAAATTAAATATTATTAATTTTAAAATATTATAGAAATATAATATATATTTCATTATAATTTAAATAATAATACTTAAAAAGAACAATAAATTATTTAAAAATACTCCCAAAATAAGGCATTGTTTTTTATTAGTTTTAAAAAAAATTAATTTTTTTTTAAACAATCACTTTTATTTCTTAACAATCAAATCACTCATTTTATTAATCAAAATATTAAAATAATATATATTTTAAATTATTATTTTTTATTTTATTTATATATATATATAAATACCTTTTAAGTCTTCTTTTTATAAAAAATTAATTATTATTTTTCAAAATTATCAACCATTATTATTTTTTTCTCCCACTAGATATCCTAAACAAGACCTAGATCATCCTTTATCTTAAACAAAAACACGTTTCTAATATAATTTATTATGGCCATCTCAGATTTTGGATATGGGTTTCATTGATGGTAAATCGGATGGCCAGAATAACTCCAACGAAAAACTCTCAATCTTATGAATCAAACGTCTGTTTGAATATCCTCATATTTTCTTTTAAATAATAATTAAAATATATTGCTATATATAATTAAAATGAATTTAATTGGTTGAAAATATAAAATATAGTATATGAGATTAAAAGTAGCTGTAGAATATGATACAACCAAACCGAAGAGGACAAACAAAAAGTATGCAACGGCGCCGTTATCGTTGTCGCGTGGCCGTCCGTCCCGTAGTTGACAGTAAAAGATGCTCCCCATATAGAATTTCATTTCTTATTATTGGGAAGAGTTATCCAGACGTTAAAAACAGACGGTGCATTGACATTTGGATAACAACCATTCATGATGATTTTTTATCCCTTCATTTCACCCTAAAAAAAACAAATATAGCGTTTTAGGCCTTTAGAATCCAATGTATTATGTCCCTCATTTATTTATTTACTTTTTTAAAGTATAATAGTTTGAGAATATAACTTATGATTTAAAAAAAATTATCAATTGTACTGATTTTTTTTTTTAAAATTCAAAATTTATGGTTGAACAATTTAACATGTGATTATTTTTTTTGATAAAAGAATTGTTGGTAATCCTGATTTCTGTAATTTTTTTTGCTAGAAGGTTAAAACCTAAAATATTGAGACACTTTAGGTTAGTTAGATTCAATCTTGCTGTTTCTACTTTCTATTATGACAATACAATCATAAAATGACATACTTTTGTATTTTATATGAGTTATCTTTAATATATTTAATTTGACTTGTTTCAACTTTTGTGTTAATTTGTTTATTTTGAAAATTTATATACGTATGATTCTTAATTAAAAAAAGAAAAGAAAAAGGAAGAGAATGGTGGGGACCTTTGTAGGCGAGCAGAATTATCAGAAAGGTCATGCGGAAAATAAAAGGAGTGCGGTCCCCTCTATATATTTTCTTCCACTCACATTCACTGCAAATTTACTACTTTTAAAATTAATCAAATTAATTTTAGATCTAAAAATTGTCATAATCTATTAGGCAAAGTATTTGTATTATTATTTTCATTAAAGTGGTTTTATTTTCTCATATTATATATTATATTTGTATAGACTTCTTATTTATATATATATATATATATATTAAAATAAATTAACAATTACTTTTATATTTATTTAATTTTAAGAGATGAGTGATAAAGTAGAAAAATTATAAAAATTAGCAATTCATAATAAGCAAAAAAACATTTATACTTAACTAGTTTATTTTATAAAATTATTGTAAAGGTAAAGTTTTAAATAGGATCATTATTGTCACCACCAACCACTCAATGAGTCAGTCAGTCAGTCACCTACTTAGATTTATTGCCCTTCTAACCATTAATGTGTTTTTCCTTTTTCAACACGATACACTTTTTTCTTCCATTATTCAACTTTAATTTAATTTCTCTTCTAACTTCTTCATAAGATTATATTAAGATATGTTATAAAATTAATAAGTATATGTATAATTAAATTATCTCCTTTAAATCTGATCCAGAATTATATTAAAGATAATACCAAAAAAGTATATGGAGTTCTTGACAACTAAACTAATGGTAAACCACGTCATTTTTTCACTCACCATGCCTCTGCCACGTAGGATCACCTGCACGCCGTTAAGATGGAGACACGTGTCAAGATCTATTTAATCCTGCATAGCTGGATCAGCATTTAATGTTTCCCAACTAAAAAAAGAAAAAAAAAAGCACTACATTGTGCCGTTAATAAAGTCGTGATGGTTAAAGAAATGGAGTCACTATTTTTGGAGAGAGAGAGAGAAAACAGAGTGTGTGTGTGTGTGAGAGAGAGAAAGAGAGGGAGGCGCTTTTAATATTATTGATCACTGAGTGACTACTGACGGCGGCGGGAAGCTTCTCCTCCGCGGCAGTTACACCGCCATTACCGGCGACTTTTCCGGTGTCTCATTTTGATAAGCTTCCGGCTTCATTCGCCGGCGTTGCGGATTCCGTCATTACCTCCTCGCAAGGCATGCTTGTTCTGATAATACCACGGTTTCACAGATCGAATTCTTTCTTCTCCTTCAGTTATTCAACTATCTAACAAGCTCAGAGTGGAGAAATTCCTGGTGATTTCCTTTTCTCTGTTCCAATTTCTAGGGGTTTTCCTTTTCTTGTGCCGCTTTTCTCCTCATTTTGACCTTTATTCAGTATAATCTGCTACAAGGTGATATTAAATGTTCATTTAAATCACGTCCGAATCAGCTTGCTTGCTTGCAATGCCAGCATAACCTCAATTAGTTCTTCCGTCCCCTTGAAGTTTCCTTTCCAAACTTATCGTATCATTTTCACCTTTATTCGCCGTCCCCTTGCTTCCAACTTAAGTGTGTTTTCTCTTGGATTTGTCTGTTTAACCAGGAATGTTGTGATTTTTTCCTGTAAGAAAAAACCACGTGGATGGTGTGAAACTCTGATTGAAAACACTATCTGTGTGTGAGAACTGGAAATGACGTTGCTCAGTTTACTGGTTCTGCTTCTTGTGATTCCCGTAGCTGTGAGATCTTTGAATCCTTCTTTGAATGATGATGTTCTAGGTTTGATTGTATTTAAAGCTGACATTCAGGATTCCCATGGGAAATTAGATTCCTGGAATGAAGATGACGACATTCCCTGTGCGTGGATCGGTGTCAAATGCGATCCCAGATCTAATAGGGTGTCTCAGCTCAACCTTGATGGGTTTGGGCTTTCTGGACGGCTGGGGAAAGGCTTGCTCCAGTTACAGTTTCTTCGGAAGCTGTCCTTGGCAAGAAACAATCTGACTGGAAACCTAATCCCAGGTCTAACTCGACTCGAGAATCTCAGAGTCATTGACCTAAGTGAGAATAGTCTTTCTGGTGCTATACCAGTTGGCTTTTTCCAGCAATGCAGCTCATTGAGGTCTATTTCCTTGGCCAAAAACAAGTTTTCTGGCCAAATACCCGACAGTTTTAGCTCCTGCTCCACACTAGCTGCTGTTAACTTCTCTAGCAATGAGCTTTCAGGGTTGTTGCCTTCAGGGATTTGGTCTTTAAATGGGCTTAGATCAATTGATTTCTCCAACAATCAGCTGGAGGGAAACATTCCTCAAGGTATCGGAGTCATGAACAATCTGAGAGAGATTATCTTAAGAGGTAATAAGTTTACAGGAAATATCCCGGACAGTATCGGAGATTGTCTGCTCTTAAGGACCATTGATGTTAGTCATAACTTGCTTGTTTCGAAGCTCCCAAGCACAATGCAGAGGCTTACCTTGTGTACCGATCTGCATTTACAGAAGAATTCTCTTGAAGGCGAGATTCCAGACTGGATTGGAGAAATGAGAAGCCTGCAGAGTTTGGACCTTTCAGATAATACCTTTGTTGGACAACTTCCATCTTCCATTGGAAATCTACAGTCCTTGAAAGTATTGAAGCTTTCCATGAACACATTAACTGGCGACTTCCCTGATTCCTTTAACAATTGTGTAAACCTTGTAGTCATGGATTTTAGCCATAATTTGCTAACAGGAAGCCTGCCTGTTTGGATGTTCAAGTTAGGGCTAGAGGAAATTGTTCTTTCTGGAAATAGGCTTAATGGGAGTATGAACTACTCATTTTCTTCATCAACTGATCAGTCTCTACAAAAACTTCAAGTTCTAGATCTTTCCGACAATGGCTTGTTAGGTCAAATACCATCTGTTGGAGGCTTTGTTAACTTGCGGGTCCTAAACTTGTCAAAGAATTCATTACAAGGCACCATTCCATCAACTGTCGGAGAATTGAAGGCCTTGAATATTCTGGATTTGAGTTTGAACCAGTTAAAGGGAAGCATCCCCATGGAGATCGGAGCTGCTACGTCTTTGACTGATCTGAGACTCGAGAAGAACTCATTGACTGGGAATCTCCCAACTGCCATTGGAAACTGTTCATCACTAAACACATTGTGAGTTCTCTATTTTTTTAAACACATATTTCAGTTTCTTATGCATATTCTTTCAAGATTACTAGATATTGGTCAAAGATTTCTGGTTTAAAATTCTTATTTCAATTATGCCCAACCAAACATAGCCTCAAATTGTTCTTTCTTCCTCAAGTATTGAGCAATGCTAGGATTGAATTTGCAGGATCCTTTCAAGAAACAGCATTACAGGTCCAATACCAGCATCCTTGGCCGAAATCGCATACCTTCAAAAGGTCGATTTGTCCTTCAATAAGTTAAACGGAAACCTCCCAAAGCAACTGGCAAACCTCGTTCATATCATCTCCTTCAACATCTCACACAACCAGCTCCAAGGAGAACTTCCATCCGGTGGTTTCTTCAACACCATTTCTCCCAGTTCAGTCTCAGGCAACCCTGCCCTTTGCGGAGCTGCAGTCGATCGAAACTGCCCAACCGTTCTTCCCAAGCCGCTCGTCCTAAACCCCAACTCCTCTGATACCGATCCCGCAACTCCAGTCCTCGAAAACATGTTTCAACGCAAGAAAACCATGCTCAGTATATCTGCACTCATCGCTATCGGTGCAGCTGCTGTTATAGTAATCGGTGTAATCGCAATTACAGTCCTCAATCTACGCGTCCAATCATCCATATCCCGGTCAGCTGCTGCCCTCACTTTTTCGGGCGACGATTTCAGCCATTCCCAGAGCAGTGACGCAAACTCGGGTAAACTGGTCATGTTTTCGGGGGAGCCAGATTTCAGCACAGGAGCCCACGCTCTTCTCAACAAGGACTGTGAGCTCGGCCGAGGTGGATTCGGAGCAGTTTACAAAACTGTTCTGAGAGACGGACGATCGGTCGCCATCAAGAAGCTGACCGTTTCCAGTCTGGTGAAGTCGAAGGAAGATTTCGAGAGGGAAGTGAAGAAACTAGGGAAAATGCAGCATCCGAATCTAGTCGAACTCGAGGGTTATTACTGGACACCGTCCCTTCAGCTACTTATATACGAATTTGTATCGGGTGGAAGTTTGTACAAGCACCTACACGAAGGCTCGTCTGGGAATTTCCTTTCGTGGAACAAGAGGTTCGAAGTTATTTTGGGATCGGCAAAAAGCCTGGCCTACTTGCACAAGATGAATATAATCCACTACAATATAAAATCGAGCAATATCCTGATGGACGATTCGGGGGAACCAAAAGTAGCTGATTACGGGCTGGCAAGGCTTTTACCAATGCTGGATCGTTATATCCTGAGTAGCAAGATTCAAAGTGCGCTAGGGTATATGGCTCCGGAATTCGCTTGTCAGACTGTGAAGATAACAGAGAAGTGCGATGTGTATGGATTCGGAGTGTTGGTTTTGGAAGTGGTTACTGGAAGGAGGCCGGTTGAGTACATGGAAGACGATGTGGTGGTTTTGTGCGATATGGTGAGGGGAGCGTTGGAAGAGGGTAAGGTGGAGGAATGCGTTGATGGGAAATTGAAAGGTGAGTTTGCGGTTGAGGAGGCGATTCCTTTGATGAAATTGGGGTTGATTTGTACTTCTCAAGTGCCTTCGAATAGGCCCGATATGGCTGAGGTTATTAACATATTGGAGCTTATCAGATGTCCTTCGGAAGGGCAGGAAGAAGAATTGATTTGAAATTGACCTAATTACTATCTAACCGGCACTTGATTGAGGATGATCTATTGTTGTTATTATTATTATTATGTTTGCCAATCCTACTAGTTTATTTTATCTCATGTGGATTTTTATTTTAAGGATCTCAGTGACTAGATAGTTAGCATGTTTTTCTAATTCAATGTTGTCTGTCTGTCTATTTGTATTTCTCTCTTTCAATTTTCATTAATATTATGCAAAGGGGCGGGAAAGAAAAGGATTGGTTCTTTATTTTATATAATGAAATAGTAGTAGCTGTGTATCACTTAAATATGTCTCATAAAGTCAAAAGTGAAGATTCTTCTCACCCACTATAGCTTAAAGTATTAAAGGATCTCATAATTGATAATAATAATATTTTCCCACCAAGATTCTCTCTATCTCTCTCACACACACAGACCACTCAGATTTCAAAATTTCAACCATTTATCATTTTTTTTTGTTCTGTTTCTATTGAGCTTCATTTTCTTTTATATTAATTATATAAAGAAGTAAAAAAATAAACAAAAAAGGCTTTTCAAACACTTAATTACACACATTGCCACTCATTAATGTACATTGGGCATTGTTAGAGTTAGATGGATTCCTATTTTCTAACTCTACTAGCATGCTAGAATATATGCATTGTTTTCTTCATAGAAAAACTTATTATAATTTCAAATAATTCATTATTGTAATTTTGTAGTGACTATAATTTTAGTGTAAATACTTGGGAGCTTTACCTACGAGTTAACAATCACGGTGGATCTATGTTTATTGTTTAGGAATCGGGTATTCTGAAAACCCAACTCAAACTTTTTTTTTATATTATTTTTTTTTTCAATTCACTATTCATGAAAATATGATAAAATTTATATTTATCAACTCATTTTATCCACAAATTTTCTGTTATTTTTATAAATTCAACCAATTTTTTTTTTCAAACCCACATTAACTCAAATTTTATAGATACATCCCTCCCTGCTAACAATAATTCATTATTATTATACAATATCTTATTAATTATAAACTAAAATACTTTATATATACTTAAAAAAATATTATATATTTATACCTAAATAACTTATTTTCATAATTTGAAGTTAAGAAAGTTATAAAATAAAATAAAAACATAAGATGAACCAAACAAATAAGGATTATTAGGTATTTGTTGTAATTAACTTATATAAATTTCTAAAAAAATCCTATGATTAGTCGAATTTGGAAATAATTATGACATTGATATATGTCTTCAATCAATGAACGATCAATATCTATCCAACTAGCTAGCTAGGTGTTGGTTCCATTATTGTGACGGATATATTTGTCATTGTTTTAGAGTAGATAGATTATCATGTGGATGGGATTGGATTAGAAATTATAAACAACATTAAATGAGTTGTCCAAATTGATCGACCTATTTCTATATATATTAATTAATTAATAGAGCCATTAAAAACCTAACCTAGCTATATACTCCCACTTTCATTGCACATGCATATGCTGCCCCATTCATCTAAACTATAATTAATCTAATTGTCTGAGATTTCATTTCATATCCTAATCTATTTTCTATATATATATGACCCCACACCACACACACATGTCTTTTTAATAAAATTTCAAATTGTTATTACAAATAATTAATTAAATAGTGAAGTAATATAATATAAGGCAAAAATTCAAAACCCTAATTTTGTTTTTGAATTAAATGCATGTTTAAATATAATAGTTGATGATCTAGAAATCTGAAACAATAATTATGGGTGAAAACCCTAAAAAAATAGATAATGCAAGCAATTAAAGTAAGGATAAAATAATATGGTTGGAAATAGAGAAATGAAAGTAGACACCACATTTGTTGGCCCCATGCTTCATTAATGGTTATGGAGGGACCAAGGATTTCTTCTATTCTCAACTCTGAATCCAATGAGCTTAGAATTATGTGAAGAAGAATTAATTCTAGGTCATTAATACATATAAATTTTGGTAATCCTTGGGAAAACAAAACCAATACAATATTACTTTATAATAATATCACAATTAGCTAGCTAGGGCACACTACCAACAACAACAATTAATGATGAATTTGAAACCCATTTAAAAACGGTGTTGTTTGTGATATTTTCGATAAACTCTTGTCAATCTTGAAGGTCATATATATATATATATGTGTTAAATAATCTTAAAAAATATGTAATTTATAATTATATTTGACCCCAAGTTAATTAATATCGGGTAACACCCATTGCATTAATGATGGGTTGTAGACACTATGCATGCATGGTCTGAATATATATATATATATATATTTTGTTCTTGACCATAACTATTGATATTAGTGACATAATTAATAATTAGAAAATATTGTCCATCCATGGCCAAAGTGGGGTCTTATATATAAAAGCAACCTTGGAATGAAGAGAAAGTAAATGTTAACAGAGTTCATAGAGAATTGCATATATATATATATATATATATATATATATATATATATATATGCTTTTTAGGGTTTCTTTTGCTTTATTGAATTGATGAAACCAACTATATATCTTCAGCTAGCTTTTACCAGTTCAGCACAGATCTATGTGTATGGTGGAGACTGCTGGCCAATTAATGGTAAATGGTCCTGTGCATGGGCACATTTCTCATCAATACTCACATAAAAATCCTCTACCATCTAGTAAATTTCAACAATAAAAAGAGACCTAATCTTTATTCAATCTCAAGATATACCAACCAAGCTATATAAATTAATTAAAATCCTCTTCAAGCATTCTTCTTTTTTTTGATAAAAAAATGTAGGTTATACTAAATTAACATCCATTACAATATTGTGAATAACAAAACTAATTATGACAAGGTTAATTAATAGGGAATTAGTTAAGAAAAAAAAAATTAATAAAAAAATATCCATAATTTTTGGAACATTGCAATAAGAATTATGAAAATCCATTAAAAGATCCACTATTGTTATATTGCCCTCATTTTAATTTTGCATTTATTTTTTGGTGCAATAGCGAGGGTGACTTGAATACTCTCATTAATTAAAACAATTGTAGGTAGTGTCTAAAATAATAATTCTGAAGGCTTAATAATTATATTCGATACAATTTAATTATATTTTAAAGATAATAAAGTTTTGGAATGATAAACATCTTCCAGGCCCCTTCATATATTTATATAATAAACATAAAGAAAAAATAAAATAAAATTAACAACTCATTGATAATGAGAACGAATCCTACTAACCTAACACACAACAGTCTCCCAACAACTATCTAATTTCTTCTAATGATCTTCCAACAATATTCTAGCTAGAGGCTGTCAATGGACCTCGACAATGACAAAGGGATGTGTAGTCTTTGTACGTAGGAGCTCGTGATGCTCTATTCGGTTGAAGAGTTCCCATTTGGCTAGGTCTTTCAAGATGTTTTTGTTGACTAATCTCTCTTAAATATGTTTAGGTCACCTTGTTACTTGTTAGTAACTATCAAGAAGTCCTATGAGTCACAAATTCTAGTAATTCATGAATTTAGGAAATCATAGGGGACAAATTTGATAATTAAAGAATATATAATGTTTATAAATTAACATATACAATCTAACTATTCTAGTAATTCATGACTTTAGGAAATCATAGGGGACAAATTCCATTAATTCATCAATTTGGGAAATGCATTTACATTGTTTTATGAACATAAATTGATATTGAAATGAATTCATTTTTTTTTGTATTTACTTTACTCTTGTGAGAATTGTGATCTAATTAATTAAAATAACTAAAAATCAATTTTACTCTTGTGAAAATTTTAATATATAATAAATTTGAAAAAAAACATTATAATAAAAAATCAACATAAAAATTGAAATATAAGTTATTTACATTAATTTATCTATTAAATATTTGATTTTTTTTCTTGAAAGTAGATAAATTTTTTTCCTACATCATATTGTAAAAATTTATGTAAAAAACATAATGTTAGCTAAAGAAAATGCTTACAAAATATAATCCCAAAAACAATTCAAAAAAACTTGCACCAAATTTTCTGATCGATCCCAACTGTATGTATATATCGTGAACCTTTAGTCATTAGTCATACGTTTTTTCGCGCAGAGTAAATAAGAGGAAATATCAAAAAAAGAAGAAGGGGTTGAATAATTCCACCTGTATAAAGTTACTTTTAATTTATTAAAATTAATTTAAAAGGCGAAATTGGACTAACAGCTTGAGTAAAGCAAGGCTCGAGAGACCTCATACGTAACCAAAGCGTCACGACAACATCCAAGGGTAACCTTTGCTGCACCTCCATCAAATCGACCTTATCCTCCTCAAACTCGCAAGCTGCGACGATGATGATAGGAATTGGAATGGGAATATCCATTAAATTATAATATTTTTGTGTAAAATTTGACAATTATATAAATACATTAAATAATTAAATTCAGTTATCACAAATATAAAACCTAATTATTCTTATAAATAACATTTTTAATAATATTAATTTACATGTGAAATTATATTTTCTAATATTTTAAATTAATATCGTCTTTATCATTTTATTATTTTAATTAATAAATTTAGTTAAATATATTTAATTTATTTTTATTTATTTATTAAAATAATTTTATTTTTTTAAATTAAGTATAACATATAATAAAATTATATATACTAATAAAGAATAATAATAAATTAAAAATTAAAAAATTAAAAACAAATAATAAATTATATTTGTTTTTTAAATAATAAATTGATTTTTAAATTATAATTCATTATATTTATAAACAATTAATAAATTAAATTAAAAACAAAATTTAAATAATAAATTGATTTTTAAATTATAATTCATTATATTTATAAAGAGAAAATTTTAATATATAATAAATTTGAAAAAAAACATTATAATAAAAAATCAACATAAAAATTGAAATATTTAAAAATTAAAAAATAAAATAAATAATATTAAACTAAAATAATATATACATAATATATTTTATATTTAAAATTTATTGAAAAAATATAATAAAATAAAAATAAATAATTGAACTTAAATTATTAAAATATAATTCTACAAAAATTAAAAATATATCTAAAATTTTAATAATTTTCAAAATTATTTATTTAAACATATAAATTTTGACCACCAGTTATTCTTGCTGATTTAAACATATAAACTTTGACCAGTATTCTTGTTATTCTACAGTCCATAAAACCGCAAATTCATTAAAAAAAAATAACTATTTTTTTTATTATATTATATAAACATATAAATTTTATTAATTTATTTAAATATATTTAAACAATAATAATATAAGAGAATAATTTTTAAAATATATATATATATATATATATATTTTAGTTTTTATGTAATAAAATTAAAATTAATAATTATTAAATAAATAATTAAATTTATAAAATAAATAAATTCCTAAAATAATATAATGTTTTTAATAAAAAATAACTAATATTAATATTGTTTTAAAGATATTTTTTTATAATTATTAAATTAATATTTTATTTATTTTTGTACTTGTATAATAAATTAAAAGTAGTTATTATAAAAAAATATACATGTTTTTTTTAATTTTTAATTTATATAATTGAAAAAATAAATTATATATATAAATTTTAATTAATATAATAATAATAATATCAAAACAAAAACAGTTTATTTATTAGAATTAGGAATATATATATATATAATTGATATTAAATATATAATATTAATAATTTATTAAAGTAAATATATGTTTAGTTAAATTTAAAATTTTAATTAATATTTAGTTACTTTTAAAATATTAGAATTAATATTTATTTTAATCTTATTAATATTTCAAAAACTTTATTTATTTAAAATATTTTAATTTATCTTAAAATATTAAAATAAATGAAATATATTTATTAAGAAAGAGAATTAATCGGATAAATAAATTTTATAAGTTTATTGTAACTAAATATATAAATTAAAATAATTGATGTGTTTTTAATTTGATTATAATTTGAATACAAATATAAAAAAATATACACAAAACTAAATCAAAATTTAAAAATAATTATTTATATATTAATACAAAATTAATAATTTAAAAATATAAACACAATATTATTTATTATACTATTATATAATTATAAATAATATATTTTATTTTAAATAAAATAAAATTTTATATTTATAAGGATGAAAATTTTATATACCAAACCTAAATGGATAGGTTATTATTATAATTTCAAAATAATTGAATAGAGAGATTGAGAGTAAATTATAATTAATTATAATAATAATTAAATTCTAATAAAAATAATTAATTAAAAATTAAAAATAAATTAAAATTAAAATATTGTATTTATTTTAATCAAATTAATTCTATTGAAATAATTAATTGTGATTTTAAATATATATTAGATATAGTTTATGGTTTAAAATAATTAAATAAATATTCTAAAAATAAAATAAATAGACATAATTTTTATTATATTTTTAAAAATATTTTTGTTTATTATTTTGTGATTATTTAAAAATAAAATTTATAAAAACTAAAAATAAAAATTTGTAAGTATTAAATATTAAACTTATATTATAAAATAAATAAAATATATAAATTTATTATTAAATCTTTTATACTTAAATATTTTTCTTTAAATAATTATTTATTAAAATTAATTAAATATATATATTTTAATTTTATTTATTTCAAAAATATTTTATAAAATATTATTTTTATTTAGTTTAATTATAATATTAACTTTTTATAAAAAAAATATTTAAAGAATGAAAAAATAAATCTATTTTATAATAATATGTTATTAAAAAACAATTAAAAAGTAATTAATAAAATATGTAAAAATTAAATAAAATATATGTGAAAATTAAATTAAAAAAATACATTTATCTAAAATATTAATATTTTTTTTTGTAATAGTGATTTAATGCTTTGAAATTAATTAATTATTTATTTTTGTATAAATAATTTAAAATATTTTTTCACATATATATTTAAAAAGTATATATAATACCTTCTAATTATAATTTATAAACATAATTTTAAGATAATTTTTTATTATTAATTTTTATATATATATATATATATTATATTTTTGTGCACAAATAAGTTATTTATTATTATTTTACTTATAAAATAAATTAATTATATTTTATATAATTATTATTTTATTTGAAATGCTTAATATTTATAAAAAAATTGATATATATATTTTTAAAATTTTAATAATTTAATTAAATTATAATTAAAATTAATTAGAAAATAATTAATTAAATTTTAACATAATAAATAAATAAAGTGATATATATATTTGATAATTAAAGAATATATAATGTTTTTAAATTAACATATACAATCTAACTATTCTAGTAATTCATGACTTTACGAAATCAGGTACAAATTTCATTACTTCATCAATTTCGAAAATGCATTTACATTGTTTTATGAACATAAATTGATATTGAAATGAATTCAATATTTTTTTTCTGTATACTTTGCTTTTGTGAGAATTGCGATCCAAGTTATTTACATTAATTTATCTACTAAAGATTTGATTTTTTTTTTTGTCTTAAAAGTAGATCAATTTTTCTTTCCTATATCATATTATAAAAATGTAAAAAACAAAATGTTAGCAAAAGAAAAATGCTTACAAAATATAATCTCAAAAACAATTCAAAAAAAGTTGTGCCAAATTTCCGATCCCAACTCATGTATGTATATGTTGTGAACCCTTCCAGAGAAGAGCCCATGGGTTAGGGCAGAGCCATCCCTTGACAGCCCAACGACCCTATGTAAAAACTCTTCCATTTAGTAAGACTGTAATCGAGCATATATTAGGATCCTTCCCTGTCTGAAGTAAGGGATCACACCAAACCAAACTTAAGGGTGATTCCATGAATATATACATTTTATGGTACTCATATTTATTGGGAGACACTTGATAAAGAACTTTTCTCAATTCTAGTCATCTGTATATATAATGATACTTAATAAAATAAATGGAGGGTGACATTCACGCTCTCACCACAGCTCAGCTCACATAGACTTATTATATTTTTTTTAACATTTTATAACCATTTCTCTTTTATCATAATTACCATTTATTAATTTATCTTTACTAATGAATTTTTATTTTATTTTACTAATTTCTCTTTCCTAATTATTATTTTTATTATTTTTATTATTTTATCTTAATATAAAAAAACGTTGAATTTAATAAATGAAAAATTAGACATAAATAAGAGAAAAACGTTAAATTTAATAAATAATAAATTAATGGGCATTAAACATAAATAAGAGAAAACCAATACAAATTTTTGTAAATTTTTCTTTCTCTCACATATTCCTTCTTTTACTTTTCGGTTTCTCACCTATTCATTTTATTTATGATTTTGGACGAGCAAGACACTATCATGCATTAGATGAGCAATTTTCGATCCGCAGACGCTGAGTGTGGTATGTTTATGAGCTAGGAATGTAAAGGTTCTCATCATACAATCATCTAGTAACTTGCTTACTTTGCTGTAATAATTTACAGAATACTTCGTCAATACATTAGATTTGAAAATTTATGATACTCTATTGAGACCTTATAAGGGCACATGAATGAGCAGTACTCTATGATTTTTGCAATTTACATTGCTTTCCTTAACTCTATTCTGATGTATATTAAACTAATAATAACAAGAAGAGACAAATAGGAAGAACTACTTGAATCCTTACACATTTTTTGTCATCTGGTTCATGTTAGCTACTCTCGGTCTAAATTTTGGTGTAAAGGAGGTGACACCGTTTTTGTTGGAGAGGTTAAATTTAAGTTTTTCTTCTTCCAACGATTTTATATATTCTTAATGATTAAGTTATGAAAACACATTTTGCAGATGAAGATGATATGGAATGACTCTAATGGACGATCTGGACCAGATGGCCTAAATGGAATTAAAATCTTAACTTTCATCTACACAACATGTAAAAATAACTGATCACTTTCTATATATATATATAATGATGCTTAATAAAATAAATGGAGGGTGACATTCACGCTCTCACCACAGCTCAGCTCACATAGACTTATTATATTTTTTTAACATTTTATAACCATTTCTCTTTTATCATAATTACCATTTATTAATTTATCTTTACTAATGAATTTTTATTTTATTTACTAATTTCTCTTTCCTAATTGTTATTTTTATTATTTTTATTATTTTATCTTAATATAAAAAAACGTTCAATTTAATAAATGAAAAATTAGACATAAATAAGAGAAAAACGTTAAATTTAATAAACAATAAATTAATGGGCATTAAACATAAATAAGAGAAAACCAATACAAATATTTGTAAAATTTTCTTTCTCTCACATATTCCTTCTTTTACTTTTCGGTTTCTCACCTATTCATTTTATTTATGATTTTGGACGAGCAAGACACTATCATGCATTAGATGAGCAATTTTCGATCCGCAGACGCTGAGTGTGGTATGTTTATGAGCTAGGAATGTAAATGTTCTCATCATACAATCATCTGGTAACTTGCTTACTTTGCTGTAATAATTTACAGAATACTTCGTCAATACATTAGATTTGAAAATTTATGATACTCTATTGAGACCTTATAAGGGCACATGAATGAGCAGTACTCTATGATTTTTGCAATTTACATTGCTTTCCTTAACTTATTCTGATGTATATTAAACTAATAATAACAAGAAGAGACAAATAGGAAGAACTACTCTGAATCCTTACACATTTTTTGTCATCTGGTTCATGGTAGCTACTCTCGGTCTAAATTTTGGTGTAAAGGAGGTGACACCGTTTTTGTTGGAGATGTTAAATTTAAGTTTTTTCTTCTTCCAACGATTTTATATATTCTTAATGATTAAGTTATGAAAACACATTTTGCAGATGAAGATGATATGAATGACTCTAATGGACGATCTGGACCAGATGGCCTAAATGGAATTAAAATCTTAACTTTCATCTACACAACATGTAAAAATAACTGATCACTTTCTATATATATATATATAATGATGCTTAATAAAATAAATGGAGGGTGACATTCACGCTCTCACCACAGCTCAGCTCACATAGACTTATTATATTTTTTTAACATTTTATAACCATTTCTCTTTTATCATAATTACCATTTATTAATTTATCTTTACTAATGAATTTTTATTTTATTTACTAATTTCTCTTTCCTAATTATTATTTTTATTATTTTTATTATTTTATCTTAATATAAAAAAACGTTCAATTTAATAAATGAAAAATTAGACATAAATAAGAGAAAAACGTTAAATTTAATAAATAATAAATTAATGGGCATTAAACATAAATAAGAGAAAACCAATACAAATATTTGTAAAATTATCTTTCTCTCACATATTCCTTCTTTTACTTTTCGGTTTCTCACCTATTCATTTTATTTATGATTTTGGACGAGCAAGACACTATCATGCATTAGATGAGCAATTTTCGATCCGCAGACGCTGAGTGTGGTATGTTTATGAGCTAGGAATGTAAAGGTTCTCATCATACAATCATCTGGTAACTTGCTTACTTTGCTGTAATAATTTACAGAATACTTCGTCAATACATTAGATTTGAAAATTTATGATACTCTATTGAGACCTTATAAGGGCACATGAATGAGCAGTACTCTATGATTTTTGCAATTTACATTGCTTTCCTTAACTCTATTCTGATGTATATTAAACTAATAATAACAAGAAGAGACAAATAGGAAGAACTACTCTGAATCCTTACACATTTTTTGTCATCTGATTCATGGTAGCTACTCTCGGTCTAAATTTTGGTGTAAATGAGGTGACACCGTTTTTGTTGGAGAGGTTAAATTTAAGTTTTTCTTCTTCCAACGATTTTATATATTCTTAATGATTAAGTTATGAAAACACATTTTGCAGATGAAGATGATATGGAATGACTCTAATGGACGATCTGGACCAGATGGCCTAAATGGAATTAAAATCTTAACTTTCATCTACACAACATGTAAAAATAACTGATCACTTTTTATTACAACTATATATATTTAAAAGGAATATTTCAGCACGTCTTAGAAGCATGTGAGTATAGAAGTCTTTGTCTAAACTTGGTGTAAAGGAGGGTGACAACGTTTTTTGTTGAAGAGGTTAAATTTAACTTTTTGAACGATTTAGTATCTCTTAATGATTGTTATGAACACATTTTGTAGAACACCACTAAATTTACATTAAAAATTTTCATTCTTTAACATTAAAAAGAACAAAACTTATAAAATTAATAAAAAAAATAAAAATAGTTTAAATTCATGTTTATATTTATATAAGAATATTTAGTTCATATAACTTCATTTATTTATGTAATAAATATTCTTAAATAAAAAAAATATATTGTAAGTTCATGTATATATATTTTCTTTTAATATAAATATATATTATTTTATTATTAATCTTATATAAATATTTCTTTCATTATATATATAATGATGATTAATAAAATAAATGGAGAGTGACATCCACGGTCTCACTACAGCTCACATAGACTTATTATATTTTTTTAACATTTTATAATCGTTTCTCTCTTATCATAATTACCATTTATTAATTTATCTTTATTAATTAATTTTTGTTTTATTTTACTAATTTCTCTTTCCTAATTATTATTTTTATTATTTTATCTTAATATAAAAAAACGTTCAATTTAATAAATGAAAAATTAGATATAAATAAGAGAAAAACGTTAAATTTAATATTTAATAAATTAATGGGCATTAAACATAAATAAGAGAAAACAAATACAAATATTTGTAAAATTTTCTTTCTCTCACATATTCCTTCTTTTACTTTTTTGTTTCTCACCTATTCATTTTATTTATGATTTTGGACGGGTGAGACACTAATCATGCATTAGATGAGCAATTTTCGATCCGCAGACGCTGAGTGTGGTATGTTTATGAGCTAGGAATGTAAAGGTTCTCATCATACAATCATTTGGTAACTTGCTTACTTTGCTGTAACAATTTACAGAATACTTCGTCAATACATTTACAGAATTCTTGCAATTTACATTGCTTTCCTTAACTCTGTTCTGATGTATATTAAACTAATAATAAGAAGAAGAGACAAATAGGAAGAACTACTCTGAATCCTTACACATTTTTTGTCATCTGGTTTTTGGTAGCTACTCTCGGTCTAAATTTTGGTGTAAAGGAGGTGACGCCGTTTTTGTTGGAGAGGTTAAATTTAGGTTTTTCTTCTTCCAACGATTTTGTATATTCTTAATGATTGAGTTATGAAAACACATTTTGCAGATGGAGATGATATAGAATGACTATAATGGACGATTTGGACCAGATGGCCTAAATGGAATTAAAATCTTAACTTTCATCTACACAACATGTAAACATAACTGATCACTTTTTATTACAATTATATAGATTTAAAAGGAAGATTTCAGCACGTCTTAGAAGCATGTGGGTATAGAAGTCTTTGTATAAATTTGGTGTAAAGGAGGGTGACAACGTTTTTTTGTTGAAGAGGTTAAATTTAACTTCTTCTAACGATTTAGTATCTCTTAATGATTGTTATGAACACATTTTGTAGAACACCACTAAATTTACATTAAAAAAAATTCATTCTTTAACATTAAAAAGAACCAAACTTATAAAATTAATAAAAAAAAATTAAAATAGTGTAACTTCATATTTATATTTATATAAGAATATTTAGTTCATATAAATTCCTTTATTTATGTAATAAATATTCTTAAATAAATAAAAAAAATGTAAGTTTATGTAATATATTATTTTATTATTAATCTTATATAAATATTTCTTTCATTATATATATATATATATATAAATATATATTGAATTAAATATTATATAAAAACTTCATTTATATTTTTTTCCGTACAACGTAGGGTATTTTACTAGTTATTTATTGAATCACAACACTCTGGAGAATTATAGATTCTAAAATAGCTGTATAGCCCAAAGTTTATATTATGGATACCATTTTGATCACACCACTAAAGAAAGTACAATTTGGTGTTATTATGGCACAAGAAATCATAGAACTTCTCAAAAAGACATGGTTAGGCATAATTCTTATTTGTTTATTGTTTTAATTTGTTTTTAGTTTGCTTTGAAACTATTGCTGTAGACTATGATTTCAACACAATGACCTTTCTTAAATAAAATTATGACAGTAAGATTGAAGTTGATAACTAACATTGAATTTTAATATATATCACAAATTTATCATTATCAAATATGATTTTTTTATATATATATTTTTTTTAAATAAGAAGAACTAGCATGTACCACCATGGCGTGGTAATTCTTTTTAAGAAAAAGATTTTGTTTTGTATAACAAACTCAATCAAACTTAATTCTAAAATTGATTATGTAGCATCCATTTGAACTGTCCTATTTTTATTCTTTTTAGCTCAATTCTTTAACATAAATTAATTATATTAGACAAATCAAGTGAGAATTTGGTTGGAAAATGACCGCACAACGTTCCCAAACCGATTTTTAGTTTATATTTTCTAGCTAATAAACAAAATTAATATTAAGCTCACTAAAATAAATTTAGCCAAAAACATCCATTATATACTTTTTCCTTAATATGGAATCAAATCATCATACCAACTCTCAAACCAAATTATCATATTAATATTTCAAAACATAAAAATTCTCTTAAATGTCAAAATACAATTTTCCAGTAAAAAGTCTCAAGGGTGTCTTTCTAACATTTAGAACATCTTTAAAATGCATTTGGAAAACTACTTACTGAACCTAAAGCAAAATA
This sequence comes from Impatiens glandulifera, assembly GCF_907164915.1. Classification (NCBI taxonomy): domain Eukaryota; kingdom Viridiplantae; phylum Streptophyta; class Magnoliopsida; order Ericales; family Balsaminaceae; genus Impatiens; species Impatiens glandulifera. Next base: position 64,273,184 of record NC_061863.1, read on the forward strand.
ATCTCAACATAGGCCGAAAAACGAAACCTGCACAAAATGAACTCTAAAGGATTTTAAAATTCAATTTCCCTTTCTCCTTCGTCTTCATTTTAATCATCTTGAATCTATTCACACACATCACGTAACACATTTAAAGTTGAATCACCCGTAACACATTTAAAGTTGAATCACATAGTCAAATTGGAAGACATCTAGTTAAAACACAACGATTATAATTTATTTCACATACGATTTTTGAAAGTTCATAATTTTACATGATGAATTAAAGTAAGTTAGAGATTTACAATGCTTACAAACGACTCTAATGGAAATGGAGACTAATTTCTCGACTGTCGGAAAATTCGATCCCTCTCAAAACTAGAAAAATGATTGCTTCCCTCTCAAAACTAGAAGATTGATGTGAGTGAGACTTCAATGTCTTTTTTCTATTCTTTACCATTCAAAATAAAATTACTGTTTTGTATTTACTTCTTTACCAAAGGAGTCCAAGTCTTCAATTCAGGTTAGCCATTTTGTAGCTGTTGCTATCATTCTCAAAGGGCTGGGTGGCTTTCTTTTCGTGTTTGGCAGTCCATTTGATGCTTATATACTGGTAAAGACCGACTCTCTCATTTCCTATTCATTACCCTATTTGGAATATAGTATTTTGTTATTATCATAATCCCATTAAAAATCATCATAACTTAAGACATTTTTAGTATTATGATCCAACTTATTTTTTAGATCTTGATACAGATTATAGAATCTAATTTATATAACACTCTTCTCCATTGTATAGGTACTCTTCTCCATTGTATATTTGCCCTTTTTAAGGTATGTCCAAATGTCAGAAATTCAGAATATTTGTGATCTTAAATGATATATTTTATTTAAAGATGAATTTATTCAGATTTGTTTCTCGTTTTTTTGCAGTAGAAAAAGAGACTTGTGGAAATTGGAAGTTTAACTTTACTCTTATAAATTTTGTTAAAAATTCTTAGAACTTGTAATAAGTTACTTAATGTTCTTTTTTTTTAAGTTAAAACTAGGTATAATTTGATGAGATATATTATTAAAAGATTATTTAATTTATTGTTATTATTATTTAAAATGTCAATTTAAATAAATTTTTTATTGTTTATTATAATGATTATTTTTTTATTTAAAAAATCAAAAATAAAATAAATTATGCTTAGACTATTGTTACTAACGCTTAAATAAGTGCCACCCTTTTTTTTTTTTTAGTAATTATTGAGTAATTATAACCATTATTATAGCTGTTAATATTCTTTATTAAGTTAAAATTATTCTTTATAATTGTTGATATTGTTAAATAGTAATTATTTAAAAAACGGTTGATATTATTTAATAACAATAATTTTTAGAACCGTTGATATTGACTAATGACAACAACTTTTAAAACGGTTGATATTGCTTAATAATAACCGCCCAAAAAACGGTTGTTATTGAGTATTTACAACGGCCCCAAAATGGTGGATATTTCATGTTTGAGCAATGCCTACGGACTAACGGATGTCAACCGTTTTTTGAGCGGTTACTATTACTCAATAGTAACCGTTATTGGTTATTGGTTGAATATCAACGAAAAAAACCGTTGATATTGAACTTTTTTTTTTTTTTTTTTTTTTTTTATATTAATGTATACAGGCGATCTAGTAAATAAGAGGAAAGATCAATCACTTGCTCATCAAAGATCAAAGAAGAAGGGGTCTAGTACTTGATTGAATCTGTTCCTACTGATATATATTTTTTTGGGTAGGTTGACTAATTTCACCTGGCTAGATAAAAAAAAGTAGAAACAAAATATAAAATTCCCTTTTAATTTATTTAAAACTAAATTATAATATTTTTGTGTAAAATTTGACAATTATATAAATACATTAAATAATTAAATTCAGTTATCACAAATATAAAACCTAATTATTCTTATAAATAACATTTTTAATAATATTAGTTTACATGTGAAATTATATTTTCAAATATTTTAATTTAATATCGTTTTTAGTTTTTTATTATTTTAATTAATAAATTTAGTTAAATATATTTAATTTTAAATTTTTATTTATTAAACTAATTTTATTTTCTTAAACTCAATATATCACATAATAAAATTATATACTAAAGAATAATTTTATAATAAATTAAAATATTAAAGAATTATAATTTTTTTAATAAATTATATATATTTTTTAAATAATAAATTGATTTTTAAATTATAATTCAATATATTTATAAACAATTAATAAATTAAATTATACAAAAAAAAATTATATTTGAATTATAAACAAAATTTAAATAATTAATTGATTTTTATATTATAATTCATTATATTTATAAAGAGAAAATTTTAATATATAATAAATTTTATAAAAACATTTATAATAAAAAATCAACATAAAAATTGAAATATTTACAAATTAGAGAATTAAATAAATAATATTAAACTAAAATAATATATACATAATATATTTTATTAATAATTTAATATTTATTGAAAAAATATAGTAAAATAAAAATAAATAATTGAACTTAAATTATTAAACTATAATTCTAAAAAAATAATATCTAAAATTTTAATAATTATTTATTTATTTAAACATATAAAAAAATAATTTTTTTAATTTTGTATTTATGTAATAAAATTAAAATTAATAATTATAGAAAAATATATTAATTTTGAAATTTATAATAATTAAATTAATTAATTTATAAATAAAATAAATAAATTCCTAAAATAATGTTTTTAATGGAAAATAACTAAATATTAATATGGTTTTAAATATATTTTTTTTATAATTATTAAATTAATATTTTATTTATTTTTGTACATATATAATAAATTGAAAGTAGTTATTATAAAAAATATACAAGTTTTGTTTTAATTTTTAATTTATATAATTGAAAAAATAATTTGTACATATAACTTTTAATTAATATAATAATAATATCAAAACAAAATATAGGAATATATATATATATATATATATAATTATATTAAATATATAATATTAATAATTTATTAAGTAAATATATTTTTAGTTAAATTTGAATTAATATTTATTTGAATTTTAATAATATTTCAAAATTTTTACTTATTTAAAATATTATAATTTATCTTAAATCATCGTAATATTTTTTAAAATAATTAAAATATATTTATTAATAAGTTGAAAGAGGAGTAATCGGATAAATAAATTTATAGGTTGATTGTAACTAAATATATAAATTAAAATAATTAATGTGTTTTTATTTTGCTTATAATTTTAATACAAATATAAAATTAAAACAAAAAAATATACACAAAATTAAATCAAAATTTAAAAATAATTATTTATATATTAATGTAAAATCAATAATTTAAACACAATATAATTTATTATACTATTATATAATTATAATTAATATATTTAAAATAAAATTTTATATTTATAAGTATAAAAATTTGATATACACAAATTAATTAAATGGAGAGGTTATTGTGATTATAATTTCAAAATAATTTTTATAGAGAGGTTAAAAGTAAATTATGATTAATTATTGTGATAATTAAATTTTAATTAGGAAAATTAATTGAAAATTAAAAATATTTTTTTATTAAAATATTTTATTTATTTTACCCAAATTAATCTAAAAAACAGGTTAAAATAATTTAATTATGATTTTAAACATATATTAGGTATAATTTATGGCTTAAAATAATTAAATAAATACACAAAAATAAAATAAATAGACATAATTTTTATTATGTTTACAAAAATATTTTTGTCTATTAATTTGGTGAAGAAAAAACACAAAAATGGTTAAAAAATCAATTTCAAATAACCATTTTATTAAAAATAAAAACTGTTAATTTAGTGTGACCCAAACCAAGAAAATTGGTTGCATCAGAAATTCTAGTCATCGTATCAGCGCTTGATGACCTACAAAGAAGTAACACATGCCGGTTGTAGCCAAGCACGCGCGCGTCCGGGTTCACACATGATCAGATAACGGGGACGCTAACCCCGTTATCCCATACACCCAAAGGCCAGACGGAACGTCAAGCGATGGATAGAACGCCAACAGAGCATTCATTTAAACAAAACGACATCCTTTTGTTGTTGTTCTTCTTCTTCTTTGCGAACACCAACGAGATTTCACCCACTAGCACGTCTCTTCCTCGCCATCATTACCCCTATGGTTTGAATTCAAAACTTATACTAGAGCTAGGCTGCCAAGGACAAACCAGAACGAAGAAGAAGCAATTTCAAAAGAAAAATTGAAGTTGAATTCGACTATGAAACCGACCTAGCTCGGGTATAAATAGTCTCTAGGTGTTCTTCTTCCGATCCATCAAACATAATCCAAACATTAAAGATTAATTACAGATCTACAAAGAACTCCGGCGATTGTCTTTTTGAAGAAATTGTTTCAGCGATCTAGACTTCGATTTAGGGTTTGAGAAAGCTTCCTATCGATCATTGGAGTGTTCTTCAATTAATTGTAAGCTTCTAGACTTACTGTAATATAAGTTAGGATTCAAAATTAGATTTTTCCAAGTTTGACCGGGTTATTCTTATTTATGGCTCAATTTTGTGTTTTCTTTAGTTAAAATCAATCCCTAAATGATTTCTAATCTTTCTGTCGAAAGATATTTCATCAATTCAACCTCAATCGAAAAACCCAAATTTGATTTGAAAATCTGAAAATTTTGAATTCCATGTTCTTGAACTTTTAAGCTTGAATTTTGATTCAATTAGCTGTCTAACATGTAAACATGTTAGGATGATTTAAAAATCTTAAAATCAACATCCCGATAATGTTTGATCCAACTGAAATTTAAAAAAAAATGAGTTTGAATTTCAGTTTTAAAAATTGTTATAAAGCTTGATTGATGTTCTTGTTTTGGTTGTGTTCGATTATAAACATCATTTCAAAGTTGTTGGAACAAGAATTAGACCATAAGATAGCCTAAATTAAAAGTTCTCAAATTTTCCCTAAAAACCATTTTGAAAAACCAGTTGTTGTAGAGTTCGATTGATCGGGTTTAGAGTTAGGGCTTATGATTCCTACATCCATATGAGTTGTTAGCAGCTTACATATCATGTTTTCATGATCTGTATCTAAAGTTATAAGACCTGCAATTTTCATACCAAATGAAGAACACTCGATCCTCTTGGACCGAGTCCTGTAGGACCGAGGACCGAGAATCCTCGGTCTTGTTCGAGACCAAGGACCGAGAAAATTGACCTAGGACCGAGACCAATAACCGGTATTCTTGAGAGAGGACCAAACACTAGGACTAGTGTTCTTGATCAAGGACCGAGAAACCGACCGATGATTTTTACTTAGGACTGAGACTCGTAGGTCCCACGACTTAGAAATCTAGATTTGGGTCTGAGGCTCCCCGACCTTGGACCGAACAATATGAGTTCAGGACCGAGCCTCCCGAACCCTAGGACCGAACCCTTCAGTCCCTTGAGTGAGTGTCCTGAGCCCCAATCTAGACCACCCTCGGTTTAGACCGAGCCCATCTAGTTCAAGACCGGTATAAACGGATCCAAGCCATAGGACTTCAGTCCTAAGGCCTGTTTGGTTACAATTTTCAAAATCCAAAAATAATTTTGTAATTTTGGAACTCCAATCCATTTTCAAATAATCTCGAGAGGTCAAAAAATAATATTAAAATATTTTCGGATATTTCCCAAACAAATATTTTGACTAAGGCCCCGTTTGGAATTAATTTTTAAATTATTATACTTTTTTGATATTTCTTAGATAAACTCAATCGTAGGTACGCACTTTTATATAATTTTGTACAATTATTTACGCTATCTAAATATATCATTGTTTAAGACTCTCCGACCTACTAATTAAAGGAAATAAATGTTATAAATAAATCTTTTGATAACCAGACTTTTAAATAAAATTGTTTCCAACGGACAAGGAGAACATATCGTGAAAGTCCTTTCCCGAGCGTAACAAAAAAACGAACTCCTTATAGAAACTCTAGTATAAAGTACGTTTATACACGTAACTTTTATTATTTTTTTAAAATTATTTGGGAACTCTGTTTTCAAATAAATATATTTGTTTTTAAATTAATTATGTTTGATTAATTTAAACTGGATTTCAAATCAAATTATCATTCGATTAAAATAAATCATAGATTATTAAAATTTGAATAAAATTGATTGTGTTTACATAATTAATTTGAAATAAGTACAGTCAAAATCTATAAAAATAATATTTTAATTTGAAAACATGTCTGACACGCAAACCAATGTTGAAACATATCGAATCTCGAGTCACTCCGGGCCTGTATTACCACGTGTCCGCGACACATGCTAAGCTACGGGATCCCGGAGTTACAATACTATATAATTATAAAATTAAATAACAATGATTAAGTTTGTGATTATTTAAAAATTAAACTTATAAAAACTAAAAATAAAAAATGTAAGAATTAAATATTAAACTATATTATAAAATAAATAAAATATATAAATTTATTATTATTTCTTTTATACTTAAATATTTTTCTTTAAATAATTATTTATTAAAATTAATATAGGAGCTCGTGATGCTCTATTCGGTTGAAGAGTTCCCATTTGGCTAGGTCTTTCAAGATGTTTTTGTTGACTTATCTCTATTAAATATGTTTAGGTCACCTTGTTAGTAACTATCAAGAAGTCCTTTCAAGAAGTCCTTTGAGTCACAAATTCTATTATTTCGTGAATTTAGGAAATTACAGGTAGGATGAAAAATTACCCGGGGTTGACTATTTTTACTTAATTTGCCTCATTTTGATTTTTAAATTTAGGTGGGGCGGAACTCACCCTAACTAAAGGGCGAATTTAGATTTTTTACTAGACTGTAAGATTTTTGGTATTATACTATTACGTGTATTAATACGTGAACATATTAATCGAATTTTTCTACAAATACCCTTACTAAATAGATCTTTGGCCAACCCTTCCTAAAATAAAACAAATAAACAAAATTTTAAGAGTGATTAGAATACTCGATTTAAAAACAGAAATATACATGTTAAAAAAAAATTAAGTTAAGAAAACTTGAAAAATTAAATTATTTAGATTTTAAATAAGTGAAAACTAAATATATAAATAAAGAAAATATAAAAATCTAGTTTAGTGAATTTTCGCATATTTAGTAAAAATATTAAAAAAATATTAATATTGGTAGGGCAGGGTTTGATCACATGACTTTTCCTGAGTCAGATTAAATCCAAAACCATCCAGACAGATTGTTACATGTTTAAATTTAATATATATATTTAAAACTTTATCTTCGACTACAACCCAAACATTTTTTAATTTAGGTGGGACTGGAGCCCAGCCTAGCACAAACGTGACTCCGCCCCTCATCATAGGGGACAAATTCCATTAATTCATCAATTTCGGAAATGCATTTACATTGTTTTATGAACATTGAAATGAATTCAATTTTTTTTGTATTTACTTTACTATTGTGAAAATTGTGATATAAGTAAATACATTAATTTATCTAATAAAGATTTGATTTTTTTTTGTCTTGAAAGTAGATCAATTTTTTTTCCTACATCATATTATAAAAATGTAAAAAACATAATGTTAGTTAAAGAAAAATAATGCTTACAAAATATAATCCCAAAAACAATTCAAAAAAAACTTGCACCAAATTTTCTGATACCAAGTTTTTGCGCAAAGTAAATAATAGGAAATATCAAAAGAAGGGTCTAGTAATCTGTCCCTAATATTTTGTTGGTAGGTTGACTAATTGCACCAGGATAAAGTTACTTTTAATTTAAAATTATATTATAATATTTTTGTGTAAAATTTGACAATTATATAAATACATTAAATAATTAAATTCAGTTATCACAAATATAATACCTAATTATTAATATAAATAACATTTTTAATAATATTAGTTTACATGTGATAATATTTTCTAATATTTTAAATTAATATCGTTTTTATCATTTTATTATTTTAATTAATATATTTTTTTTTATTAAAATAATTTTATTTTCTTAAATTCAATATAACATATAATAAAATTATATATACTAAAGAATAATTTTATAATAAATTAAAATACTAAAAAATTAAAAAAAATTAATAAATTATATTTGTTTTTTTAAAATAATAAATTTATTTTAAATTATAATTCATTATATTTATAAACAATTAATAAATTAAATTATAAACAAAATATAAATAATAAATTGATTTTTAAATTATAATTCATTATATTTATAAAGAGAAAATTTTAATATATAATAAATTTGAAAAAAACATTATAATAAAAAATCAACATAAAAATTGAAATATTTAAAAATTAGAAAATAAAATAAATAATATTAAACTAAAATAATATATACATAATATATTTTATATTTAAAATTTATTAAAAAAATATAATAAAATAAAAATAAATAATTGAAATACAATTCTAAAAAAATTAAAAATATATCTAAAATTTTAATAATTTTCAAAATTATTTATTTAACCATATCAACTTTAACCAGTATTCTTGTTCTTATCTTACACAAATTCATTAAAAAAAATACAGATTTTTTTTATTATATTATGTAAACATATAAATTTATTAATTTATTTAAATATATTTAAACATTACAAAACATATATTTATAATTAATTAATTTTTTATGGTTAATTAATTTAATAAATAAATAAAAAATAATTATAATAATAAAAAATATATAAAATAAGAGAATATTTTTTTTAAAAAAACTATTTTTTTTTAATTTTAGTTTTTATGTAATAAAATTAAAATTAATAATTATTAAATAAATAATTAAATTTATAAAATAAATAAATTCCTAAAATAATGTTTTTAATAAAAAATAACTAATATTAATATTGTTTTAAAGATATTTTTTTATAATTATTAAATTAATATTTTATTTATTTTTGTACTTGTATAATAAATTAAAAATAGTTATTATAAAAAAATATACATATTTTTAAAAAAATTTTAATTTATATAATTGAAAAAATAAATTATACATATCATTTTTAATTAATATAATAATAATAATATCAAAACAAAAACAGTTTATTTATTAGAATTAGGAATTTATATATAATTGATATTAAATATATAATATTAATAATTTATTAAGTAAATATATGTAGTTAAATTAAAAATTTTAATTAATATTTAATTACTTTTAAAATATTAGAATTAATATTTATTTTAATCTTAATAATATTTCAAAAACATTATTTATTTAAAATATTTTAATTTATCTTAAAATATTAAAATAAATAAAATATATTTATTAATAAGTTGAAAGAGAAGTAATCGGATAAATAAATTTTTTTATTGTAACTAAATATATAAATTAAAATAATTAATGTGTTTTTAATTTGCTTATAATTTGAATAGAAATATAAAATTAAAACAAAAAAAATTTACAAAAAAATTTAAAAAATAATTATTTATATATTAATACAAAATTAATAATTTAAAAATATAAACACAATTTTATTTATTATACTATTATATAATTATAAATAATATATTTTATTTTAAATAAAATAAAATTTTATATTTATAAGGATGAAAATTTTATATTATTTATATTTATAAGGATTATTATTATAATTTCAAAATAATTGAATAGGGAGATTGAAAATAAATTATAATTAATTATATTAATAATTAAATTTTAATAAAAAAATTAATTAAAAATTAAAATTAAAATAAAAATAAAATATTGTATTTATTTTAACCAAATTAATTTTCTTGAAATAAGGTTGAAATAATGTAGCTCTGATTTTAAATATATATTAGGAATAGTTTATGGTTTAAAATATTTAAATAAATATCTCAAAAATAAAATAAATAGATATAATTTATAATTTTTATTATATTTCCAAAAATATTTTTATTTATTAATTTGTGATTATTTAAAAATAAAATTTATAAAAATTAAAAATAAAAATTGTAAGAATTGAATATTAAACTTATATTATAAAATATATAAATTTATTATTAAATCTTTTATACTTAAATATTTTTCTTTAAATAATTATTTATTAAAATTAATTAAATGTATATATATATATATTTTAATTTTATTTATTTCAAAAATATTTTATAAAATATTATTTTTATTTAGTTTAATTATAATATTAAGTTTTTATAAAAAAATATTTAAAGAATGAAAAAATAAATCTATTTTATATTAATATGTTATTAAAAAATAATTGAAAAGTAAATAATAAAATATGTAAAAATTAAATAAAATATATGTGAAAATTAAATTAAAAAAATACATTTTTTGTAATAGTGATTTAATAATATTTATTTTTTTGTAATAGTGATTTAATGCTTTGAAATTAATTATTTATTTACTTTTTATAAATAATTTAAAATATTTTTTCACACATATATTTAAAAAGTATATATAATACTTTCTAATTATTATTTATAAACATAACTTTAAGATAATATTTTATTATTAATTTATATATATATATTATATTTTTGTGCACAAATAAGTTATTTATTATTATTTTACTTATAAAATAAATAAATTATATTTTATATAATTATTATTTTATTTTAAATATTTAATATTTATATTTATAAAAAAATGATATATATTATTTAAAATTTTAATAATTTAATTAAATTATAATTAAAATTAATTAGAAAATAATTAATTAAATTTTAACATAATAAATAAATAAAGTGATATATATTTGATAATTAAAGAATATATAATGTTTTTAAATTAACATATACAATATAATAATTCATGACTTTAGGAAATTACAGGGACAAATGCCATTAATTCATTAATTTCGGAAATGCATTTACATTGTTTTATGAACATAAATTGATATTGAAATTAATTCAATATTTTTTGTATTTACTTTGCTCTTTTGAGAATTGTGATCTAAGTTATTTACATTAATTTATCTACTAAAGATTTGATTTTTATTTTATTTTTTCTCTTGAAAGTAGATCAATTTTTTTTCCTATATCATATTATAAATATGTAAAAAACAAAATGTTAACAAAAGAAAAATGCTTACAAAATATAATCCCAAAAACAATTCAAAAAAAGTTGCGCCAAATTTTCCGATCCCAACTGTATGTATATGTTGTGAACCCTGCACCCATAAAAGTATTATTAAGTGTCATGGTAGAAATAGGAATCAGAGGCCAGTCCAGAGAAAAACCCATGGGTTAGGGTAGAGCCATCCCTTGATAGCCCAATGACCCTATGTAAAAACTCTTCAGTTTAGTTTAGTTATTTTTTTTTGAATAGAATAGTGTCCTAACTCCTAATGGGCAATTCATATGTAAGACTGTAATCGAGCATATATTAGGATCCTTCCCTGTCTGAAGTAAGAGATCACACCAAACTTAAGGGTGATTCCATGAATATATACATTTTGTGGTACACCTATTTATTGGGAGACCCTTGATAAAGAAATTTGCTATTCTACTTATTGGGTCTCAATTCTAGTCATTATTTATTGATCGAATCGCAACACTCGGGAGAATTATAGATTCTAAAATAGCTGTATATCCCAAAGTTTATATTATGGATACCATTTTGATCACACCACTAAAGAAAGTACACTTTGGTATTATGGCAAAATAAATCATAGATCTTCTCAAAAAGACATGGTTAGACATAATTCTTATTTGTTTATTGTTTTAATTTGTTTTTAGTTTGCTTTGAAACTATAGCCGTAGATTATGATTTCAATACAATGGCCTTTCTTAAATAAAATTATGACAGTTAGATTGAAGTTGATAACTAACATTGAATTTTAATATAAATCACAAATTTATCATTATTATTTAGGATTTTTATATATATATTTATTTTAAATAAGGAGAACTAACGTGTACTACCATGGCGTGGTAATTCTTTTTTAAGAAAAAGATTTTGTTTTGTATAACAAACTCAATCAAACTTAATTCTAAAGTTGATTATGTAGCATCTATTTGAACTGTCCTATTTTTATTCTTTTTAGCTCAATTCCTTAATATAAACTAATTATATTAGACAAATCAAGTGAGAATTTGATTGGAAAATGACGTTCCAAAATCATTTTTTAGTTTATATTTTCTAGCTAATAAACAAAATTAATATTAAGCTCACTAAAATAAGTTTAGCCAAAAAGATCCGTTATATACTTTTTCCTTGTTAGAATAAAGAGTAGAAATTGTATTAGAATAGTATATTGAATTATATAGGCATTATATTGAGCTATAAGGAAACTAATAATATAATATAATATAATATACTAATGATATTATCACCATTTATATAATATTGTGATAATATCTTACATATATTTTATCTTATATTCTAACATCACTCCTCAAACTCAAGATGGAAAATGTTTGAACAACTTGAGGTTGAAGACGAGATGATGAAATGTTAATGTTGTATTCTTCAAGCTTCAAAAACTCGTGAGCTCCATCCAGTTAAAGGATGACAGTGTGTTGACGGATAAACCAATAAAGAGGTAGAATCACATGGGAATAGAATGCTGGGGTGAAACAACAACCGAATGAACTCTGAAGTTATTCGCGAGTCTCGAAATCCATCCAACGACGGGATGACAGTGTGTTGCATTAAAGAAAATCAACGAAAATATATGTAGAATCCCATAGGAATAGAATGTTGGAGTGAAACAACACCTGTAAAACTAATTCTAACGAGAGAATGACAGTGTGTTTACTAAATAACCAGTAAAGGAGCACATATGATTGGATTAACACCAAGATAATATGGCATTAACTACTGGGATAAAGTAACAACTGAAAACAAACTCAGAGAATATGATTGACGAAGAAAGTAAGAACATCAACATAATTATTTGAAAGAAGAAAATATTATTAAGAGATATTAATAATAATTAATAAAGCATTATTAGAGCCCTCCATCAATGGCTAAAGTAACCATTGATGGAGGCAGCGGAAGACTATCACTTAATTGACTCAAGAACGATAACAAGGCTCTGATACCATGTAATAATAGATAGAAAGAGAATAATATTGTGTATATCTTTATTCAATATAGTATAAGTATTTATACTTGAGTTACATTAACAATATAAGGAAACTATAATAGAATAGAATATATTATAGAATATAATATAATATATTATATAATATAATAATATTATTATATTATATATACTAACATTGACGAACAGAAGGTTGACTTACACGATTGGTACGACGAGGAGGTGGTGGTGGTAGTGGTGATGGTGATGGTGGAAAACAAGAAAATTCTTGAATGATATGATCAGATGAGGTATGTGCCGAATTTTGAGATGGAGAAAATGTCGATGTAGGAAATGCAGATGGAGTTGAGTCGCATGAGTTGTTAAATGGTCCTACACAAGAAATGTCAGGAAACAGAGGTATGGTAGGATCACAAAAAAATTGAGTAGGAGGTTCATGGACTCTAAATTTAGATGTAGTTGAAAACATCTTATGTTCCCAAAATGATACATGACGAGAGATACGAAGACGTTGAGACAATGAATCCCAACACCTGTATCCTTTGTGTTCGATTTCATAACCTAAGAAACAACATAATCGAATTCGAGGTTCTAATTTATTGTATTCATGAGGTTGTAATAAAACAAAACAAACACATCCAAAACTTTGAGAGTTTGATAATTCGGAGCTCGATTAAAAAGACGTTCAAAAGGAGATGTTACCTATGACAGGAGAAGGAATGCAATTGATAGTATAAACAGCTGTGAAAGTTGCTTCTCCCCAAAAGTTATCGGGACAAGAAGACGAGATGAGAAGGGATCGAACAACATTAAGAATGTGTCTATGTTTTCACTCTGCCCGACCATTTTGTTGAGAAATTCCAGGACAAGATCTTTGAATAATTGTGCCCTCTTGTGCTAGAAACTCTATGAATTTTATTTCTTTGTATTCCATGGCATTATCAGTGCGCAAGATTTTAATTTTGGAGGAAAATTAAGTCTTGATCATATTAGCAAACCGAATATAAATTGAGGACAATTCAGACCTATTATGCATCAAATAGATCCATGTATAACGAGAAAAATCGTCAATAAATATCACATAATATTTTAAACCACCCAGAGTATTATGTGGTGCAAGACCCCAAATATCAGAGTGAATCATATCAAAAGGTGCTAAGGAATTAGAATCATTAGGAAAAAAAGATAAAGCGTGTCCTTTAGAGAGCTCACAAGAAACACAATCAAAAGTTCCAGTCTTAATAGGGCCTAAAGAACCACTAGAAATTAAAGAACTCAAACGATCTTTAGAAGGGTGACCTAATCGAGAGTGCCAAATTTGAGAAGTGATAGCTCCAACAAAATATTGTGATGGAAGAGATAGAGAAGTAAGTTCAAACAATCGTCCAACCTTATGTCCCGTTCCAATGATTTTATTTGTTTGAGGATCTTGGACAACACAACCATTACTCGAAAAAGTCATGTTAAAACCGAGATCACATAGTTGTCCAACAATTATAAGATTTAACGAAAGTTTTGGAACAAAAAATGTTTCAGGTAAGGACAATATAGAAGTTTGAGCGGTACCAATAGTTTGAACATTCAAAGTAGTATTATCAGCAGTATGAACAACATAGGGAATAATAGGCTTTCTAGTGGATGTGAGAAAAGATGATTCAAAAGTCATATGATTACAACATTCTGAATCAAAAAACCATGAGGTAGAAGTACCTGGTGTGGCAGATAACACTGAAGAAGATGACAATGGAGAAGATGTAGTACCATGATTTGATTGAAGTTTTTGCAAGAGTGATTGAATATCTGTAAGAGAAAATTTGGGAAAAGTGTTCTCTAATGAAGTACTTGTGACAGCAGCAACGGTAGAGAATGCAAACTTGGAAGACTTCTCCATTAAAATTGAATTAATGTGAACATCAATGTTCAAAAATAAATACACAAACCTTAAATGGTCATAAACCTTAGAGTCTAGTCTCTGATACCATGTTAGAATAAAGAGTAGAAATTGTATTAGAATCGTATATTAAATTGGGAAAAGAATGTCAATTTTATTTATAAAATTGGATGGATGTATCAAATTTGTTTATTAAGTTGTAAAATTCTATCTATGTATACAAACTTGTCAAAAAGTGTCAAATTTATTAAATTTGACAGATTTCTCTAACGACGTTAAAATATAGTTCTGCTGTCAATGACGTGTCATATCCACATATTATTTTTATATATATTATTTTTATAATCAAATCTTCCAATTCAAACGGACCTTATCATTAAAAAAATAAAACTAAATAAAATTAAAAACAACTTCATCTCTCAATGCATCTGCATCTAACACCCGATAATACAAATCCGGCAACAACTCCGACAACTAACACCAGCAACAATAGATTTCGTTAGAGATTATAAATTCTTCGAGATTATTTTTCTCTTCCTCCTTCATAGCCATCTTCAACACTTTCTCCCGCTCCTTCGAAAGCATATTCAAGTTCGAGAACAACTCCTCGACGTTGCCACTTCCCCAATCCGACACAAATGCTGCCGGAATCATCCCTCCCCTTTGCTTTCTCTTCTTCGACGACTAATCCTTCTTCGGGGAGCACCAGAAGCAACCCATTTTCTTAGGTAGTGAAGGAGACGAGGAAGACTCATACAGATTCCATGAATACGAAGGAAAATTATTGATCTAGATTTTGCGCTGCTTAGGTTTCCTTCATTAGCGAGAGATTTTCCTTTACAGCCAATGAACTCGATGAATTAGATAGCGAAGAAACATACCCATTTTCCAGCTCTGGCCTCTTGTTCTTTTCTTCATCATCATTTGACTAATAAATAGATCTTCCCATATACTTCGTTGAAGGAAGCTTGAAATTTGAATCGTAAGAAGGGGCTGAGAACGATTTGAGTTTACGAAAGCGAGTCTTGAGGTGAGTTGGGAGAACGGAGTCAGGATTGAAGCCGACACAATTGACGACATCCACCTGTTCGAGGACGTAGTTGTCAATTTCTTGGTCGAGGATCTCTTCTACTGCTCTCTTCTCTTCACTCTCTCAGAATGATTAAAAATCTGCAATAGGAGAAAACGAAACAGAGAGATTGATTAAAGTTTATACATTTACTTACAGAAAAAAATAAACTTCAATAATAATCATCCATTTTGCGATTTTCATCTAAGACATTCTTTTAAAAGTGTTGTGGCCGGAGTTAACAGGGTCGGTCGGAGCATTACAGGCTAAAGAGATGAAGTTATTTTAATTTTATTATGATAAGATCAGTTTGAATTTGAAAATTTGATTATAAAAATAATATAAATAAAAATAATACGTGGATATGACATGTCATTGACAGCAGGACTACATTTTAATAACGTTAGAGAAATCTGTTAAATTTAATAAATTTGACACTTTTTAACAACTTTGTATACATAAATAGAATTTTACAACTTAATAAACAAATTTAACACTTGCGTCCAACTTTATAAATAAATTTGACATTATTCCCATATTAAATTACATAAGTTATGTCTATTATATAGACATTATATTGAGCTATAAGTAAACTAATAATATAATATAATATTAATATAATATAATATACTAATGATATTATCACAATTTATATAATATTGTGATAATATCTTACATATATTTTATCTTATATTCTAACCTTCCTTAACATGGAATCAAATCATTGTACGAACTCTCAAACCAAATTATCATATTAATATCTCAAAACATAAAAATTCTCTTAAATGTCAAAATACAATTTTCCAGTAAAAAGTCTCAAGGGTGTCTTTCTAACATTTAGAACATCTTTAAAATGCATTTGGAAAACTACTTACTGAACCTAAAGCAAAATAATCTCAACATAGGCCGAAAAACGAAACCTGCACAAAATGAACTCTAAAGGATTTTAAAATTCAATTTCCCTTTCTCCTTCTGCTTCATTTTAATCATCTTGAATCTATTCACACACATCACGTAACACATTTAAAGTTGAATCACATAGTCAAATTGGAAGACATCTAGTTAAAACACAACGATCATAATTTATTTCACATACGATTTTTGAAAGTTCATAATTTTACATGATGAATTAAAGTAAGTTAGAGATTTACAATGCTTACAAACGACTCTAATGGAAATGGAGACTAATTTCTCGACTGTAGGAAAATTCGATCCCTCTCAAAACTAGAAAAATGATTGCTTCCTCCTCTTCGATCTCGATCAAATGACTTCTTTGAGTTGTGTAAGACAGCCAGGTTGATTTATTTTTATTGGCTATTGGGTCCTTTTTATGTGGTGAAACTCAAATATTTTGGCCCACAATTTAAATAGCCATTAGAGTTATTTTTTACACATTTCTTCCCATATCAAATAGTGGGATGGACACATAATTAACATGTCAGTTTTTAGCAGACGATTATTTTTAGATATCAGAGAGAATGACAATTTTTTGAGATTAGGAGGACTGTGTTTTAGGTCAGAAACGAGTTGTTTGACTGCATAATCAAATTTTAGTTTCTTCTTCTCTCACTTTTATTATTCTTAATGTTTATTGATTTAAGTAATTGAGTTAAATTATATATATATATATATATGTTGTCCTGTGCAATTGGTGGCAATTTGTGATTGTGTAAACAATGTTTATTTATTGGAGAAAGGTCTCGTGGTTTTATTTTTCACATTAAAGAAGTTTTTCACGTTAAAAATATTTTTTCTTACGTTGTGTATTATTTTTTATTATGTGTTCTGATTTGCTCCTCTAGTTACATTTGTCTTCTTTTACTGTAAAATCGAGTGGAGGGATCGTATAGCGTTTTCCAAAAAAGCTTGTGTTAGAGATGTTCTAGATATATATGCGATCAAGTAAATAAGAGGAAAGATCAATCACTGGTGCATCAAAGAAGAAGGGGTGCATCAAAGAATAAGGGGTCTAGTACTTGATTGAATCTGTCCGTCCGGCTGATATATATTATTAAAATTAATTTAAAATTAAATTATAATATTTTTGTGTAAAATTTGACAATTATATAAATACATTAAATAATTAAATTCAGTTATCACAAATATAAAACCTAATTATTCTTATAAATAACATTTTTAATAATATTAGTTTACATGTGAAATTATATTTTCTAATATTTTAATTTAATATCGTCTTTAGTTTTTTATTATTTTAATTAATAAATTTAGTTAAATATATTTAATTTAAAATTTTTATTTATTAAACTAATTTTATTTTCTTAAACTCAATATATCACATAATAAAATTATATACTAAAGAATAGTTTTATAATAAATTAAAATAATAAAGAATTATAATTTTTTTTTATTAAATTATATATATTTTTTAATTAATAAATTGATTTTTAAATTAGAATTCAATATATTTATAAACAATTAATAAATTAAATTATACAAAAAAAATTATATTTGAATTATAAACAAAATTTAAATAATTAATTTATTTTTATATTATAATTCATTATATTTATTAAGAGAAAATTTTAATATATAATAAATTTTATAAAAACATTATAATAAAAAATCAACATAGAAACTGAAATATTTAAAAATTAGAGAATTCAATAAATAATATTAAACTAAAATAATATATACATAATATATTTTATTAATAATTTAAAATTTATTGAAAAAATATAATAAAATAAAAATAAATATTGAACTTAAATTATTAAACTATAATTCTAAAAAAATAATATCTAAAATTTTAATAATTATTTATTTATTTAAACATAATTTTTTTTAATTTTGTATTTATGTAATAAAGTTAAAATTAATAATTATAGAAAAATATATTAATTTTAAAATTTATAATAATTAAATAAATTAATAAAATAAATAAATTCCTAAAATAATGTTTTTAATAAAAAATAACTAAATATTAATATGGTTTTAAATATATTTTTTTATAATTATTAAATTAATATTTTATTTATTTTTGTACATGTATAATAAATTGAAAGTAGTTATTATAAAAAAAAATATACATGTTTTGTTTTAATTTTTAAATTTTAATTTATATAATTAAAAAAATAAATTGTACATATAATTTTTAATTAATATAATAATAATATCAAAACAAAAACATATGAATATATATATATATATATATATATATATATATATATATATAATTTGATATTAAATATATAATATTAATAATTTATTAAGTAAATATATTTTTAGTTAAATTTAAATTAATATTTATTTTAATTTTAATAATATTTCAAAAAGTTTACTTATTTAAAATATTATAATTTATCTTAAATCATCATAATATTTTTTAAAACAATTCAAATATATTTATTAATAAGTTGAAAAGGAGTAATACGATAAATAAATTTATTGGTTGATTGTAACTAAATATTTAAATTAAAATAATTAATGTGTTTTTATTTTGCTTATAATTTTAATACAAATATAAAATTAAAACAAAAAATATACACAAAATTAAATTAAAATTTAAAAATAATTATTTATATATTAATGCAAAATTAATAATTTAAACATAATATTATTTATTATACTATTATATAATTATAAATAATATATTTTAAATAAAATTTTATATTTATAAGTATAAAATTTTGATATACCCAAATTAAATGGAGAGGTTATTGTGATTATAATTTTAAAATAATTTAATGGAGAGGTTAAAAGTAAATTATAATTAATTATTGTGATAATTAAATCTTAATTAGGAAAATTAATTAAAAATTAAAAATTAAAAATATTTATTTTACCCAAATTAATCTAAAAAAACAGATTGAAATAATTTAATTATGATTTCAAATAATCATTTTATTAAAAATAAAAACTGTTAATTCAGTGTGACCGAAACCAAGAAGATTGGTTGCATCAGAAATTCTAGTCATCGTATCAGCGCTTGATGACCTAGAAAGAAGCCACACATGCCGGTGCTGCCAAGCACACACGCACTCGGGTTCACACATGATTAGATAACGGGGACGCTAACCCCGTTATCCCATACACCCAAAGGCCAGACAGAACGTCAAACGATGGACGGAACGCCAACAGAGCGTTCATTTAAACAAAACGACATCATTTTGTTGTTGTTGTTCTTCTTCTTCTTCTACGCGAACGCCAACGAGATTTCACCCACTAGCACGTCTCTTCCTCACCATCATTAGCCCTATGGTTTGAATTCAAAACTTATACTAGAGCTAGGCTGCCAAGGACAAAACAGAACGAAGAAAAAGCAATTTCAAAAGCAAAATTGAAGTTGAATTCGACTATGAAACCGACCTAGCTCGGGTATAAATAGTCTCTAGGTGTTCTTCTTCCGATCCATCAAACATAATCCAAACATTAAAGCTTAATTACAGATCTACAAAGAACTCCGGTGATTGTCTTTTTGAAGAAATTGTTCCAGCGATCTAGACTTCGATTCAGGGTTTGAGAAAGCTTCCTACCGATCATTGGAGTGTTCTTCAATCAATTGTAAGCTTCTAGACTTATTGTAATATAAGTTAGGATTCAAAATTAGATTTTTCCAAGTTTGATCAGGTTGATCTTATTTATGGCTCAATTTTGTGTTTTCTTTAGTAAAAATCAATCCCTAAACGATTTCTAAGCTTTTTGTCGAAAGATATTTCAATCGAAAAACCCAAATTTGATTTGAAAATCTGGAAATTTTGAATTTCACATTTTTAAGCTTGAATTTTGATTCAATTAGCTGTCTAATATGTAAACATGTTAGGATGATTTCTAAATCTTAAAATCAACATTCCGATCATGTTTGATCCAACTGAAATTTAAAAAAAATGAGTTTGAATTTCAGTTTTAAAAATTGTTATAAAGCTTGATTGATGTTCTTGTTTTGGTTGTGTTCGACTATAAACATCATTTCAAAGTTGTTGGAACAATAATTAGACCATAAGATAGCCTAAATTAAAAGTTCCCAAATTTTGCCCTAAAAACCATTTTGAAAAATCAGTTGTTGTAGAGTTCGATTAATCGGGTTTAGGGTTAGGGCTTATGATCCCTACATCCATATGAGTTGTTAGCAACTTACATATCATGTTTTCATGATCTGTATCTAAAGTTACAAGACCTGCCATCTTCATACCAAATGAAGAACACTCGATCCTCTTGGACCGAGTCCTGTAAGACCGAGGACCGAGAATCCTCAGTCTTGTTCGAGACCAAGGACCGAGAAAATTGACCTAGGACCGAGACCAATGACCGGTATTCTTGATCAAGGACCGAGAAACTCGACCGATGATTTTTACTTAAGACTAAGACTCGTAGGTCCCACGACTGAGAAATCTAGATTTGGGACCGAGGCTCCTCGACCTAGGACCGAACAATATGAGTTCAGGACCGAGTCTCCTAAACCCTATGACCGAACCCTCCAGTCTCTTGAGTAAGTATTCTGAGCCCCAATCTAGACCACTCTCGGTTTAAACCGAGCCCATCTAGTTCAAGACCGGTATAAACGGATCCAAGCCCTAGGACTTCAGTTCTGAGGCCTGTTTGGTTATAATTTTCAAAATCCAAAAATATTTTTGTAATTTTGGATCCCCAATCCATTTTCAAATAATCTCGATAGGTCAAAAAATAATATTAAAATATTTTCGGATATTTCCCAAACAAATATTTTGACTAAAGCCCCGTTTGGAATTTATTTTTAAATTATTGTACTTTTTTGATATTTCTTAGATAAACACAATCGTAGGTACGCACTTCTATATAACTTTGTACAATTATTTACGTTATCTAAATATATCATTGTTTAAGAATCTCCGAATTACTAATTAAAGGAAATAAATGTTATAAATAAATCTTTTGATAATTAGATTTTTAAATAAAATTGTTTCCAACAAACAAGAGAACATATCGTGAAAGTCATTTCCCGAGCGTAACAAAAAAACAAACTTCTTATGGAAACTCTAGTATAAAGTACGTTTATACACGTACCTTTTATTATTATTTAAAAATTATTTGGCAACTCTGTTTTCAAATAAATAATTTTTTTAAAATTAATTATGTTTGATTAATTTAAACTAGATTTCAAATCAAATTATTATTGGATTACAATAAATCTTAGATTATTAAAATTTGAATAAAATTGATTATTTTTACATAATTAATTTGAAATAGGTACCGTCAAAATCTATAAAAATAATATTTTATTTTAAAAATATGTCTAACACGCAAACTAATGTTGAAACACATCGAATCACTCCGGGCTTCTATTACCACGTGTCCGCGATCCGCGATCCCAGAGTTACAATATTATATAATTATAAAATTAAATAACAATTATTAAGTTTGTGATTATTTAAAAATTAAACTTATAAAAACTAAAAATAAAAAAGGTAAGAATTAAATATTAATCAATATTATAAAATAAATAAATATATAAATTTATTATTATTTCTTTTATACTTAAATATTTTTCTTTAAATAATTATTTATTAAAATTAACTATGTATATTAGCTATTTTTTTAATTTTATATATTTCAAAAATATTTTATAAAATATTACTTTTATTTAGTTTAATTATAATATTAAGTTTTTATAAAAACATATTTAAAGAATGAAAAAATAAAACTATTTTATATTAATATGTTATTAAAAAACAATTGAAAAGTAAATTATAAAATATGTAAAAATTAAATAAAATATATGTGAAAATTAAATAATAAAAAAATACATTTATCTAAAATATTAATAATATTTATTTTTGGTAATAATGATTTAATGCTTTCAAATTAATTAATTATTTATTTTATTTATTTTGTATAAATAATTTAAAATATTTTTTTACATTAAAAAACGATTGAAAAGTAAATAATAATATATGTGAAAATTAAATAAAATATATGTGAAAATTAAATAATAAAATTAAAAATAAATTCTACATTTATCTAAAATATTAATATTATTTATCTTTTGATATAATTATTTAAAACTTTGAAATTAATTATTTATTAATTTTATTTATATTTGTATAAATAATTTAAAATAATTTGTGTATTTAAATATTATAACATTTATAATCTAACTATTTTTTTATATCTAACTAAAAACGGTCAATTATACTTAAACTAAAAAATATTATAAATGTATATAAAACAGTTAAACAATATCATTTAAATAAATAAAAAAATCATAAACCTTAACAAAAAAAACTAAAATAATATAACATAATTAAAGCCAATTTAATATGTAATAAAAGAAAGCAATTTAAAAACTAATCTCTTTTGTTTAAAAAAAATATTAATTATAATAATTATTATTATTTAACTATTTATTTAAAGATAATTATAATTATTTCTTATATTAAAAGGTTTTAAATATTAAATTTAATATAATATTAAACTAAATTGTTATAAGAATTACCATCTAGTGTTAAAATATGTAGAATAGACAAAATTATTTAAAATTACAAAATTGTCTAAAATTTTTACTTCAATTTTCTTTTCAATAATTATCAATTGTGTAAAAAACACAAATATTATGAAGAAAATAAATAAAAACCAATCCACCAGTACTTAGTAGACACTGTCTTACTTAAAGTTACAAATCAATCTAACAAACACCAAAAATAACCTACAGAGAGTTCTTTTCAATTATTGGCTGCGGTTTGGTTAATCAAACAACAACTAAGCCAACTTGAGATCAAAATTCAAAATGATTTAAAAACAAGGTTGGTTCTCCTCCATTGACTGTAAGAAGTTGCAGGTTGAGTAAATGGAAGCAGCAGCTGCTCGAACAGCTAATTCCCTTTCCTGATTATTGTCAGCAGCAGAAGAAGTTAATCTGGAGGAATCCATGTTTTCACTATGAATCTGCATATCTTTAACCTGCTTCAGCCAATTTTCCTGAAATGTAAACCATTAATAACAGAGATTGTTTCTGATCAATATCATTAACAAACTTGCACTCACCAGTTTTTGTTCTTCATCCGAAAGAGACTTGTCCATCTGATCAAATAAAGCATTCCATCTTGTTCGATGTGCATTATAATTATTATTATTCGAAGAACTTTTCATGCAAATTAACTGTTGATCTGATAATTCTGTAGAAATCAGCAAAGGTAGTTCTGTCCGGATCACAGCACTAACTCTCTTCCTACTTCGTTGAAGGGCTGCATTACATGTTATTCATTATGTGATCGATCGATTACCAAATATTATTATCCTTCACTTGAAAATAAAACTCACCAGCAAGTCGTCCATTTATGTCTTGATGAAGAAGATCCAACCATTGTGAAGCAACATCAGCAGCTGAAAAATCAAATAGCAAAATTCTTAGTTACTTTGTTTAGGAAATCAAAAATGGGAAAAATACGAAATCCAGTTGGGGTTACCTTTGATAGAAAGATGCGAAACATCAGTCGAGTTCATACTAGTAGATTCCTGGTTCGATTTCAAAACATCAGCATTCACAAAAATCCTCTCTTCTGTCTCACTACTTGTCTCATCATCATCATCATCATCATCGTCATCATCTTCTTCAACCGACAATAATTCACCACTATGCTGATTGTCAGTACTCTTTGCTATGTCTGCCTGTTTCTCGGACTGGACCAAAGCTTCGATTATGGAATGAACCTGTTTACTGTTCCTGACATGGTTTATAATCCCGGGATTCAATCCGTTTAGTAATCCACTAGGGGCAGCGATTTTCGCAAACCTGTCAACTTGCTCCTTCTTGGCAAGTTCCATTTTCTGCTTTATGATCATTTCATTTTTACTACTCTTGCTCACCCTTGGTGGCTTTGGAATTGGTATGCCTCCATGGGAATTAGAGGAGAGAAACCCGTTTTGTTTCATCTCTTTCCAGACTTTCATTGAATCTCTTTTTTCCAATGATCCATCGGTAGTGCTCGCACACTCAGAATCATTCTCTGCTGCTAACTTGAACCGTTTGATGTTCTTATTGATCGTGCTAGAAACGGCTTTTTTTGCATTAAGATCCAATTTGAAACCCCTCAAGCTCTCAGCGTTGTTGGCCTCAACCTTATTCAGATCAAGAGGCAACCTTGTTCCACTTCCCCCCTTTGAAACATCTGAATTCAAAGATTTGAAAACGTTTTAAACAAAACTAACTAATAATTGGATCTGATAAAAAGATATTGATTGGATTCACAAACATTAAACTTTGATTGGCCAGCAAACAGAAAAGAATAAATCATGTTACTACCTCAGATGGTTTTACAATAAACATTAGAACCGCAAGCAGAATTATATGGGTAAAGGAAAACAAGGAAGAAATATCCTTTTTGCAAGTATTGTAAGATGAATGGTCACACTCAATAAGGTTTCTTCAAAATTGTTGGATATACTGACTGCTACAAGATACTAAAGGATTAAAGAGCTAAAGGAGCTGCAAATATGACTAATAGACCATTTGGAAGAGATCAAGAACACCATACAAAAACTTAAAACGAGTTGGCATGTAGCACCACTTGATACTATCCATGCCATAAAGCCTCGCCCTTTTCCCATCAAACGAGAAATTTGAGCTGATCAAAAGGAGTCCAGTTCATTTAATTGGATGTAGTTTTGTTTTAAATATGAAGTCAGGAATAAAACTTTCTCTGGAATGATCAAACATATCACAAAGGGGAATCCTGATAGATAGAGGCTACATATAATGACAGAAAGGCAGACATAAACCTCTAACAGCAGCATCAAATTTGAAATAAGAGGCATAGAACGTGTTTTTATACAGGCTATATGACATTGAAAATGAAAAGATAAACACCCAAAATCAAATTACTGAATTCAAGTTGCTGATTTGATTCAAATGAAAAGATACGCCCAAACTCTTAAGTGAAAAGAGGCATGAATTATCTAATTGTTGAAGAATTGAATTCAAATGTTTTGAAATCAACTTGCTAAGAGAATAAAGATAGATGGGTATAAGAGAACGTCTAATGAATAAGTAGGTCTGATTAGATATGAACTAACATAAAAGACCCATGAAATCAACAAAAAGAATTCACCTTCCGATCTAATAACAGAATCAAGATCTCGCAATTTCACCCGCTTTCGTCCGGATTCCGATTTTCCTTCGCATCCATCACTCCTCCCCTTCTCCGCGACCAACGTTGACTACAAACATAAAGCAAAACCCAATAAGCTGTTTGAACTGAAAAAGGATATGTTAGCATCTATCGCCATAAGAAGAATCAAAAGCAGCAGCAGCAGCAGAAGAGTAAACCTCCGATCTAGATCTAGATTTGAGAGCCACACTTGACTGACCCTCAACAAGTTTGTCTTCCATAAAATCTTATCCACACAAAAATTAGATCATGGGGGGTTTTCACCTCTCAAGCTTCAGTGAATAGAAAACCCAAATTTTGCAATTTGGGTAAAAGTTGGGGCTTTTGAAGAAGGAAGAGTGTTGATTTAAATTCAAAGGAAATAAGACAATCTCTCTCTCTCTCTCCCTACTTATGTTGTTTTCCTAAAACTAAAATGATTTCAAATTCAAATGAGAGAGAAACATATTGAAGACGAATGTTGGCGCCTTTGTTTGATAGGAGGAACTAAGGCAGCCGCCTAACTATTGGACCACAATTTGTTCTCTCTCCTAATCAAATGTATTTTTCATGTAAAAAATAAATGAATTATTTTGTACACATGTTTTACTATTTCCATGACACTTATTATTTAACAAAGTAAATACTTTCCATTTAATAGAAAATCTGCATATTATATTATATTAATTTAATTCAGATACACCAATATTAGATAATATCTCATCTGCATATTGAATATTAGTAATTATTCTTATAGTATGTATTAGGATTTTGATTATTTCTAAATCAATATATAGAAAACAATTAATTTGTTTTAAAAAATAAATATATATTTTTATTTGGATTGATGAATTGAAATCACAATCTTTATTTATTATGTATAAATATGTTATTGCTGTAGTGAATATAATATAATTATGATATAGACACAATAAATGATATTTAATTTTAATATTTATCTAAATGAAAAATTAGTAAATTTTACCCAATTAAATATAATAAATATTATATTCTTAAATTTAAATCAAAATATAAAATTAATTAATTGATTTTAATTAATTAATGGTCCAATATTTGAAATAAAAACTTAAATATGAAAAAGAAATACAATTATCAGTTTAGAATATATTAATTAGAAAGGAAAAATTGTATCCATTGAAAATGTAAATTTACGATGAGGTCGCGTAGGGTAGACACTACCGTAGGCCAGAGTTTCAAAATTATCGGTCTATATTTATTATATGGTAAATTGTGCCTTATTTATTTAAATTAATAATTTATTATCTTCAAATAATAATTATTAATAATTTAAATATTAATATTTTAAATACTAAATATATTAATGAATTTAAATAACCCACTAAATATATTAATGAATTATTTAAAGATAATGAATTTAGTTAAACAAACACATCATATTATCGTTCTCATCCCGTTTTTATTTCGGGAATTTTTGTAATACCAATATCGTGTAGCTTGTTTTCGTTCGGTTTCAGGAAATTTCGTGGGGACCGTTAATAAAATATTTAAAAATAAATTAAAAAAAGTTATATAAACAAATTTTTTAAGATAATATATATGATAATATATTAAAATTTTATATTATTATAAAGAAAATAAACTTACTATTCTCGCTAATTATCTTTAAAAAAAAAATTGTTAAAATATTTACATTTAACAATTATTGTGTTTTTATTCAACTTTTGTTTTTTTTCATTTAACCCTTCAAATCACACTCATGGATCCTACACACCAACAATCTTTGATTTCATTTATTCTCTCCTTTAATGGATCATAATCAAGTCGCGGACTATGTCGCCTCATATGTTTCTCTTATGTGTCTATCATCAATATTTGTTGTGTGATCATATGTTTCGTCCTCTTGTTCCTCTCTACAGTTGAACACAACATAAACACGAGTAAACATCATCACGAATCACGATAAGAGTATGAATTAACATGAGTATATACACTACAAGTTTGCACATTAATCAACACTAACACGTTTGCACATTAATCAACACTAACACTAACACGAACAATGACTACCTCACTAATGCATATATTCATAAATTAATATCAATTCTCTATTAATTTGCTCTATTTGTTTATTTTTGTCATTTTTAGTCATATTTCTTTTTCAATGCTAAGAGTCATATATTAATCCATATCACATGGCTAGCTCCATGCAAAAATTGTTAAAATATCTTGATCTATTAAGGCAAATTGATTACAAGATAAATTGTTCAGTTGAAACAGGACATCTGTCAATGCTTTTCTTATTATATGTTGTATTGCATGCATGAGCATATTTAAGTCCAAAGAGAACCTGCAAGATGATAACAATGAAATATCATTCATACATGGAAGCCATATCACATGACAATAATTGAATACAACATCAATAATAATTGATATGTTTGGTTGATGATTTGAATACTGGAATTGAGAAAGTGACAGTTGATTTGAGAATATGGTGTTTTTATCCAACCTTTATTTTTTTCTCATATAACACTTCAAATCACCCTCACAAATCCTAAACACCAACAATCTTTCATTTCATTTATTCTCTATTTTAATGGATCAAAATCAAGACTTCGCATGTATTGTCCAAAATCGGACCAACCCTTGTCGTGTTTCTCTTGTGAACCATAATCTTATCATCAACATTTGTTTTGTGTTCATATGTTTTGTCCTCTTAATCATCTCTACGGTTGAACACGACATAAGCACGAGTTAATACCATCACAAATCACGACACGAGTATGAATCAACACGAGTGTATACACTACACGAGTATGATTTGCACATTAATCAACACGAGTAAAATCACAACACAAATATGAGTCGAATATGAGTATGCACATTAATCGTGTTGATCACGAACAATGACTACCTCAATAATGCATATATTCAAAAATTAATAACAGTTCTCTATCAATTGCTAGGTTTGTTTATTTATGTCATTTTCAGTCATATTTCTTCTTCAATGCTAAAAGACATATACTAGCTCCATGCAAAATTTGGTAAAACATCTTCATCTATTAAGGAAAACTAATTATTGTGTTTTTATCCAACCTTTGTTTTTTTTCATTTCCCTTCAAATCAACCTCACGGATCTTACACACCAACAATCTTTCATTTCATTTACTCTCTCTTGTGATGAATCAGAATCAAGTTGTCACCACCAATGTTGTCCCAGCTCGGACCAACCCTGTTCCTCTTATGAACCATCGTCTTATCATCAACATTTGATTTGTGTTCATCAATTTTGTTCTCTTGCTCATCTCTACTTTTGCACACGACATAAACACGAGTCGACGCCATCACAAATCACGACACGAATATGAATCAACACGAGTATAAGCATGACACGAGTATGTGTTTGCACATTAATCAACACAAACTCGGACTCGGACTCGGACTCGGACTCAGACTCAGACTCGGACTCGGACTCTCCTAATTATTATATATATTTTTTTATATGAAATGTTAAATCAAATTATTTATCTCATATTATTTAATTTGATTTTTAAATTAAATTGAAATATAGTTTTATTTATAATATTAAATTTTAAATATTTAAATTTAAATTATTTTATAACTTTAATTATTATTAATATATTTATTAATACATATATAATAGTAATTTAAATTTTATAAGATTAGAATAATATACATTTGTAATTATAATAAATATTTTTAAATGTATTTTAATCTAAATTAATAATAAATTGTTAACTATTAATATTAAAAAGTATTAAATTTATAAATATCATTAAAAAAAAGTGTACCAATAAAATATATTGATCTAATTAGATTATTTACAAGTATATATGTATTTTAATAATTAAAAATTCATGTTATTAGTGTATTTGTTTTTTCATATTTATTAATAGTGAAGTTGATTTGAAAAAAAAAATCAATAATTTTTATTCATTTATTTAAGGAGATTTTTCAAGTAAAAAGTGTATTTCTTTTTCTTACAAATTATTTTAATCAAGATATAACAATCATCATATATATATTATTATATTTAATTGATTTAACTAACTTTAATATTTAAATTTTAAAAAAATCAATTATAATAATAATATCTATTCTTACAAAATAAAATACAATTTTATTTCTAAACATTATTAATAAACTCACAATATTAAATATTAACTATAAATAAAATATAATTTTAATTTATAAAATAACATGATTAAATCTCAATTTTATAAATTAAATAAAAAATTCATTTATAAAATTAATATTTCATTCTTAAAAAATATAATAAAATAAATAATATATTAATAAATTAATTAACAAAATATTCATATATATTAAAAATGATTAAAAAAATCGTTTAACCATAACCAACAAAAATATGACATAAAAATAAAATTTATTGGTTTGAAAAATCATATTAGAATATATTAAGTGTTAATAGTTAGTCTAAATTAGGTTCTATTAAAAAAAATATTTATTTAACATTTTAATTTACTTAATTAAAAAATAAATTAAATTATAATTTTTTTAAAAAAAAATAAAATAAAATATTAATTTTTAATATTAAAAAGATTGTATATTCAACCTAAATTAACCGTTAATGTTAATGTTAACTTATTAAATAAATAAAAACGATCTTATTTTACTTTTTAGAATAAATAAAAAATTATATGTTCAACATAAGTTAATGTAAATATTAAAATAATAAAAAAAAAATTATTTAATAACCTAAAAAAAATATTAAAATTAAAAAAGTTAAATACTGAATAGTCCCTGAAAGTTTGGATATTAGACTACTTGGTCCCTGAACCAAAATAATAGAACCCGTTAGTCCCTACCGTCCAAAACGGTTAGTCAAAAGCCTTTTGACTGTTAAATAATGACCATTTTGCCCTTGCCTTTTTTTAAATTAAAAAAAAATTAAATTAAATTAAAACCTAACCTAACCTAAATCTAATTTAACATAACCACAGTGCAAGCGATTGGGATTTAAAATCAAACAAACCAAAGAAATCTCCCGTCGAAGCCAGTCGAACCCCTTCTCCCAAATCGGGATTTGAAGGGGAATCCACAGTGCAAGTGATTAACGACGACCTGGGCGACTGAGGCAAGAGAACGATTGGTGTTAATATGAAAGAATGCAAGATCTGTAAGTAATCCAAGCTCGTTCGGTAGATAATCGACAATGTCACCATGGTTGAGATCGATTCCGGCGACTATTCTTATGGAAGGATTGTCTGGAGGCGGTGCACAGTATACATAGGTGTATGTACAGACGTTAGATCCAACCCAGTTGGTTGTGAGATTGAGAGGATCTGAGAGAATGGCGAGCTTCAAAGCTTGCAAAGCAACATATGCATTTCGGAGTCGAGGATTTTCGAAGGAGAGAGATGGGTCTACTGTGTTACATTCTCAGCTTGAACGTAGGTGGTGATGAAGAAAAGGAAGAAGAAGAAAGTAATGGAGTTGGTTTTCTTCATCTCAGATTAGACATCCGACGCTCCTACGAATCATCGGCGACTGAAGGGCTCCTCTCCGGCGGAGGGGATATTGATTGAAGAAGGTAGCTTTCTTTGTGCGATCTCGACTAGGCGACTGTGGATTTAGGTTAAATTAGATTTAGGTTAGGTTAGGTTTTAATTTAATTTAATTTTTTATTTTAAAAAATGTAAGGGAAAAATGGTCATTATTTAACAGTCAAAAGGCTTTTGACTAACAATTTTGGACGACAGGGACTAACGGGTTCTATTATTTTGGTTCAGGGACCCAGTAGTCTAATATCCAAACATTCAGGGACTGTTCAGCATTTAACTCAAATTAAAATTATAAAATAAAATGAATTAAATTGAGAATTATAAAATTATATTAATTTGAATTCATTTACAATTGTAATTGTAATTCTTATTTTTAAATGGCCACATACATAAATATTTGAATTAATATATCAAGCAAACTTAATTCATTTAACCCAATTAATTTATAAAAAAATTCATGAGTAACATTTTAAATTTTTTTTTATGAAATTATCTCTTAAAATAAATATACTCTTTATTTTAAATTAAATTAATTTAAAATAACATATTTAACAAATTTAACATAATAAACCAATTTAATAAATACATTTAAATCATAATTTTATAATAAATTGGTACTATAAACAATTTGAATAAAAATATTCTCTTTACAAATAATATTATGAAAATAATTTAAATTATATTATTTTTTAGTACTATTTTAATATATATATATATATATATATATTAGTATATTTAAATATATTAATAAATTAATAATATACTAAATTAATTTTAAAACATTTTAATGACTAATATAATATATATATATATATATTTTTTTTAAGTTTATGATAAACTAATCCAATATATTAATCAAATTTAATTATTAAATAAAATAAAACAAATTTATTATGACACTAATTATATTTTTTAAAAAGATATTAATATATATGTATATATGTGTGTTCTCTATCCTAAAATGCTCAAATTTTACTAGAAAATATTAATTTTAAAAAAATTATAAAGATAATCTACTAATTATTACTAAATTATTTGAATATTTTATTAAACTGAATTTGTAAATACCTTAAAGTCCTATTTGATATAGGATATAAGAGTGTATAACAGTACTAATAATAGTGTTTTAATAAGTTATTTTTGTTAAAATTTTATTATTAGTATAAATTATACCTCATATTTGATATAAAATTATAACTAGTCCATTAGATACAATATTATTCTTATATCACTTTATTTTTTATTTCTCATTATAATTTTTATTAATATTATATATAACTTATTATTATATAATATATTAAATATATTTTATTTAGTTTTAATATTATTATTATTATATTTAATTATTTTTAATATATATATTTTTAAATAGTTCAATATTTTAATTAAAAAATATTTATTTATTTTTATAATAATAATTTTATTAATTATTAATTTATATATTTACTTATATTATAAATAATAATTTTATTTTATTACAATTATTAATAATATTTAAATTAAATAAATATAATTTATCATTTATATTATAATTAATTGTTTTTAAATTAATTATTAAATAATAATACAATAATTTATAATAATAAACAATATTATTTATAATATAAATAAATATAAAATAATAATAATAATTAAAATTTTAAATTAATATTTATACAACTTATATTATATTATATACCAAATACAGAATTATAAACCATATACAACTTATACCATTTCTTATAATTCATATCAAACATCAATAACCCATACAATTTATACTATCATATATTATTTATACCTAGTTACAATTTATACCTCTATACAACTTATATTCTATATATTTGTATCACGTACAAACACGCCACCTAAAATTATTTGAATATAATAACTTAAATTAAAATTAAAAATATTTTTCATCTTAAAATTTAAAAGTTTAATAAAAAAATAAAATCTAATAAATAATGTACTCAAGACAAACTGATTATAATACAACATAATTAAATCTCAATTATATATTTATTTTAATCTACACTATTTTTAAAATATAATTTTCACCACATTCAGTATTTTCTTTGTTAAATATATTTTTTAGTTTAAAAAATATTGTTAATATTTCAAAATATTAAAATGTGTGTTAAATTAAAAAAAAAAAAAAACTATTTAATGTGGATTAGTGAATGAATGATGTTATAAACAAAAAGAATAACAATTTATTAAAGATATTATCATATTTAATATATTTAACTAACTTATAAAAAATTGTTACTATTAATATTTTTTACTATGCTTATAAAGTTTTTTTACTTCAAAATTATGTATTATTTTATTTTATATTTTTTATCCACGAATTACTTTAATTATATTATTTATTTATATATTATCATATTTAATCAATTTAAATTGATTTAAATTATTTAAAAAATACATTAAATAATATACATTCTTACAAAATAAAATTCAATTCTATTTATAATATAAATTATTAATAAAATAAGAAGATTAAGAACAAGAAAGTTTCAAGAACATAAATTACACAAAAATCTCATTTATAAAGTAACAATATTAAACTCTCAAACTTTATAAATTAAAAATAAAGTTTCATTTATAAAATTAACAATGCATTCTCTCAATAAAGTGAGAGACTATTACTTTTAACTAATGGATTAAATTATTAATATAATAAAATTGAATTAAAATTAATAATAAATCAATTTGAATAGTATAATATTATCTGTCTTAAAAGTTATCAATCTCCAAAGTTACAAGAAAATTTCTCAATATAAATTGATTATCATCAGCAAACTGGCCATGAAAAAATAGCTTAGTTTTTGAATGCTCCTGCTGAACCTGAAACATAACAATAGAGCTCTTGATTCATGTTTAACATCTTACTATACATATAACATAATACATTATACATTATACACATCAAATAAGATCAATTACCTGTTAGCAGCTGCTGTCTGTTTGTCAACAACACTTGGTACAAAAAATTATGAAATTGGTTGCTTTACCTCGATTATAGCTAGGAATCATCGCAGTTCCTTTTAACTTACCTCTCTCGAAATCGGATCAAGCTGGTTACTGTTTTCTAGCAATATCTGCATCTAGCCAATCCTTCAACTTGGAGGGTAAGATGTTGCATGTTGAATAAATGGAAGCAGCAGCTGCTCGAATCGCAAATTCATTCTCTTCTCTACCCTCCACCGGCAGTTTCAAATAACATAAGAGTTTTAATTCTTTCTTTAGCTTTAAAAAGAAGAAGAAGAAGTCATTACCTGGAGGAATTTAAGTGTATGCTGTCACATTTAAGCTGCATATATTCAACCTGCTTCAGCCATGCTGTCTGAAATAAAATTTAAAAAACCAGTTAAGTCCATAATCATTATTATTATTATAGAAGAAGCTAACACTCACCAGATTTCGCTCTTCATCAGAAATAGACTCTTTTATCAGAAGAAAACGAGCAGTCCATTTTACTCCATGTGCATGATAATTCTTCTCATCACTAGCACTTAAAAGTTTATTTGAATTCCAGAATTCTTTCGAAAGCAAAGGGCCTATGTGGTTCTGATAAGCAGCTCTAACTCTGTTCTTACTTTCTTGAAGAGCTGCATCCATTATAATTAGTTATTGATTATCAATTAAATATTATTAGCTCACTTGAAGCAATTCCAATTACGGACCTGCAAGCCGTCCCTTTGTGTTTTGATGAATAAAATCCAGCCATTGTGAAGCAACATTAGCAGCTGAAAATTCAGACAAAACATCCAGTCAATTTTCTTGTTTAGGAAAAACAACAAACATGAATACTAGACGGAAGCAGGAAACCTTTGACAGGAAGAAGAGAAACGTGGACAGGCAACATCGAAGGAGAAGTTTGATTGTCTGTCACTGTTTTGCTCTCCTCCTGTTTGGGGGACTGAATGAAAGATCTGATTATCGAATGAACATCTTTTCTGTTCCTGATACCATGCCTTAAAATGCCGGGATTCAATCCGCTTAGTAATCCAGAAGGGGGGACAATTTTCGCGGGCCTGACAAATTTCTCATTCTTGGCAATTTTCGTTATCAGCTTTAACTTGTCACTGAGATTAGTTGAGAGAAACCCGTTTTCTTTCAATTCTTTCCAGACTTTCATTGAATCTATGTTTTCCAAGGACCCACTTTTACATCTCAATTCACCACCAGTACTAGCTTTTACATTTGAATTTACAGCCTTCACCACTGTGTCACAGCATAAAGAGTCCAAATATTAAACATAAAAAAATGTTCCTTCTGCATCCCAAACTTTATTCGCTCAAGAACCAACCAAGAATCTAACTAATATTTGAAATTTATTGGATTCACTATCATAAACCTTTCGTTAGTCAATCAAAGAACAGAAATGGGTATAAAAGGACCTCTATTGAGTAAGCAAGCCGACCAGATATGAAGAAATAACATGCACAAAGACTCATGATGAAATCAACAAAAGTATTCACCTTTCGACTGGTGAAGAGGTCTGAAATCTTGCAATTTCGGCCGCTTTCGTTCGGATTCTGATATTCCTTCGTCTTTAACAATCCTCCGCTTCTTCACGGGAAACGTTGACTACAAAAACCCAATATCAAGAAAGATGTTTAGACTGGAAAAGAGAGGAAATGATGACATCTATAAGAACCACAAGAAGAATCAAAGAGTAAAAACCTTCGGCCTAGGTATAGATTTGGGAATCCCACTTGACTTTCCAGGAGGAGGAACACGTTTTTCTTCCATAAAATCTTCTTGATACCAAAATCAGAACAATGGGGGGTTTTCAGCTCTCAAGCTTCGGTGAAAAGAAATAGACCAGATTTTTCAATATTTATAATAAACGGTTATGTTTGGGCTTGAAGGAGGGAGAGTGTCTATTTGAATTCCAATAGAAAAATAACAAAGAAAAAACATATTTATTTGTAAACTAGACAGACAGAGGTAAGAACAGGGACAACTATGTTGTTCACTTTCAATATAAACGAAAGACAAAGTTTTATGCCGCGGGAAGATAGATCATAGATGTATGATATTCGTAGTATTAGGGTTTTATAGAGAGAAAGGTCTAGCAGCTCGAAAGACTCACACCCCTAAACATATAGTCGCGACTCACGCGAAAAACACGCGATTTATTATCGGCTTATTGTCTTTCTTTTTTTTTGTTAGCCCACTTATATATTAAAATATCACAAGATAGGTTATTGTAACTATTGTATTTTCTAATTCAAATGTTCATTCAATAAGTCACTTTTTTTTATTCTTGTTCTTTAAATTCATTTTAAACCTAGTTTGTAAAAGAGTACAATTTTGTTACAAGTTTGTGTGTAAATGGATAAAACCATGCCAATAAACTTGTACACTTCATCTACAAAATGAAAAAAATACGGTGATGTCAGACATACACTAAAAGTATAGGATTTGCATGTGAACCCTTTAACAAATAAATGTTTAAAAGAACCCCAAAACTAATTAATTACATATAAGACGATCAGATCTTCATCTAACTCATCCTTCAACATCTCAACAATTTCTTCCTTTTGCATCCCTAATTTTTGTCTGTAAAGCATCTTCAATTCAACAATAAGGTATAATTTCACAATTTTTTTAGGGAAATTAAAAGAGTAATTTCACAACTTTAATTAATACTAAAAAGCACACAATCTCAAATTGGATTTAAATCACATTTTAAATTGCTTCAATATATTACGGTTATCAAAAACTTATACTAATATATCTAGGGTCTATCTCGAATTTTGGGATGCCTTGGTCAATAAAAAAAAAATGTTATTGTCAAAAACTTGTATATCTAGTCTTGTCTCGAGTTTAGGATTACTTAACTTTTATGTTAAATCACTAAATTATCATTTTTATATTTAAAAATATAATAATTTGACTAATCATTTTAGTATTTAAAATAAATGAACTGGGGCTACCTTAGCCGAAGGCTTGTTGGATTTACTCAAAATCGGACCTGATACATTAATCACTGATATTACATTTAGATAACAAATATTAATTATATCAAAATTATAGGTTGATGTTGAACACTTGAACCAACCATATAAAAATTACTCAAAAGAAATAATATTTTTAGAATTTAACAATTATCATCTTTATACTATGATAAGAATCCAAGTATTAAGCAACCGGTAAATCTATCCATTATTATCTAACTCACCCTCAATCTAAATTAATTTTATGCAACACATTCTATTCATTAATAAGAGTTTGGATTAACTTAAATTAAGTTTTAATTTTTCATATAAAATTAATATATTTTACCATTTTTCTGTGTTCATATTCTTTATGTGTTTTTTATACGTTTAATTTTTTTTAATATGTTTTACTCATTTAATACATTTTAAACCAATTTAACATTTTTTTACTTATTTAATACGTTTGGAACATTTAATACATTTTTAACCAATTTAAGATATTTTTGACTTATTTAATATATTTTAATCAATTTAAGATAGGGTTAATTCATTTAACATATTTGTGAGTCATTTTATAAATTTTAACATATTGAATCTATTGTATACTTTTTTTTTTGTTTAATTAGTTCTTAAGTTTATAAATATATTTTTAATATGTTTAACTCGTTTTTTTTTTAACTTCAATTAAAATATTTACCCAAATTAATCCCTGTGTGATCATCAATAAGTACATATAAGTCTGCTAGTGTTCCCTTCCTAACACAACAATCTCAATTAAATTTCAAAACCTATAACAAATTTAAATATGGACGTGTAAATTCAATGAATTATTTTATTTTTTATTCAGAAAAAGTTTATTCTCCAACCATCTTTCATCTTTATTTATTGCAGGCACAAAATTTAAAAAAAATAGATGAAATAAATCAAAATTTATTCAGGTCAGCACCGTCCGAAGGATAATTAAATATATAATTTTTTAAATTAAATTAAATTAATCTAAATTAAACAAGAAAAAGAGAAATAAATAAAATATAAGGAAAGAGAAAGAGTAATGTAAATGAAAAGAGGCCCCTTATTTGAATATAGGATCAATAAAAAAAAAAATCTAACCGATATTGAACTCGTTTAAAAGTTTAAAAATTTAAATGAGCAAAGTTAGAGTTTTTAGATATTCGTGAACATGTTATTTAAAGACTCGTTATTGAGTTTGTGAAGATATTCGTTTAGAGGCTCATTCATGAACTCATAAACAGGTTCGTTTAGAGTCTGGTAAACCTCATTTAATATATTATTGAATAGACTTGGATATGTTAGCTTTCTTAATAGCTGACTTAGGGATGACAACGAGTACTCTATTTATCGGATAATAAAGTACCCATCTTCGAACCCGAATTTTATTTTATTCATTCTAAGTTTCTAACATATATTAATATTTAATAACCCCAAAAAGTAGAGTCTTCCTCTAGATTGTAAACGAGCTATTCACGAGCTTTTTTAACGAGTTATAAACAAGCTCTAAATGAACCGAGCTCAAGCACCACATGAACCCAACTAAATAAATATGAGCCAAACTCAAGCTCTAATATTAAAGTTCGAACTGTGCTCAAGCAGAGCTTGAGCCCGAATATATGCTAAACGCATCGAGCTCAAGCCTCAAATTGTTCGACGGCTCGTTTACAACCCTTGGAAGGAGGTAGAGTAATTTTTTTTTTTCAGAAGTTCATTGGCTGTCCAAGGGTGCCCCTGGGCTGACTCTTATTGAGGATTGCAAATTTTGAAAAAAAAACAAGTTAAATATAAAATAGGAGTCTCATCTTAAGGTGAAAATGTTATTGTTTGAATTGTAAGTCCATCTTAATTCTTTAATGGCACGCTGCTCCTATAGTTTGTGGGAAAATAAAAAGTATAATCAAAGAAGCAAAATATGC
Organism: Impatiens glandulifera; assembly: GCF_907164915.1. NCBI lineage: Eukaryota > Viridiplantae > Streptophyta > Magnoliopsida > Ericales > Balsaminaceae > Impatiens > Impatiens glandulifera. The sequence goes on from NC_061863.1 coordinate 64,312,622, forward strand.
TTTATAACTATTCACTAGAATATTTGTGGAAAAAAAGAGAGAATATTACCACGATAGATAACTAGTATTTAGCCCGTGATTTGCACGAGTAATAATATAAAAAATCGTGAAAAAAATTACGAATAACATTTTTATTTTATTTTAACCGTTTTAAGTTTATGGGTGGGTCAACCACAATCCGACCCAAGTATCCATTTACTCAACATCATTATATATTAGTTAGTTAAAAAGTTGAACTTGTATTAATATTAAAACGTCCCGCGTTTATCAAATTTGGTGTTGAATTTAAAATATAAAGTCTTAGTAGCCTAGTTGGTTAAAGAGTTGTACTTGTTTTGTTAGGTTGTAAGTTCGAAACATACCTTTAGCATTTTTAATTTTATTTTTTAACCGTTTTAAATTTAAAGTCGGGTCAACCCACAATCCGACCCAAATATCCAAATTAACCACAGCTCTCGACCCGGCAATCCGGACACTTTAAAAATTAAGCATCATTGTATATATATAGATGAGTTAGTTAAAAAGTTGAACTTATATTAATATTAAAACGTCCCGCGTTTATCAAATTTGGTGTTGAATTTAAAATATAAAGTCTTTGTAGCTTAGTTGGTTAAAGAGTTGTATTTGTTTTATTAGGTTGCAAGTTCGAAACATAACTTTAGCATTTTTAATTTTATTTTTAACCGTTTTAAATTTATAAACGGGTCAACACACAATCCGACCCAATTATCCAAATTAACCACAGCTCTCGACCCGGTAATCCGGACACTTTAAAAATTAAGCATCATATTTTATATATATATATATATATATATATATATAATGTGTGTGTGTGTGTGTGAACTTTTATTATAATGTAAGAAAATTGAAAAGTAATGCAATAATTGGAGATTGATATGTGAATTGATCCTCTTTGCATCCCTTGGCCCTCAATAATATCCTCTTAAAGATGGAGACAAATTAATGTGAGATTTTGGTGAAGCTCTATTTATAAATACACATTTATTCATTTATGGGCATACACAATTAATTGCAGTTAATTATTTTCTATTCTATTGAAAATCATGCATTTTTTCCATTAATCCACTACAATGCTATTGATTGCAATTACCATATTTATTAATTTATTTTTGACAAGTTTGTTTCTTTATCCAATGAAACCTTCTTATTAATAAAAAAGAAGAAAAATGTGAAAATAAATTGAATTGTTATGAAACTTGTAAAAAGTGTATACCAAACATAAAAAAAACATAAAAATGAAAGTATTATGAAATTGATTTATGTTTGACGGAACCGCAATGCCCGGTGATCGGCATGTGCTGGTAACATGGTAGTACCTTTAGTCAATTAATAATTATTTATAGCTTACCCTCATACTTAATTTCTTGTTCAATCTTTTAATATAAATATATTAATAATAGAATGGTCATACTCTTATTTAAAATTCAGTCTTACCGATTATAAGTTGTGTTTGTCTCTAAGGTACGTACTGCGGTGGGGGTGATCATATCATATATGACACTCCATCCAAATTAATTAGTTAATCAATAATTGATTGTGGAACTTGATACGGTTAAATATCATATCATATCGTGTAATTATGAACAAATTAGTTGTTTATCGCTTCAGTTGTATCATTAATCATTGATTAGATGATATTCGAGTTTAGTTAGCTATGCATTGATTTTTCCGATTACATTGATAATTACATCTCTAAGTAATTGTTCATCATTAATGGAGAATATATATATATGTAACTCATATATGTCCTATTTAAAATTGTTTCTCAATTAGTCGTTATAAATTGCATAACTAATTAATTATCAATCATGCCTACCCAACAACTATATATAACATATGTCAACTTGTTTATATATATGTTAACTGTTTCTCAAGTTTAAAAAATATATATTAAGAAACAATAGAGTCAGCTGTTGATCTCCTTCCATAGCAAATAGAACATTATCTGAAAAAAATTGAATGCTTACAATAACACCGCCACAAAACCAAATAATAAATTAAAGGGTAAATTATTTTAAAAGTTTTGCAAGTCCTGTAAAAATTAATTAACTAATGAACAAGCCGGCCAGTTCTTATCATCGTATTATTATTTTATTTTTTTGTTAATATTGTTTATCATTCTTAGATTGTCAACATATATAGTACAATGGTTAGTTTTTTGCAAAGTCAATATATTTTTGTAAAGAATATTACATATTGATTTGACTCTCAATTTCATTTAAAATGTATTAATTTCCTTAAGTAACCTGTATATAATGAATGTTTTAAGGAAAATAAAGTTGATTAAAAGATAAAATGCTGGAGACAAATAAGAAAGTTTGGGTTTATTTTGTACTAATTTACCAAACTAGATTTGGTGAAGATCAGACAGAGAGGAAAGACAACGAGAAATTAAGAGTTTGCATGTGCGGGGTGGGTACCCTTGTGATTAGCGGTTGGGGGTGGTTTAGACTCAAGATCGAGCTTGTTTATTTTTATTTTTTTTGGATTTTCTCTAAAACAAATTAAATTTTGATATATAAAAAAAGAAAGTAATATTTTGATTTTTTTTAAAAAAAATTCCAGATTATGTTAAATATAATTTGTTTAAATACAAATAAACAAAACATTACATAAAAAAAAAACTAGAAGGAAAAATTAGCATGTATAATTCGACTCTACTAAATTTTTTGAATGAATATCCTACCTTGTAATAATAATAATAATAATGAAGTTTGAGAATTGAAACTATACACATCAGTCAAATACAATAACAAAAAAAATACAACTATTCTTTTCTACTCAAATTATCCACTAAAAGATAATATGAATCCGCCTCAATATGACAAATCTTTTCTAATTATAAAAATTTGATAAACTTTTTCTACTCATTTCATTAATAATCTTTTAAAAAAAAAATTGAAGTCTGCCCAATTTCAAACTCTGGATTCATAAGAGATAATAATTCAACAATTTAAATCTGTCATATTTACTGTTGTATCTAAACCTCTTAATAACTATTAAGAAAGTTAGTCATGCTCTAAAAAATACTCAATTAAAATTTAATTTTAATTTTAATAAAATATAAATATTTTAGTTAATTAAATAAAATGATAATAGTGTCATAAAATAAAATAGAAAAATCTCCAAAACTCAAATCAAAGAGCTCTTTAGAATTCTGTTTCTTCTTTCTTCCTAGACGGTGCCCATCTTAGCTATTTTGAACTGCTGTAATGGCTGCCTCCCTCCCGCCCCCTATATAAACCCCCATTCATTACTCTCCTTTCCCTCATTCCTAAGTTTCATATTATAATATTAATATTAATAAGCTCCCCCAATTCCTCTATTCTCTAGCTATGGCCGCTATCTCTCTCCTAGTACCGTTACTGCTCCTTGTCTGCTTCGTCAATGGAAGCTCTGCACAATATTGGCAACCCGCTCATGCCACCTTCTATGGAGGCGGTGATGCTTCCGGCACAATGGGTACGCACTTAACTAATTTCTCATTTTCTCCTTCAAACAAAATAAAAATAAAAAATAAAAATAAATTATTTGTGCAGGAGGAGCATGTGGGTACGGAAACCTGTACAGTCAAGGGTACGGCACGAACACGGCTGCTCTGAGCACGGCTCTGTTTAACAACGGCATGAGCTGCGGTTCATGCTACCAGATCCGATGCAACAACGATCCCAAATGGTGTCTTCCAGGAAGCATAACGGTGACGGCGACCAATTTCTGTCCACCAAACCCTTCAGAGTCAAACGACAACGGCGGGTGGTGCAACCCTCCCCTACAGCATTTCGATCTTGCACAACCTGCTTTCCTTAAGATTGCTCAATATAAAGCCGGGATTGTTCCGGTTTCATTTCAGAGGGTGAGTTGTGTTAAGAAAGGAGGAATAAGGTTCACTATCAACGGTCACTCTTACTTCAACTTGGTTTTGATCACCAACGTCGGCGGGGCAGGGGACGTTCATTCGGTCTCGATCAAGGGTTCTAACACTGGGTGGCTAACCATGTCCAGGAATTGGGGTCAGAATTGGCAGAGCAATTCATACCTTAATGGACAGGCCCTCTCCTTTCAGGTTACCACAAGTGACGGCAAAATGCTCAACAGCTTCAACGTGGCCGCTTCTAATTGGCAGTTCGGACAAACTTTTGAAGGCCAACAGTACTAATTTGGTAAACTTTTAGGTCTACTTGTTTGGAAGTGAGAGCCTAATTAACCAACCCAGGAGGAGGAGGAGGAGGACACACACGTACGTCTGACGGGTCTGAGTCTATTCAATTGCTGTGGTGGTGGTTAAGTCTTAAGTGCACACCCCCTTAGGCGCAGTAATAATAATTCTTCTGTGAGATTGATTTGGTTCTCTCTAGTTGGCGCGGAAAAATACAATAAAAAAAGCCAAACTGAAGGGTTTCTATATATATATATATATATATTTGGTTCTTATGACTGAGTTTTTATGTTTTATTTTTTTTATCCTATAAATGTATATTTTCATTAATTTTATGAAAGATGGGTCTCTGTTCTATAGCACAAGGCTAGCTGCTTTCATTTGTCTTGTGTGGAATTTATTATATATTTATTGCATGCAGTTTAAATCATTTTTAATTGCATAAGTGCTTTGTTTTACTTACTGGTATTATTATATGAAAAAAAAGAATGAAGGTAGTAATCGAAACGGAACATTCAACGGAAACACGTGTACGATCGTGTTGCAAATTCGATTTTGGTATTCCCCTCTGACTGACTCTCTGTAGAACTGGAAGCACAAGAATCTTCATTGACAGCGTTGATCAGCTCGATACTTTAAAATATGGACGGAGTTTCGACGGTGGTGTCGAAAGGAGGAAGAATCAGTGATGACGACGACGACCGTCAAACTGTTCAGTTTCAATTGTCTCCATCAAGTGCCTTTGTTATCCACAAGGGCGACATCACTCAGTGGTTCGTGGACGGCTCCTCCGACGCTATAGTAATAAGTCATTTCCCAACAAGGGCTGAATCCTTTCTTATGATTGCCTAAATCATGGTCAACTTTCCATAAGAAGTGTTGTTGAATAATTAATCATCCAGGTCAATCCAGCAAACGAAGGAATGCTTGGAGGTGCTGGTGCTGATGGAGGTGGTAATAAATTAATGTCTCATTTTGATTTCAATTATTAATATACAAATGAGAAACCCATCTTTCTTTCTTTTGACAGCCATACACAAAGCAGCTGGTCCAGAGCTTCGAGCCGCATGCTACAAGCACAAGGAAGTTCGAGCTGGCATCCGTTGCCCCGTAGGAGAAGCCAGAATCACTCGGTATGAATTATGATCGTGATTCGTGAATAAATAGATTTGATTTGTCGTATTATGATCATATTGCGTATCATGCAGTGGCTTTAAATTAGCTGCATCTCATGTAATTCACACAGTTGGGCCCGTGCATTTCATACACCCTAATCCTGAAGCATCTTTAAGGAATGCATACAGGTAGTAGTAGTAGTAGTAGGCCTGACCCTGACCTTGACTTCAACTTTCTTTCTTTCTTGAAGAAGATGTCCTTCCTTCCTGTCTTCACACTTGATTTCTGCAACAAAATCAATCTTATTATTATTACAGAAACACCTTACAAATTGCAAAACAGAACAACATTCACTATATTGCTTTTCCTGCTATATCATGTGGGGTTCACAGGTCAGGTCATTTCTCACTTTTCATTCAAACCACTTTTGTTGTTTATCTCTCCATGGATTCATTTGATTATCATCGATATCAGGTATCCTTATGATGAAGCTGCCACAGTTGCTATAACTACTATCAAAGAGTTTTCAAATGATTTCAAAGAGGTGCATCTCATTTACCTCCTTGTTATTGTTGTTGCTGATGCTTTAATAATCTTAAGACTGTATTCTGGATTTTGTATGGCAGGTTCATTTTGTGCTATTCTCGGATGACATATATAATGTTTGGCTCTCCAAGGCCAAAGACATGCTCCAACATCACTGAGAACTTTCTAATCTTCTCCAATTATATTAATATGTAATATCATTGTTAGTTCATACCAAATATATTGTTCAATTGAGAATAAAACAACATTATTAGACCAATAACAAAAAATATATATAATCCTCTTCAGTGTTTCCCTTCTTGCCGACTTCCATTTCTCATACCTGTCTTGTATTCCATGTGAGCCAGAGTCTGCCTGAAGGAATAACACTAGAAGAATCTTCAAAGTGACCATGGTCTAAAACCTGCACACACACACAAAAATAAATAAATAAACTGTTTGTCAATCTTCTGTGTGATGATGAGGGAGGACAAGGCTTGCTTCTTCCTTATCCTCTTTTGATTTAATTTTAACAATGAGCTTGTTTGTGCCAAAAAAGAGCCAGCGAGCCCTTACATATTGGGGTGGTTTTCTCTGACTGTCCTTCCCTTCCTAAATCCTAATCATGTGAACACTGCTTGTTAGTGTTAAAATGGTCATGGTGGGTCTCTATGAAAGATGGGTTTTGCTAAGTTCTTTTGCAATTTTAACACAAGTGGCCATGGGACAGTTCGTCTTAACTGCATTAGAAACAATGTGCGATCTGCTAACTGCATAACCCTCCTGCAAATCAAACATTTCACTTACATCATCTTAATTAAATTGATGGAATTTCAAAAATATATATACTGAACCTTTTGCAGGGTGCTCATGAAAATCTGGACAGAAGGAGAGTTAACTTTTGCATGCTTAGCTATCTGAAAAAAAAAGGTGACATTTGATAAGATGATCAATTAAACAAGGGTAGATGGAAGTAAAAAATCGGAACGATCAGTTTCAAGGGACAACTGTCTCGAACCTTATCCAATTTGATGTATCCCACTGATAACCTAGGGTCACTTTCATCCACCATTTGATTCAACAACTTTCCCAAACCGGTACCCTTTTCACCCGTTGTCCAACCCCAGTTTTCTGCAAGATCCAACATTGCACTAACATAGCCTCTATCATGAAGAGGTCCTATCCAAAGAGGTCCCGAAACAGCAACCTGCAAAGGATTAGATCACCTTTAGTATCTGGAATTGGAGGGAGCAATTCCATTTATGCTGTTTGCTTAAGGACTTAAAATATGGAATTGGATTTTGAATTTGAATACCGAAATGTTATAAAAAAAACAAGGGAAATGAAAAAGATGAAGAGCATACATCAGCTTCCCCACAGGGACAATGAATGTGTCCAAGTTCTTCCCATGAAATAGTTTGTGAGTGACCACATTTGTTGCAGTAGCCTATGAAGCCATAGTGTCTGAAAATAGCAGTAGTTAACACAATTGTCACTTTTTTCAATAGGGTTTCAAACATTATTATTGTTGTCACCTATTGTCTAGAAGCTTCTGATGGTTTAACCGGAGCATCACTCTGAAAACTGGACCATGGAATGAATAGTTTGAAAAAAGAGGCGTTACATGATAACCTAATACAGCAGCTTCTCTCACCACCCCACCTATAAGCATTCTTAGACCAATCTCATTTGGATATGGCAATCGACATATGTATGATCCATATGAATCTAAAACACTGATCAGTCAAAATCAGAGAGAGCGGTCAAATTTCATCAAGCTATTAATCAATTGGGATATTTTGTAAGACTTACTGGTGAGGACGGTGGCCACCGGAAGAGAACCCGTCTGTAGAAGTAACATAAAGCAAACCATCAAATTTGACAATGGAGAGAGCATGTCGCAAAAAGGTGGATTCACTACCGAATGAATCAACGTCAACGAGATCAAAGTAATCGTTCTGGAGAAAGCGTTCCATCATTAACCTATTAGCGTCAAAATGCGTTGCATACCATCTCCTGTCATCTCCGAAACCTCTGGGAACTGTTGAAAGATTCTTAAGTATAACGTTTCTGTTCTCGTCATTACCGTCATTTGCCAACACGAAATCTGCCTTGGCCTCAACCAAATACCGTAGAGACCGGATACCGCAGCCGCACAATGCGTCGAGAATCCGAAGAGATCCCTTGGAATTCTTATACAAGGACGCCGCGAGAACGCCAAGGTCACGTCCCGTGGCGCTCTCTTCGCGGAAAAACGAATCCCCGGTGTCGAATTCAAGCCCTCTCTCCGTGTGAAGTTGAGATTTGCAAATGAAACCCAGTAGAAAGGAACGATTTAGCTTAATTCTATGGTTTTTGAATACGAAACTAAGAAGAGGAGTTCCCCGAGGAACGAAAGAGGATAGAAGTGCGGTAGGAGAGAAAGAGTTCATGGCTCCCTTATTTGGTCAAGCCAAACTCTCAATCTATTACAAAAGGGTTTTGGAGGGGTTCTTCCTTATCGAATATACGTAATATAACTTATACCCTATATAATTTATACCCGTTATAAAAAACATCATTTTTAAGCATCCCAAAAGTCAATTACAAAGTTACAATGCATATAGATAAGCAATTTACCAATCTTGAGTACAAGTAAATTGAATAACTTCATGGAAATATCAACTTAATTAGCACAAATTGAAAGTTATAACCACTTACAGAGTAAGCATAACTAGTCGCCATCGTTAACCATTGGCAGTTCGCCTTGCCAAGACCAAACAACATCCTTAAGAGCAGTTCTAATCCCTCCATTAAGAAACTTTTGGAAACAAACCACATCTCCCTTTACTTTCTTCATCTCAACCACATGAAAGGAACAAGCAAATTCAATGATCTCAATATCAACACACAAACAATCACCACTCATGTTTCCTTCCAATCTCAAAAGCCCTTCATCCTTCTTCACAACTCTGAAATTCAAATTCCCCGATATCTCTTCTAGTTTGATCATGATTTCCGATGGGGAGTTCTTCGACGTAAATTGCACCTCTTCCTTGTTATCATTTTCTATGAACAAACCAGATAAGTCGAACCCCATTGAAAGAGAAATGATAGCAAACGCGTTTGTGTTAGTAGTACTTTTCGTCATTACAGGTAAGATCATTTCCTTTTCCTTACTTTCATTATCACACGGTTTGGTTTCAAGCCCTTCCATGAACCATGGATGCTCGATTATTTTATCGAATGAGATCCTAATATGCGGGTTCGGTTCCAAGATTCTAGTTAACAGCTTTCGAATGTTGGGTGGAAACCAACTTGGAGATTTGTACTCAGCCTTGCATATTTTTCTATACATCCGAATAAGGTTTGAATCAAAAAACGGAAGGTACCCGGATAGAAGAACGAATAATATAACCCCACAAGACCAAACATCAGCCTTTTCACCATCGTAGCCTTTTCTTCCGATGACTTCAGGTGCAACATAGGCCGGAGTTCCACATGTTGTATGAAGCAAACCGTCTTGAAGCTTTGATTCGGCCAGCGCACTCAATCCGAAATCAGAAACCTTTAGATCACCATTCTCGTCTAGAAGGATGTTTTCTGGCTTTAGATCGCGGTGATAAACTCCTCTGCTATGACAGAATCTAATCGCACTCACTAATTGTCGAAAGTACCTTCTGGCAACATCTTCCTTAAGCCTTCCTTTGCATAGCTTCTTGAAAAGCTCGCCTCCTTTTGCGTATTCCATTACGAAATATATCTTTGTTTTCGTAGCCATGACTTCGTAAAGCTGTAAGATGTTCGGGTGTTTGACTAACCTCATGATGGATATTTCTCGCATGGTTTGTTCAATCAAACCAGCCTTTAGTACCTTCTCCTTATGGATCACCTTGATGGCTACGCTTTGGCCAGATTTGATGTCTCTTCCATAGTATACCTTTGCGAAGTTTCCTTGGCCTAATAATCTCCCAATATCATATCTCTTCATCAACACATTCCCTTTCTCCATTTCAAACGCAGAAGAACAAAAATGTCACTAGACAGGCTATTATTACTGCTACAACAACACAATGGGATGACGAAGCTGTAAGAACTCAACCGTCTTTGAAGAATTGAAAACTCGCAATTGAGGGGAATCAGGGAATCTGCATCTTAGATAGAACAACAGCTGGGTACAGTGAAAGGTGTATCTTCTGATGATGACTCAAGGGGGGGTGAGACATGTTGAGTAGAGTAGATGGGCGAGTAGTATCATCACCTTTGAAGAAGGGATAATCAACATTGTCGCCCATCTTTCTGCATTCTTAGGGTTTTTCTTCCACTTTCGTGGAAGATTACTGCAAAATAAATTATATGACATGGAACATCAACAAGAGATTTGAAAAATAGATGAAAATGTAATCAAAATGAGTTTAAAAGCAATAAACATCCGTCATTTCTTTTCTAAATCCATAAAAATGCATATCACAATTCACAGCCTCCCTGCATGTATATGTTAACCTAAATATTGTTAGGTTTTTCTATCGGGAGACATGGATGATGGAAGATATATATATCACAATTCACAACACCCCGGATGTTTCTGATAAGATGATTTTAGAAAAATGAAAATGGTTTGAAGATTCAGAAATTACGATGGAATGATATATAAACATTGTTATTCACGCTTTCAAATCCAAGGATCCGAATACACAAATTCGAGAAAGATAAGAAAATATACTGCATGCAATCGGTTTTATCATCAAATAATCGTTAAAATGTAGGAATTTTGAATGCACAATTGGAGAGAGAGAGAGCTTACAGAGCGATCCAGCATGAAGGAAGTCTCTGCCCCTCGCAAGGAACAGAGGATGGTCTTACAAGAGCTTGAAGGAGGAGAGAATATTCCTGTGTATCCAAACACATTTTAGTTCCGTGTATCAGTAAATCTTGTCATGCAAAGTGGATAGATTTTGTTTTTGATTGCTCGTTGTTACTTTACTAAAATTATTTATATTAAAAATGAAAAAAATTGTTTAAACACAACGACAAAGAATGACATTAAAAGAAAAAAAATTAGAAAAAATGGTATTTAATAAATTATCGAGCTCATAAAACTTAGAGAAGAACGATTAATTTCTCGACAAACTCTATTGACTTTCTTGAACTAATTTCAGAAAGTTTCATAATAATACTATTTATGAATTATACACATCGGACGACTACGATTATTAAAAGTTCGATGATATCTCTCAAATTATCAAATTAGATAATCCAACAATAAATAATTGAGATGTTAGATATGTAGGTTTGTCACTCATTCCAAACTTTACGACAACTATTCAAAAACTCGGCCATCACCCAATTAATCATAGTAATACTCCACAAAAGACTTCAAATATTAGTCACTCATCGACAATACAAAAGTAAGTGAGTTGTCGATTCGACATCTTTGTGACACATACGACTAGCCATAATACAACATTTTTTCATGCATATATTACTCATTAGAATTTCACCATGAATGACGTTTCGTCCAAATAACGAGATCTTAGATAAAATTTTTGACTCTCAAAGTTTTCTCAACAAAAATCATATGGAATCATCTTAGCGAACAACTTGTAGCAATGACATACATGAAAAATATCAATATCTTGTCAAACACATAACGTATTATTTAGATGGTGACACTTATTTGCGTCTTACCAAAAGTAAACTATATTATGGGATGAAATCTCCATAATATTTAATCTCCTTTTATATATAATTTGGCTAGCGAAACCTCTAGACCGAAGATCAAACATGTCATTAACTATGTCATTTTTATATGTCGTAGCTAGACTTTTGATACGACACCCAAATGTCGTTCCAAAATCTAATCGAATAATCATCTCCACAGTGACTCTAGACTGATCACGAAAATTTTTCTACATAGAATAAATTTTCCTCCAAATATTACACCTTGTTGGATAATTATACATTTTGATACCAACTAAATCAATAATTACCATACTTAAATTTGATTATCGATACCTAAAGACTATTTGACTCCATTGCAAATTTATTACACCATTTTGATAAAATAATTTTACTAAAAAAATAAGAACTCGAATATCTATATCTCATCTTTAAAACATTTAACGTTATCCGAATCAAAAAGAAATTACTTTTTTAATTTCTCATAATTTTAAATACTAATTATAATTTTTTGTATCACATTATTTTAATATATTAAAAATATAAAATAAACATAAATAAAGAATATTATATGAAAAAGAAGTAACAAATGGCAGTTGGTACATTCATGAAGTACCCTAGCAACCGCACATTGCAATTAATTGTATTATTATTATTATTTTGTATGACTATGATTGATTATGAGCATAATTTTAAATCAAATTATTTTTTAATGAAAATTCAATTAGTAACTATTTTAATATAAGCCCACCAATACTTTTTTTAACCATTGTGTCAAATTTTACATACTAACAAAAAATACTAACACAACAATATGATTATACAACATTAAGTCATAAGATTTTACACACAACATCATAACCATACAAATTAAAATACCAATATTACTTTAAATGTCATTAAGAAGGACTACGATTTCCCAAGCAAAACAAATAGGAGAAGAAATCTCAACTATGACCAAAATGAGTGCAATCGAATACTCATATTTTTTCATCGACACCTCCTAAAACCAACTAGCCAACGTTATATAAAAAACACGCATAAACCGAACTAGGCATATGGTATAACCAGTCTATATTGAAGATATACTAGAAGAGGTCCGAGATAATACTAAATTACTACCCAAAAGACATTTATTTGCATATTAAATTAATTTGATTGTATTATTAAAGCATGTAATGATACTTGCACCACGTATTATTATTTCCTTAGAATCATTAGCAAAATCAACAAGTCATCATGCGTTGTTATTAAAGGCATAATTTCTTTTTTCAAGACCCTACTTAATTTAAAGAAATTATTTGTAACTTCATCCCTCAATAAACTTATATCATTCCAGAATAAATAGAGATTATTTACAATTTAAGTTTGATATGATATTTGAAACAATTAAAAGATGAGAAACGGATCGATTTGAACTTTTTTTTTTTTTGTTCTATAATCTAAATTATCTTAATGTAGTAGAAAAACCAAACTATACGATGGAGCAAGCAAGCAAGCTTAATTAATCACTATATGTTAGGTACAGAACAATGATCTGTCTGTGGGCAGAATATATATCTATATAATTGTTATTACTAATTAACTAGCTAGCCAGGCTTCATCTGCAAGTATGATTTTTTTTGGTGTATAAGTTGTCAAATAATTGTGGTTATTTTATACATATTTATTCATTTTTTTTTTTAAATTTGTAATCATGCAACCCACCTAGCAATTCATGAATTAATCATTATTAATGTTGAATTTAATATTTGATTTAAGTTGATTAAATATGATAATAAGAATTCATCAAATTCTCAGTGATGGTATCTAGGTCTTGAACCATATCAATTAAAGGTGTATACTATACTACCTTCATCAAGACACAGTGGTTAATTATTTATCAAAATAAATCATTTGATAAACCCTAAGATTTTTAACACTAAAAAAAAGTCCTATTTTTAACTATTTAATTGAATTGGGCTGTTTTGGGTTCAGCCCAGAAAATAATGCCCAACAAAAGATAAAGATTAAAGATCCAGTCTTTATTGAGTAATTGCGATTTAACGAAGGTGTAATGCAATCTCAGCCGTTGATTTGGCGGATGCGCAGAACAGTTTGTTCTTCATTGGCTGCAGTGACAATGTTATCAACTTCAACAACGATCTTCAAACCTAAATGTATCGCGCAGCCTGTTTTCGATAATCCTAGGAACCCTAATTTGCTCCTCCTCTCTCCTTTACTAATCGGCGGATTTCCTATCTCCTTTACCTGTCGGAACATCATGACTATCTCTAAATGTTTATCCTCGTCGTCTGCTACCTCTGCTGCGATCCCGAAGATGTTCGGAATAGAGGAGGATGGTTCAACCGCCGATTCCGACTCTCTGGTGGTTGTCTCCTTCTATAAGTTTGCCGATTTCCCTGACCATGCCGATTTGCGGAATCCATTGAAGGCCCTTTGTCAGCAGCTGGTAATTCTTTCCTATACTGGTTTCTTATTTCAAAAAGTCTTATACTTTGTTTGAAAATCAGTTAATGTAATATGATAGTTGTGGTTTGATGTGAGGATTATACATTGTTTGTTGGCCTTGTGTGTTCTTGCCTCACAAGGCTTCTGATCTTTTCAGCGTGTTTCAGGTGGTATAATTCTTGCATCAGAGGGAATAAATGGAAGTATATGTGGGACACTTGAATCTGTGGAGAAAGTTGTTGAATTTATTCAATCTGATGAACGCCTTAAAGGGCTAAGAATGGTGGAATCTCCTGTCAGCCCAGAAGATGAAGCTATCCATCATGGACACTCTAGTAGTTCTCCTCTTGCTGTTGGAGAAGATGTCCCCTTCCGATGGGACCATGTCAGGGTCAAACTAAAGAAGGAGGTATACATTATGTTTTTTTGGAAATCAAACTTCTTCAAAAGCATCCTCATGTTCTTCTATGGTGGAATTTGCTCACATATATAAATTTCAACAGATTGTTTCTCTTGGCATGCCTTTTGTATCGCCCACCGAAAGAGTTGGAAAGTATGTTAGCCCAAAGGACTGGAACACCTTGATTAGTGATCCTGATACGGTAAGATTTTCATTTAATTCTTTTAATCTTGTTATATATAACAATGTAACTTTATAATTCCAGTTGACTAATACCTCACTGAGCTGTTATTTGTTTAGTCTTTTTGCACTTGCACTGTTTCAGATTCTATAACATCCTCATATTGACAAACATTCTAAATACTCAAAATGTTTTATTGCCTTCCAAATAAGTCATGTTTACTACCTGATATTTAAGAACATAAAATAAAGAACCGCTGTAGATGATGTCTAGGATTCTCTATCATAAAAGTTTATAACTGATTTATAAGATGGACATGCATATTGAGAAACTTGTATTTCGTCACGATCACTATCACAATTTTATTGAAAAATCGCCAAAAGTTCAAATTGAAACTTGTATTATTATTATTATTATCTAAATCATGTTTGAATTTATATTGTAATTTTTGTTAATTTGGCATAAGGATTTTTCATATTTATCTGATCATGATCAGATTATTTGTTAATTTGACTGTGGCTTGTGACAAATTTAACAAATATAGATTTTTCCAATCACAATCAATCATTTTGTGTTCATTATCACCGTGCATGAGATGTTTAGCTTAAAACTTTGATCTGAGAGGCTTGACCGATGTGCAGGTGGTGATTGACGTGCGTAATAATTATGAAACCAGAATCGGGAAGTTCAAAGGAGCAGTTGACCCATGTACAAAAGCATTTAGGGAGTTCCCATCTTGGGTCAAAGATCAGTTCCAAGATGCTAAGCCAGATGGTGATGAGGAGGAAGGAATCCAAAAGAATAAGAGCCCTGTGGAAAATGGACAGAAAAGAGTTGCGATGTATTGCACTGGTGGGATTCGATGTGAGAAAGCTTCAAGTTATCTCCTAAGCCAGGGTTTCAAAGAGGTAAATAGATATATTGTGGGAATATGGTGCAAATCAAAGCGCCTATATTTTGTCTTGTTGGTGTTGGATATCATTATTTGTTGATATTTTCCAGGTTTATCACCTGGAAGGTGGTATTCTAAAGTATCTAGAAGAAATGCCAAAGACAGAAAGCCTCTGGGAAGGGGAATGCTTTGTGTTCGACAAACGAGTATCAGTTGATCATGGTTTGATGGAAGGGACTTTCAAGCTTTGCTACGGATGCAAGCAGCCAGTAAGTGATGCGGACATGGAATCTCCACTATTTGAGTATGGTGTTAGTTGTCCTTACTGTTACGCAACGAAATCAGAAGAAGAGAAAGAGAGGGCTAGAGCCAGACAAAGGCAGTTTGAGACTTGGGGTGTTATTGGTGGTCCAGATAAGGGTCGTCGACCCTCGAAACCCACTGCTGACAACAATACTATTGCTTCTCCCAATCTGTGATTGCTTCAAGTTGCTATATATGCTGTTGTATCCTTTAGGCTAAATTACATTTTCTTCCAACATTTTTTTGAAGAGTTGTTCTTTCTTGTTCTTGCTATATATATATTTTGGTAATGTTTTTTTACCCATGAAAAAACATATTATTAACCATATCTGCAACTGAAATGAACTGACAACTTACAACAAAGAACAACAACATAGCTTGTAAGAACATGAATAATAAATATGATATTGATTCCAAAATTTACATCTTTGTTGAAAAGGATACAAAACTAACCTCTAATGAAAAACTTTTTGGAAAATGATTCTTTTCCAAAACTCATCTTTGTGTGAGTTTTTAATTTGAAATAATTGTGTATAGATGTTGTAATGCTTATAAAAAAAATATAATTATATTTTTTAATTAAAATAAAATAACATGAAGCCACATATATTTAACAAATAAAGTTAATTATATTTTTTAATTAAAATAAAATAACATGAAGCCACATATATTTAACAAATAAAGTTAATTATATTTTTTAATTAAAATAAAATAACATGAAGCCAAGAGAGGATGAGTCCGTGATTGTATTTGTGTTCCCGCACCGTTCAATTATTTCCGTAACACTAATAAATATAATTATCAAAATATTTATTTATTCTTTATATTTTATAAAAAAATAAATTTATTTTTATAATAATATAAAATTTTAATATATTACCAAATATATATAATATTAAAATATTTATTTATATAAATTTATGAAAAACTATTTTATTTTTTATTTTTAGAAAATATGACATTTTCCGTCTCAATCCGTAATATTATCCTCCCTAATTATGGGAGATTGAGTGACGATGATATTAAGTATTATTTTAGTCCATCGTTCATTAATTTTTATTTTTTTTTGTTAATTATATGATCATTATTGCATAAAGATTTCTTATATTTGTAAACAAATGATGTGATTTAAAGTGGTGTAGAAAAATTGAAAATCTATAACATATAACCTGCAAGTATTTTATTATTCTACTCAAGGTATTGTATGCACTAAATAAATTAGTTTAGAATTTGAGGGTTCTTTTGCTTTCATTTTAAGGTTGAACTTGCTCATGTTAACTAACATGATTATATAATGATCTAGATATGTAAATCATAACTTTATTGAAATTAAAGTGAATTCTGATGTAATTTGAGATATTCTAGTGGACTAATGTGTATAAAGCATAAGATTGACTTTTTGGAAAGCAACGATGTGAAAGGCATATTAATGTGACATCGAATTAATGTAGTTTGTACGGAGTTAGCATTGGCAAGATGGTGCGATACTTTTGAATGTTGTTTGCGGAGATTTTGATAGTATGGAGTGGATGCTCAATCAATAATGTACGAGGGAAGACGTACACATTTTTTTTATAGTTAGTACAGCGCCAATATAGAATGATGTGACCATCCATGTGAAACATGACCATGTTTGCAAACTGTAATTCTAAAGTAAATCCATAATCGAGATTTGGGAGAGAAAATAAAGTAAGATTAGGCTATCAACATGATATCCTTGTGTCAAGGATATCTAATCTAATGTGTTGAGGATATCTAATCTAATGTGAGGAATAATTTAAAGAGGTAATAACATCTATATCTGAGATTATTTAATAATGAAACACCTGAAGCCTTTTTATGTACTATCAATTAAAGACATAATTCATTTTATCACAATTAAATTGATGTCACAAATTAAATGTTGTTTTGAAATCATGTTAAGGACTTCAGATAAAAAGATCTTTTAAAAACAGTTATACTAACTGTTATTGTTTAAAAAGAAGACCTCCAAATTATGATGTTCAAAATCAAAAGGATCTTTTTATGCCTCATTTGTCTAACCAGTGTTAAGAAAATTGGATAATAAAAAATTTGAACACAATAGTTAATATAACTGTTTCTGTTGACTACACAAATATATATTATATAGTAAAAACACACCAAAACAACAATTTTCCAAAAATTGACTTATGTCAGGGATCTAATGATAATGTCAGGGAACTTACACATGAGATAATGAGATTTTTGAAAAAAAAAATTGGGTTGAAAAATATAAATAAAAATCACTTGTTTTTCTTCTTCCTATCCTTCTTGAACTTTGAGCTGTTAATGGCCAGTGCATTGGCAACGCTCTTACCTTGAAGAAATTTGGTCATTTTGACAACACTTGACATACCTTTCCTTGCAGATGCACGATGCTCGGATCTGCGACTCATCATCTTACGATCTAGAGGCCAGTAAGCATATGGCTCTAGTTTTCCCTTTTTGGTCAAGTCCCCGCCTGCTTTCTTACTACTGTATACACTTCCGGTGTAAGCCCACCCAGTTTCAGAAGTTTTCACGCGCTTTTGGCCTTTTCTTGATGAATTATTCATGGAGACACGACTGCTGCCTGCCAAACTCTTTTTATCAGAATCTAGATCATCATGCATCTCTTCCTTCCTCTTTGAATTACTACGCTCTCCTCCCTCCTCACGGATAATGATTTTCCCCATAGGATCAATTTCCATGTCTTCATCTGAATCCGCCTTCCTTTTCAGATTATTCGCAGATGATCGAAGGGCTCCTCTTGTCTTTTGACGGTCAAGCAAATCCAACGGTTCGTCTTCCAGATGATCTACAAAATCTTCTGGCAAATTATTGGCTTTTCGTGTCCTCTTCAGCCTGATAATCATATACCGCCAATATGTAAAATGTGAGAACTTCCTGTCCAAACGTTCTTAAGATATTGTATCTTTCATGATTAGAGTTTAAAAGCTAGGAATCGCTTACCCAACGCTATTCTTTCCTCGAGAAGCCTTGCTCAGACGACTCATAACTGTTGTACCATCTGTGTATTCTGCCTCACTTTCACTTTCATCGTCGCCAGAATCAGAAAATATTTGTGTGTGGTTCCATTTGCTAAGCCTGCAAAACTTGCATAGATCAGGGACTATGAAAAAAAAACAAATCTGTTTTATGCATTATATAGAAATAAAAATTAGCATAAAATAGATGTCATATAGTTTTTAAAGCCAAGTCGCAAAGGCTTAAAGAAAAAAAAGCCTCATGGCGATCATGTGGAGAACACATAATAAGAAGAAAATAAACTATAAACCAACTCCAAGAATAGCATACTGATTTTAGTAAAGAGAGACCCCAGACCTTGATGTAGTTGCTTTGGAAAATTGACTCCTAGTCTCTTCGGTCTTAGCAGCATGTTTCTTATCTTTCCGCATCTTAATCTGCTTATTCACACTAATCATAAATACATACATGTACTACATTATTTTGTTTCATCCTATGCATCTAAGCAAGTTTCACATACCTTCCGTATGTTAGTGAGAAGTTTCACATGTTCTTCAGGCGTTACAGCCTTGACAGCATCTATACCACATTTCTTGATCAACATTTCAATAAGCAACTTAATCTGCATGCATACATAAAGTAGTTGTTAAAATTTGAAAATGAGCAAGAAATAGCAAAAATCAAAACCAATAAAAAATTATCCTAGGGCTTGTTTGGTGAGGGTTATATTGATTTAATCCAAATAACCCATAATTCCATCATCAACTAAAAGACTTCTTAATTTATTTATCTTATTTTTATAAAACTACCCTTCTTGTCTATTGGACAATACAAACAAAAATCAATTATCTCATATCCCTTATCAAACATTGTTTTTGCAAAAGATCCAATTTTTGAAAAAAAATATCCTTCCTCAAACAAGCTCTTAGTTTCTTAACAGTGTGCCATCCGAAGGAGCACTTTAACTTCTACAAGAATCAAACATACCACCGATTGCAATTACTGGTAAAATGATGATTCTCAAGTTCAAGAGAAAAATGACACCTTAGCTTTAAAATGGTTCTTGGTGTCATCTTGCCACACCAAAAGTCCTACAACAATGCTCTTCAAATGCTCTTGTAATCCATCAGCTTGTGACTTAGCCACCAGTACCTTCAACAGTCCAAGGTTAGCCTGCACAACCAAAACAAAAGACAGAAAAATCTTAAATTCTGAACTGAACATGGAATGAAAGAGAATAAAACAACTTTTTTTCTTGAAAGAGGCCAACTCTTTCATCAGAATAAAAAGAAACCCAAGAAGAGTCCAAACATTACAAGGTGGTGAAAGGAGAATTAAACAACTTATAACACAGTTAAACTAAAATTATATGCTAATAAAGCATAAAAAGAAAACGAACTTTTATCAGTTCTCTGTTCTTTCTCTTCAAGAGAATAAGCGCTGATGGTAGCACATTATAAGCAGCCGAAAGTAGATCGGAAAATTCATAAGCCAGGCGAGCCAAGCCTTTAACTGCTGCGCTGATCATATGTGGGGTATCACCTTTCAGACCTCCAGCAACCTATTAAGACAATGATAAAGTTGAGCAAAAAGACTCCCAAATATTAACTAAATAGTTCATTGCAATAGGAATAAACTCCTTACCTTGTTAAAAAACTTAAGCAATGATTCACTTGTCCCACCCTGTTCTTCATCGGCACACACATGTCCAATTTGTACAAGCAAATCATAAGCTCTGTTCCTTGTCTTTTTATTTGTCTGCGAGTAAAATATCCACATACATTATGAGAAACATTCTGAAACCAGAAAAATAATTCACTTCTTTTGTCCTAAAAATTTTTCTCATGGATTTTTTTAAACAACTAATAGCAATGAATGACCAATACAAACTAAAAGAGAACTGTTAATGAAGTCAGTATACACTGGTAATGGGTAAAATATGACAAACATAATGTATGTGTACCATAGTAATTTAAAAAAGTAAAGAACAAAGGGACTAGTCAGCAGCAATCGCATGTTTCTACAAGTCTTTATAGAATAATGTAACTACCTCTTTCAGTGATAGTACAATTTCAGTAAGGAAAGTGGTGATTATGTTATGCTGTCTCTGTTCTGATTGATCCTGAAGAATAAGTACAGTTAGAAATTCTCATTAGTACAATTTAACATGCATGAAAACACCATAACTTAAACTTGTAAACTTGCAATGAAGAAGTATACCTTTAAAACAAACACAACTAGATAGTACAAGCTATCAATTCGATATCGTTTGGAAGAGCAATGACATGAGGGAAGTACTTCAATCATCAAGTTTAGTAACTCTTCCAGCTTTTGTGATAAAAATCCATCAGAGTTCTGTCCATCCAAATGAAAAAAACAAATGTGATTCAGATGAAACTGCTATAACAGAACTACATTTGCTCAAGGGAAAAAGACAGAATCGTAATATTCGATTAAAAGGGGGGAAACTGGCAGTATCAACCATAAAATGCAACATACAGAAGAGAATGATTGAAAAACTCACAAAAGATGCTACTTGAACCTTATTAGGTAAAACCACTTGATTAAAGACCCACAACCCAGAAGAAATGATAAGGAAAATTAAATCTGGATATTTTAGATTTTTTTCTTTTTTCTCTAAAGGGGATAATTTAATTAATAATATTTAAATATCCCATCATTTATACCATGTTAGGACATAAGCAACAAAACATGAAACCCTGGAGTTAAAATGACTATCTAAAAATCTGCAATTCCAAGAAAATAAAGTACATTTCCAATCAAGCTAATGAGAGAATGAAAATACCTTGAGTATAATGGAGAGGGCTTTATAACCCTTCTTTTGGATCAAAGCTTCAGGATCCTACAATTATTGAGCACTTGAGTTTAATGCTTTTAGCAAAAAAAGGAAAGGGGGCAATCAGATTGACAATAAGTCCCTTCACAAACAGAAATCATATTGATTAAATGTAAACACACCTTTAAAGCAGCTTTGATAACAACAAACAATACATCAATCTCTTTTTTATTTAGACCGGGCAAAAGTGCAACTGCTAGATCTAGTAACTTTGCCCTGCATTTGCAGAAAAGAGGAATAAACATTGACCAGTGAAAACTTACAATTACAATATACCTTATGTGTGTAACATAAAAGAAATCTTGTCATGTACAACGACAGTAACTCTGAGATAAAAAAAAGTAATAAATGGAACGAACAAGACAAAATACAGAGAAAGCTGATGTGGGTGAAGCTAACAAGATGAAGAGTAAGGTTCAAAACCTTTTTAGCAAAAGTGCAGATTTTTCCTCAGGTGAAGTCTGGATGTTACTCTTTATGGAATCCTTTGAATCTTTTCCTTCATTAGCCTTTTTGATAACATGCAGCATCCTCTCCATTGTTATTGAAAATACACTCTTCATAACAACTGTATCTGCTATTGAAGCAATATCGCGGATCACAGCCTGCAAATGGTGCAAGCACATGTAACAAGAGCAACGACTAAAGGTCCAACAAAAGATTTTCTAAAGTGTGGCATAATCATATTTCATTGACAACAAGAAACCAGTCACTAGTTCATTAATAATTCAAAAATGCAGTAGTTGGTTCAAAGGAAATATATAAGCACCTCAAAGCATCCATCTGCATCCTTGGATGGTTTCAAATAAATCTTCCCAAGGACATCTAACAATTTACCGGCAGAGGAACTCAACACCTTCAAGTTATTATTTGCAATCTGTGGGGTATAATAAGCAATAGCTTGCTTTTGGGGGATGCTCGCTTCAATATCTGATGCGCTATTGACTCCTTCAGCAATTTCTTTATTCTGCTGGATCAGGATTTGCAAGCTGGCACATATAACTCTATTTATGCTTGTTAGTCTAAGTATCTTGTGTTCTGCATTTGCGCCATGTACCTCATGTTCTTCTGCTTCTGCGCAAAGAGAACTGAACAATGATCTCTTTAATTCCTCAAAGTTTTTGTCAGTATCCACTGGATAGTTGCAGAATGAAGGCAGCAAGGACCACAATGCATAAATGATTCCATCTACCACATTTGCAGAATAAAGCATCCCTTCTTGCTCAAGCTGGAAATAGAGAGGAAAAAGTTACAGGATGTCAAGACAAAACACAATAATCATTAGGGTCTAATTTGGATACCCTTAAGCTGGAAAAATTATGGATACCTTTAAGTATCTCTGACTAAGAATTTCAACCATTGGCAAAATTGAATCCTTAAAGTAGCCTAATTTGGCCCCAATAATATATTGCTTCAAAATTGGAAAAAGCCAAATATTAGACTCAGTAAAGTCTACAGCTTCAAACTTCAAGGGAACGATAGACAAGAATCTTTCAGGACCCATAGAGGCAACAGCTGATCCAACACATTCATGCAGCTGTCAGGCAAAAGGAATGTCATTCATTAGCATATCATTGCAAGAAACAAAAGAAGCAAGGTGTAAATATACATTTCTTTAGCTAAAGGATACATGATGAGATAGTACTCAAATTGATGGATATCTTCTATTCACGACTAATGTGATATTGTTTGTATAGAGTGCATTATACAATCAATACACTATAAGTACTTGAGCAATGCTTATCAATTTATTCTATTACCAAAACTAAGTCTATAACTAAAATATACATTGATGTGTAACCAAAGATATGCCTACTTAGTTTTAACAGCATATTAATTCCTTTGAGAAGGTAAACTTGCCAATGAAGCTACAAATGTGACTTGTATTTCCTTGGTCCTATATCTACCACGGTAAATGCGATCTTTGTCTGTACCATCTTTTAAAAAAAAAAAGAGAAAAGAAAATTTGTAGCTTTACCAACAAATGAACAAATAGTATCCAACAACTTCCTATACATAGCAATGACTGGATTCAACAAGTGAGTCATAAAAAGGGTATTATAAATAATATCATATCAAACCACTTAAACTTACAAAGGAGACACTCAAAATATGGGTTTTAATAATCCCAAGATTTCTAATTTTTTTAATGACCTAAACAAGTTCTAACACAGAAACACAACTCTTCTTAGAAGAAGGTAGTTAAAATGCATAGAGCTTAATTGACAGTCAACTAGAATGAGATTTGAAAGTCCCCAATACAATTCGATGAAATAAAGAACAAGCATTCATCATGTGCCAAAAAGACACCAATAGCCACTAATGTAAAGAAGATATACTTGAGAAAGTGGCAGCATAGAAAGAGAAGATAAACTAATCACTTATAAACTAATCACTTTACACAGTAGAATTGATGCATGCATAACCATCCACATCAGATTGAAACAAAAAAAAAATAGAGTGGGAAACAATTCCAGTCACAAACTCTCAAACAAACAAAAATCCATGTTCACTTGACAGGTGAAGGAAAACAAAATACAAAGAATATATAATAACAATCACAGAAAGCAGTGGATTACCTGTTTCCTGAAAGGGAAGTCTTCATCAGGCAATGTTTGCATGTCTGCTAGACCAATGAGGGTTCCCTTCAATAAATAAAATGAATGTACTCCTGGAATAATTTTAAATGTTTAAACTATAAGTACCAATATAATCCCAAAATATTAGTATATCAATGATGTTTTGCAAATATTAGAACTTAAAATATATGATAGAAGAGAAATGAAAAGTATGCATGCATTGAGATTCTGAATATCAAGGGAAGAAAACTCTATTCTTTTTAAAATAGGCATGCATTATTGCTTAACAATGGGATGTATCTGCTTGGAAAATAACTTAATATGAGGAATTTACCAAGTTTGTTAAACATTGTTGAAATGACTTGAAACGACAAGTCCCAGACTGCAGCATATCTGTAATCAACTAAGCTCTCAACAGTTGCACAAATTTTCTCAATGACGGTCGGTCCAGACTTTCCAACTTGTGCAATTTCGTTTTCCATTATCTGATTGATTCCCTGTTGGATCAAACTTTCATCAATACAGACATTCAGCAAACTCTTAAAGGCTTCCGTAGCAGCATGCAGGGCTTCTTCGTGTTCAGAGGCCAATATATCTGCAAACAAGCTCAAAACAACACACAAATGATCAACCTGATAGATAGTTGTTGCTGGAAAGGCAAAAGAATTATAATGCAACAATGGTATTTGATGTCAACCAAACACTTTTTCAAAATGCAAACAAGAAAGGAAAGAGAGAAATCAGCAAACCTTTCAGAGCATTGCATATTAGTGGTAGTTTGATAGCACAGTTCTTCCCGTGAAGCAAATGGATTTTTCTAACTCCAACATCGAGCAGCCTGGCAGTGACTGTCATGTCATCTGCAGTCATCTCATTCAAAGAGACAGAAGTGGCTAATGAGCATAACAAATCAAGAAACACTTCTGAATTGATGTCTGTGGTTGGACAGAGACTGAGAGAATTCAGACTAGCTGTTATGCGTCTAGTGACAAGAGGTTGTTTCATCCCCAATAGAGTTCCATACAACTTGAGAACAGTGGTGGAAGAATTCAACGACATTAGAGGAAGGCAGTCTTTCAGAGCATCCAAGACATAAAGAACTTCCTGAGCGCCTTTGGGTCCTTCTGAAGCACCTTTACTCGATCCACCAGCAAGCAGCAGAAACTTCTCAAAGGTGTTTGTAATGCCCTCACTGGCAGGAGCCAGAACCGTCATTCTTTGAAAAGCAAGCAATACATCGCGAAGACACACATGTGCCTGCTTCCTTACCTGATAAATAAAAGTACCCCCATTAGGAAACAGGTCGGAATAAAATCATAGTCCAAAGATGAAGTCAGGATATTCAAGCTTAAATTAACTAAAAAATTATCCATAATAAAAAAAAAAAGTTATCACCTTGGGGCTGCTTTCAGTAGCGTAGCTAAGAAGAGTACCATAAAGCGAAGAGATTTCTGTCCAGGATGATTTATTGACGACAATCAACAAATGCGAGACACACTTCAACCCAGAAGCAAGACCACCGGGAGTTGCGGATTTGGAGCGAAGGGCACGAATCAAGATATTAGACAAATAATCAGCTTTATTCCTGATAATTGGAATAGCTACCCGGGGAAGGAGCATGGAAAGAAGGGACAAAAGGGCTTCAAGGACATGAGAAGGGGGTTGGGGCTCTGAAGAGAGGCGGTCAAGGGAAGAGGATGTAGCGCCGAAATAAGTGACGTTTGATAGAGGAAGGTTTTGGTCTTTGAGCTCTTGAGACATGGTTCCGGCAAGAGAACAAAGATGGTGATGGTGCTCGTGCGTAGAGTTGGTGAATCGAGAGATGATCAACTCACAGAAATCAGATGATGATTGTCCTTCGGAATATGAGGCGAAGTCCTCCTCCACCTGCATATTGCTGCTGTAGTCATCCATGGTGGAAGAAGAAGAAGAAGGAGCAGCGGCGGCGTGGGAATTCTGAATATGTTGCTGGTACCGCCGAAAGTAGGGTTTTATGGTTTATTTAGGTGCTAAAAATTCTCCTAGATTGTTTGTTTGTTTGTTAGAGGAATAAAATGTTTTTATATAGATTAATAATTTTATTTTTTATAAAGATTATTTAAAAGATATAGATTTTATTTTAATTTAGTAGAATAATATGGGATCATAATAATAAAATATATTTTAATAATATTTTAATTTTGTAAATATAATTAATAATATCTTTTTCATTAAACACACATGTAATGAAGAAGTTAACTATGTTAATCAAATACTATATTTTAAAATAAACCTAATTAAAAAAATGGAACAGGGTGGGGGCGGCTCATGCTCTCATCTTCTTATTTTCCGCTTTAAAAATAACATAGATTTTGTGGAACCAAGGAAATCAATCGAGAGCTAGGGTTTCGTTACATTTACAATTTTCTGATTCCTAAAAGAGATCAAGAGAAATGGCAGGAACAGGTCTTCTTAAGTTTCTCAGCCCTGGCCGCCGCCCTCAACCTGCTGAGATCCAGGCAGTCGTCATGTGGGGCGTTACCGCTGGAACCACCGCTCTATGGATCGTCCAGGTTTTCCTCTTTTTTCAGACTTATCTCTCTCTTTCACACACACACAAACTCACGCACATACATGGACAATCGCCGCTAGTTGAATTTGGATTTGCAGATTAAGTTATATCAAACTTGCAATTTGATTTATCGTATATGTGGGTTGACTCGTGTTTCTGTTTTCTGGGATCTTATTATGATAAATCGACATTCTTTATTGATTTGATTATGTCCTAAAAAGTCCAAGGATTTTTCAGTTGAATTCTAATCAGTTTGTATTATCCCAATCTCTTGGTAGGATTCTTGATCTTCTACTTGTCAATGTCATACATTGCTTGCTTTGGTTTCTTCTTCTGAGATCTGAAACCAATTTGAATTAAATTTGTAACATATATAGGCCACTCATCTTGGGAGTAATTAAATTTGTCACATGTTCTTTCTGTATATATATATATATATATATATATATATATATGTGTGGAGTGCTATATGCTATCCTAGATGTCATGGATCTTCATCATTATCTAACTTTGTTTCCTATTGCTTGGTTTTAGAAGATGGGTTTTTGGTTAACATCATCACATTTATTGTTTTAGAGGGATTTGTTTCCCTAGACTAGACTATTTGTTCTTGCAGAGATTCAATTTCTGCTACAACCCTTCTATAACTCAACTATGATCTATCTACAACTAATCCCTAATAGAGTTATAACCCTTTGCAATCAAGAAAATATTTTGTTCCTTAAATATATCTGACATTTAGTTAGTGACAATTTAGCTAATGGTTAGGATGAAAATCAGTAGAAAGGGAAAAGGAAATAGGTCTAACATTCAATGGTGTTTCTATGAAGAATTAAAATGAAACAGATTCCAACATTATGAACCCTTGTTTAGGATTTGTTTTAGTTTCCTTAGTTAAAGAACTGTTTCTCAAATTGTTGAAATTCTTTGTGGGCAGTCAGATTGAATGATGTTGTTTTGCTTATTATCTCTTTACTTTACTACTCTGACAGTTGGTTGAATGTTTTTGCAGCCATTTGACTGGATAAGAAAAACCTTTTTCGAGAAACCCGCACCCGAAGGGAATTGAGTATCCTAGAATATAGCTGGTCATGATATTCCTCCTCTCTGATTGCAGATGGTATCTGTTTTTCATCTTTTAAATTTCACTTCAATAATGGAGATTCATCTCTTTCTTGTTGTCCAGCACACACTGGAAGAGCTCTTTTTTTACCATTTGATTTTGAATCAATATATATACCCTCTTTCAGTATGAAATACAACTGCCCATTGGTTTGATCGGTTAACATAGGGTAGATGCACGTCAATTATATATGCTTGCTATTCAAATATGATTTAAGTTGTTTTGTTTTTGAAGAAAAAATAGTTTGTTTGTTTTTCTGTTAGATAGTAAATCCCATTTATAATTATCATCATATTATAATTGGAAATACCAAAACATTTTTTATATACTTGTGATTTGTTTTCAACATTGACACAAACCTATTAGATTTACCATGTCATGGAGTTATTTACCATTTTATTTTAGGGATAAAGACACTTAAGGATTTTGTGTTTTATGAAATAGATATTTTACCGTCTTTAAAATATATCCTCTGTCTCCGGTCAAATTTTGTGTTGATCGGTGTTGAGTTAGGAAGTAATGAACTAACCTAACACAGATTTGGTCACCGAAAATTTGATACTTTTTTTTTATATTTTTTAAACACAAGATAAAATGTCTATTTCCTAAAATAGAGGGATCTCTAATTGTTTATATTTTGAAAAAGCGTGATAGATATGATAGGAAGATGATCTTATTATTCTGGTCTAGTTTCGGAATTTCCTTAATACAATTATTTCTCGGTTTGAGAATTTATTCTGTACATATTCATATTAAATTAAAAAAGTTTCGTAGGATGAGTCATTTTCATTCATTTTGTTTGGCATATTGAAAGTTATCTCATTGCGAGCCTATTTTGTTACAAATTCTGGTTCGATTGTTCTTCTTCTTTATAATGGAGTATCCTTTTAACCATTTATTCAAGAAACTCAAAAATAGGGTTTAGACAATGTATATGAATCTAAATTTAAATTTATTCAGTTAGTTACTTAATTCATATTATTAATTATTATGGGTTTGATAATTCAAATTAAATTTATTTAATAATTTTTTGTGTTTACTGTCCTAATATATTTTTGATCCATTTGACTTTGACCCAATTTAATATATATTTAACTTGATTCATTTACACATTTTAAACTTGATTAATACATTTTTGATTACATGAGAAAAATAAAATATTTAAAGAAATTAATAAGTATAATTTTTATTAAAAAATAACATTTATTTATTTATATTTATATTACATGAAATAAATAAGTATATTTTATTTTTATGTTGTTTTAAAATTTTATTATAATTAAACTAATGTGATAAATGTTAATTTAAATTTATTTTGATTAATATTATTTTATAATTATAAGATAATTGAAGTTAAAAATATTATTTAAAATAAATTATAATTATAAAATAAACAAAAATAAAAATAAAAACTTAAAAAATATTTTGTAAAGTTTACAAACTAACTTAATCCACTAGTAACTCAAAGTTTAATAAAGTGTTCTTACCTAAACACTTTATTGTGTGAGATGTAAAGTTATATTTAAATATTTAAAAAAAAAAATAGTATATTTGTTACCTTTTTTATTCTTATTTTGTATGTTTGTTATAACTTCAAAATAAATAAATATATTTCAAAAGTATTCTCTAACAATATTCTCAATTATTATATAATTTAACCAATTGTAATAAATTAATTTTTTATTAATTTAAACACAAAATTTTTATTTTTATTATATGTTTTCAATATAAAAAAAATAAACCAAATTTTTTCCTTCTATGGCATCTAAACATATGCATGTCCATTTCATCTTAGTTTCTGATACCTAAAAAGAGCTCTCATCTTCACTAATAATTTTTTATTTATTTGAGAAGATTGAGTTCGATGTCTATTTGGAGTACGATTAATTCTCGTAGGTTAGACACATAGCCTGCAACTTCAGTCTCAAGTGAGACGGAGGGGACAATATTTACATTTTTTTCCGATATATAGACTAGCTAGAAGAGGGAATTCATCGATCCAATATCGACCATGAGGATTGAGGTGCCCTAAACAAAAAAGAATTTATTCATATTTTTTTTTATGTTCTATATATTAAATAAATATAATAAGTTTGTATTATTTTTAATACAAAATAACATAATTTAATTGATTAAATGATATATTAACGCATAGTGACCTATTTTTTTTACTTGGTGCCCATGTGATTAGGCAGTCGCCAAACTAACCTTAACATAGGGTCGGCATTGCATCGATCTAATATTGATCACTTTGGGGTCTGCTATTTCTTTTTCTTTCTAAAGTGATTTTTCATTAGACTAAAATAAACGTGTAACACTTACTGTATCATATATAAATAAGAAAAAATGAAATAAAAGAAAAGAACGGATGACTTACCCTATGCATGATCTTGAAGTCAATTAATACAAGTCAAGAAATAGACCACGAAAGTGACTTACCCTAACCCTATGTTATGCATAGTACAAAAGATTAGCCTGTACGAATTGGGACCAGTATTATAAGTAATTTCCAGGTTAATAAATATATATCCTAGGATTTTTCTAACTATTCAATATTTTACATCAAATTAATTAAACATCATCCATCTATCATTTCTATATATAATTAATTATTTTGCAGCTAGCTAGCTAGCTAGCTATATAGTTAGTATTAATTTTCCATCAAAATAATTATTATAACCCAAAACTAATTAATTAATTAATTAATTAATCTTCTTAAACATGACATTTTGCATAATAAAAAAATTAGGGTTTTCCGTGCATGAAGTAGTATATATATAAAAGATGGGATTTGATGATTTAGTCTCGATCTTCACTAGCACTTTCATTCCAGTTGTTAATGGCTTTTGAAACTGCATCTTTTACCATTTGGGCATCCGTAATTTCTCCATTTTCTTCACTCTGCAAAAGTTAAACATTATCTATTTCAAGAATTTTTTTTTTTTATTTGTAGCAAATCTCTTTACATAATTAATGCACGTGACTGTGACAACTAATTTGTAGACTTGATGATAAAATAAGAAAGGTACTTTATACCTCTCATTGATAAATCATCTACTTAATTATAAATCATATATGAAGATAATATATGTGTGTAATCAAATTAACAATGCTATATGTTACAATAATTGAGTTAGTTCTTAAATTGTGTTAATCAAAACTTCAATTCCACCTCAACTCTTTTTCTGTACAAAAACATTATTAGTACTTTTTTGTGACTTTGAGGATTTCAATAATGTTTTATATATATCTAATTCAAGTTAACTTTGTCTGTTTTTCGTTTATTCAATCCAATCTTATGCGAAACTTTCGCATGGACGGTGGATTATTGAAAAGTTGATTCTTTAAAAAGAAAAAAGAAGATTAGTCTCAAATCTAACTTACCACTCCAATGGCTTCCAATTGGAAGTTACTTGTACAAGAAACCCTAGCTTCAAGAACAGTAAGCCCTATGTCTTCAAAAGATCCAAGTACGAATACGAGCAGCCCCGGGCAACTTTCCTCCGAAAATACATGAATTAGGAATCCTTTTTCTAAGGTGTTCACAGTTACCTGTGATTTTTTCATACAAATTATTGAAATTTTTATAAGAAAAGAAGCAGACAATTCAATTACTAGCTAGGAAAATATAAGCCTCTTGACTAATCAATGGACGCGTGAGTTTATATTAATACCATTGGGCACGAGTTTCGTTTATAACTCTCGGGTGCGTGGCTACCCTCGGCGATGTCTTCACTTAGCACTTCGACCTTTTGCTTCAAATCCTTAATATATTTCGCTGCCCCGGCCACAATGGATGTCTTACTCGCCTGTCCAAATTAATAGATAATTAACCAAAGTACTAATTAAAACTTCTCTAATGTAAATAGAGCAATACCAAATCCATTTGATCTATCAATCTATATTTTTCAATAACCCACATCAATATACCAAGTAGTTATCATATAAGTTAATCAAAAACAATCATCATCGACAAGAAAAACACTAAAAAGTGGGAAATTAATTACTGCATGAGAGTTTGTAATGGAACGAAGTAATTGAAGCTGTTCATGCAGGCCTCCTTTCTTGTTCTCCATGGAAACCATATACGAATTCTTCCTCTGATGATCTTGAGTATACTATATATATAGGGTTTGTGTTCTTGAGTCTGTAATTAGCTTAAAGAAGAAGAGGAAGAGGAAAAGGGGGGGTTGATATGAGGTCTTGCATCCATATCATCACTTTGTTTGCTTCTCTTACAACTTCTTCTACAACATATATTGTTCTCATGTTTTAGAATTTACTATATTACCCTTTTCAAGAATAATTGTCTAAATTTGCAAGTGGAGTAGAAATATTCTTACAATATTTATTTCCTCCAAATTAAACCAAGTAGGACTCCTTTATTGTCTTAATTATTTATAAAGTTGGTTTGAATTGTTTTTCAAAAGATAAAAACTTTGACAATGATGAAAACTGTTTAAGACAAAGATGATGCATGAAAGCTAAATTTGAAAATCCATTTTATAAGCAATCTAGATAAATAAATAAATAAATTGAAATCTTTACCCTTTTCATTAACCACATGTATTTGGGGAGCTAGGGTGATTTGTGACAATGAAAACTGGATTCCAACATTTGGAAGAAAGAACGATGATGATGAGATTAATCATAAAAAAGAAAAAGAATTGGCGTTATTTTAAGAAGGGCAGAGAAAAAACAAATACAACTAAATACAAGTTAGATTAACAGATGCAAAAGTTTGCGCGACGTAAAATACAACAGAAAAAATGGAACAAATTAAGTTCAATATTTATGCTCGAAATTCAAGTTGATCTCAACTTCTATGATTTAGACATTCTAATTAGATATTGAAGTATTCTTTAGTTACATTCTCATTTTTGTAAATACTTTTTTTTTTGTGGTTGAAACTATTTCATTAATAATGTGGTCATGAGAATATCGCTAACATCCTAAAACCATTTTATTTTATTTTATTTTATTTTTGTGAGATATTTTATAAAATTATTAATTTAAATAATTTATAAAAATGACTTTCACATTTAGTGTTCATCAATTAAAAGAAAAACTAAATTAGAGTGCAAAGATCAAATCAGCTATAGAAAAACCAAACAAAATAATTACATATCGATCTCAATCATGAAATAATAATTAACAATCAATCCTAATATTGATCATGCATGCATTCGGATAGTAATCATGATTAATTATATATTATAACATAAGTCCTCTAAGGAAAACATATTTCAAAAAACATGAACCTATATTATATCAATAATAGATAATAATGATATATGTATATGTAAAAGCTTGATAATACAAATTAAAGGTTGAAAAAATAAATAAGGAAATAGAAATAAAGAAAATAAAGACAAAAGGGTAAAATGGGAAAGGTGGAAAAGGATGTGGAGAGTGACATGCATGCACAGCTGGGAGAGAGAAGGAATCGTAAGCTCGTGATCATTATGGGTTGGGAGGGAGGGCATTTTGTACATATATGTCTCAAAATTATATATATATATATATAATTATTTTTAATTATGTTATCTCAAATCTAAATTTAAATAATATATAATTGTTGTTATATATATATATATATATATATATATATATATATATATATGTTATAAAAATGATAACAAAACAACTGTTGCAAAAATTAAATTGTGTAATTAATATTTGGGGGAAGATTATTAATTATAAATATTTGTGATAGAAAATAATAAAAAAAATAATAATAATAATGTTTATCGAAAAGAGCGGAGGAAGCGTCAAAATGGATGTTTAGAGTTGTGAATTTTGGATGAATCCAAACACTCCTCACGGGGGAATTTTGATCTATCCCTCTCTCTATCTCTCCCCCTTCACGTGTTTTCTTATATATATATTCAAATTTTTATTCTCAATATATATAGTTTTAATTATCACTTTAAATATTTTATTCAATTTTATGTTCACTAAATATTATATTATCCTTCATAGTGTAAGAACATGTTATATTCATTCATTTATGGTTACTTGTCCAGTTTAATTATATTGATTCATGATATATATTTTTTTTAAAGAAGATAAACACAACTCAATATTATAATAATAATAATAATAATAAATGATTAGAATTGTTTAAATACAACTACACAAATTTTAATGAAATCTACTTCAACCTAAGACTTTTTTGTGCGAATGATTTATTTCAATGTATTAAATGCCGGTTTATACTATTTATTGGGATACTTATAATGAATGATCTTACACATAAAATTAAAGTGTGAATGCTTAATTATAAGTTTATATAATCTCTTTCTTTTTTATGCAAATGACTATTAATATTATAAGTTAATATAAATATTTTTGTTGTGATAAAATTTTAGATTAATACAAAAATGGAATTGCATCTCATTCATTTTGGTTACAAATATTTACCGGAGCATTAACATCAACATCGGTATTTTTACCGTCGCTATATTTGTGTTGCCTACAATGTGGTGTAAGACGCCAGGCAATAATGAGAAAATCAACAATATTCATGCATATATAATCATTTAACTATTAATACCTATAATTAATTAGATGATCAATTAAGTATATATAATTATATTTATAGTTTGCATGCTGAATTAGTTCGATTTCTCTGCAGAATATAATTGGGACCAAATATATATATTATATATAATCTATACCGACGACACGACAAAAAAGAGACGTTGTGAAAAGGGTTGATTCCATTTATAGTGAAAATTGTAAAAGAAGTTGACAAAAATGAATGTGAAGAAATCATCACGAGTCAATATTAGAGAAAACAAACAAGAAGATAGAGATATCAACAACATAGATAATAATGTATGTATTTGATATATGCATGTAAGTATAAGCCTTAACAATGTTGTCTTTATTCCCCAAGGACAAGCATTATATATGTACCACCTATTCACATGTGTGCCCATAGCATTTTAATCATCACAATCAAACAACTTCACAAATTGGTTATCCCCCAAACATAATATTCTTCTTCTTTTTTTTTTCTTTTTCTTTCTTTTTTCTCTCTATGCATTCCTCACGAGAGCTAGTGTTGAATAGATCAATCCAATTTTGGTTCTATATATGATGGTCTAATAGCAAGAATGGTTTACTTAAAAGTACTATATATAAATTGAACATATATGTGTATCGAGAATGTATATATATAACTCAATATCACGATGAGGTGACTGAGAACTGTTCAAGAAAGTCCTTATATATGTTAAGTTCGATCCAAATCATCCATGAATCAAAAAACAATTAAGATCATCCACCTCTTTTGGATACGAAGGTGTCACACTAGTTAACCCAAAAAATCGTAGCTAAGATATGACCTAAAATTCCAAAATATACACAACAATAGTCGAAGAGTCTCAAAAATATTAGTAATATGACAAATCACAAGTAACAATTCGTGTAATGAGACTCAATTATTGTATATATGCCCCTCGTTAGATTAATAACATATATATTAAATTAAAGAAGTTTGGTGTACGTACATAAATACAAAGAAAACAAAACCTAGAGTTCAAGTATAATTATAAGGTGTTAATAAATTCTGAATTATAAATTTTGCGAAATATTATATCTCATTTATATATAAAAAAAGATTTATTGCATTCAAAATTATATTTTAATTGTCATTTTTTAAATTTATTTGAATATAATTAATTATTCAAGTGGAAATTAAACCTAATTATATCTAAAAAAAAATTATAAACAATTTCTCACATATATTAAAAAAAT
This sequence comes from Impatiens glandulifera, assembly GCF_907164915.1. NCBI lineage: Eukaryota > Viridiplantae > Streptophyta > Magnoliopsida > Ericales > Balsaminaceae > Impatiens > Impatiens glandulifera. The sequence continues at coordinate 64,348,187 of NC_061863.1, forward strand.
GTATGTTTAAATAGTATTAACGAGATTGTGAATGTGATATCAACATCAAACACATTAGTAGGATGTAGCTGGTTCAAATGATAAGTTTCGTGTCAAAAAATTAAAGATGATGTGTTTCATTTTTATTAAAAATATTTTAAATTGAAATAAGAGTTATAAATGTAAGTAGAATTCGTTTTTAGCTTCTTAAATAAATAAAAAAATAAGACCAATATCCTATTTTTTAATTTTATTTTAAAAGAAATTATGATTAAATACAAGGTTACAATAGACTTTACAGTAGGTTTATTATTATTGTTTATTTTTACTTGTTTTGTGTGATTAATATTGGGTGCCGTGTGGAGAGATTCATTTGGCTGCCATAAAATGGGAGATGTATACGTAGAAGAAGATTCTTCCCTAAATATTTTAATTAATTAGCTCTTTCTTAATCACATGTCCAAAATATTAATTAGTTCATTAAATTTATTATTAGACATATATGATATATGTCTAAGGTTGTGTATTTGATATCCTGTTTAAAACCTTGATTTTATTTTTATTTTTGCATCAATATTCCCTTTTATTTTATTGAAAGAGAATGTAATGATAATAATAATAATAAATTGTTGTAACTAATGAAAGAGAATGTAATAATTAATAAAAACTGGGTTATTGTTTCCTGTTAACTAATTAATATAAGTTATCTTATTGCAGATGGATTTGTTGGTATGGGAATATAATGATTTTAATTTTTGATATTATATGCAAAGCAAAAACTCACGTGAGGTGCATTACTTAGGGAAGGTACATTCACATGCAATTATATGCCAATATACATACAAAATTATCCAATTTGTAAAGTTGGCAATAACTGTCTCTATTGTGCATCAAAATAACTATTTCAAGCATATACATTTTTTTAATTTTAGCACATCATATGTCTAAGTCATTCGAAACAAAACAAAAATGATGTAAGACGCGTTTTGGTATAAAATAATTAGTAGTATTGTGCCTAACTTCTCAAATTAGTAATGCAAAGTAAAACTAGCAATGCTATAAAAACTTTGAGCGTAACCTCACCCGATGAGGATCTTCTCGAGAAACTTAAATTTAAATAATAATTTTTTTAGTGACGTTGAACTCTCTTCGGCTCAACGGGTAAGAATGTATGTTATTGTCATTGTTTTGCTTGAATTATTATCAACTTTGTTCAGACGAACAAAAGTAAATAAAACCAACATTGAACAAAAACAAATGGTGGAAGTCATATCTAAATCTAATTGGTCCTTATCAAAGGATTTCAAATGATAGGCATGTCATTTCTATTTCAATTGATAGGCTACTTATAACTATGCAAAAAAAAGAAGAGAATGGAGGTTAATCAAATAATATCATCAAGTAGTTAACAAAATATAGTTTACAAAAAGGTTAAAATAGACAATAAAGAAATGAGTTTATAACACTAAGGGCCATTAATAACATATTCTAACATTAAAAATTGTGAATTTGAGGTCAGCAAACATATTCATAGTAAGGATAAACCAGTCATGGAAAGAATCAGTGTTCTAAATGGCGGTCGAGGCGGCCGCCTAGGCGGCGCCTAGGCGGTAGGCGGTCCAATACCGCTCCGCCTATACATGAGGCGGTCAGATTATTTAATTATTTATTATTTTTAATTAATTAATTACTAATATTAATATATATATATATATATATATTCAATAAAAAAAACTCTTTGAAATGACTCTTTACATTCCAATTCATTTATCTTCTTCTTTTTCGTTTCTTATCTCATTCACCTCACCTCCTTGATCATTTACATATATTCTTCGATCATCTAATCATCTATCTCTTTTTCAGCTCGTCTACATACTTATTTTTGTTAGATGTTACTATGTTAGAGAATATTAATTTGACTTTTTAGTAAAATGATAATTATAGAATATTTTTATTATATTTATATTCAACCGCCTAGGCACCGCTTAGGCACCGCCTAGGCACCCGAGGCAGTAGGCAGTCACTTACCGCTCCGCCACCGCCTACCGCCGTTTAGAACACTGGAAAGAATAGACAAGACATTATTCTCTGCAGGATAATGGGGATAATGGACAAGGAGGAGCCTGCATTGGTTCTCTGTTCAGCTTCTCCGACATTGTATCTTCCAATGACATTTTTTTTTGTGGGGACGCTGATAACAGGTCGATTTTGATGATTACCGTCGTAGAGTTGCAAACACATCTCTTTTACAAGCAGTTCACACATCACAATTTTAACGAATGGGAGTGGACTATACAATACATAATAGACATTTTAAAATTTCATAGACTACACAAAGTGCCATGTAATTGGACAAGGCATGCTTCCTCTTTCAAAAACAAAAGTTTTGAATTTGTGCTCAATATAGATGTGGTTAGAACCAACTCATCTCATGTCACTCAAAAGTGGAGTGACACCAAGGATAGATCTACTTATAAGGCTATTTGGGTTGTAGCCCGGGTGACCCAATATTTTTTTATATATATAAAACTAAGTGACACAAGTAGATTTTGCTTGATATTATTATCATTGCAGTGAGAGTAGTTTTGTGAACAGTTTTTATCCTAGTTTCGCCCTTGAATCACATTACTATAATACAAGGTGTATTTTGTTAGCCAAATCAGATTTTTGGCATCAAAATCAGCCATAATATTATATGTAGGTTTAACAATATTAGGTTATGCATATCCCCACATCATTTCTTCCCATTGAATCTATACAACCACTCTGATATCAAATCAACTAGAGAGAAGGAAGAGAAAAAGATGGAAACTAAATAAGAATGTCATTCAAGTGGTTAACAAACTAGAATTTACAAAAGAGTTTAAATAGGCAATAAAGAAATTAGCCTAATAATAACATATTCTAAATATATGAACTTTTTACAGCCTCTGTAAATAATGAAAAAAGAAACACAACATCCCATGTGTCTTAGAATCCAGAAAACCAAACCAGCCTTTAAAATTATTATGTATGCAATCAAGCAAAGAAGTAAGGACATTAGAAGAGAAGGGTCATTTTCAACAAGGACATACACGAAACTCTCTCTACCAAATGACACAAACCAGTTTCCATAAATCTCCACACATAATATGTTACTTGTAACAAACAAGTGGGTATATATTAAAGCCTCGTAACTTATAATAAACTTAATTAATTTGCTGTTTTCTATATGGCCCTTCCCGTGCGTGCAGTCTATTTGACAGCTACATATCTTAATTTGTCCTCTTTCTCTTCCAATCAAAATGTAACTTATAATTCACCATCATAGGCTAAACAAACTCATTAAACACCAGACAAATTATTTGAGTTCCTCTAGCTAATTCAATCATGAAAATTCAAAATTCATGAGATGTATCTACTTGAGTAGACTATATATGGTTTTCAATGAAATTTTAATTTTCTACAAAAATAAAATAAAAGAAAAGAAAGTGTAGTGAACAAACAAAGTGGGCCAATCTTGCCAAACAATGTGCTTAGTGGGTTCTAATCAATGATAAAGACAAGTGCTCAAGTTAACAGAACATCAACAGCAAGGCACAACAACATTCACTAATTTTCACAAACAATTGATTACAGCTTTTCCTCTACCTATGTTTTCGTATACGAGTCGTCCCTGGTCGTTGCTTTCTTGTCTTGTCCATTTTTATGGACAAAACATTCCGGGCATTTATGGTAACTATCTCATGATAAATTATTAGCCTAGGCATTTAATTTTCACAAATCATCTAAATATGTTCATTCACCAGAAACAGAAAGATGTGCAAAAATCACCTTAAGTTTGCATGCCTTCTATTGCTGGGTTTGCCAGTTCAAGGGGGGTCATCTGCAATGAATAAAATTCATAATCAAGTTTTGGAAAACCAATAACAATATGAACATTCACATGCACAAGCATGTGCATGAAACCAAGTATAATTGTCTCTTCTTCCTCTTCCTATTCATCTTCATCTTCACATCTAACCGACACACCAAACAGATAGTCGCAATAGTTCTTGCTTGATAGTTTTAATTACTAAATGTGAGGTCGAGATTGCAGAAGGTCCAGCTGGATTCCTTGCTTCAGATGGAAATCCAGAATTCCAAAAGACACGAAAGGTTTCTAATATTGAATTCCTGTCTAAAATACGCGTACAGATCATAGTTGGAACAATCTAAATAGTTGCTTTGGAAAGCCTAACAGAAGATCATTTTGATGGAGAAGTTAAAGGGGTTACCAAACTTTTTTCAAGTGCTCCATTATGTTGGGTAAAGTCCTAAAACAAAGTTTACAAAATCCAAAGATAACTTTAGAGAAAAAAAAACAACCAGAATCAAACAATCAGAAAATGAGGCTAATTTAAAGAAGCCAAAAACCATGTAAACACCAGTTTTCAATATGGGTGCAAGAGTTTACCAATCCAACAATGAGAGAAAGTGGCTCAGCCATGGAGGAGTAAATTGCTTGCTGGACACAAACTATAAGCACTTTTCACAAACATATACTGACGCATAACAACTTTTAACTGAATTAACTGATGGCTACACATAACAATATTTTATTTTTTGGTTCCCCAAGTAAAAAGAACATCTTAACTTCAATTTTTTCCATTTTCATGCATCATGACTTGCCTGCCATCAGACATTATATAAAGGGAATACAATACGAACTGAATACAAAAATTTTGATCCGAAAAATTAACAAAAGAAAAATGAGTGAATTATCGAACACCGATTTCCAAGATTCATGGGCATGCTATATGGTGCTAACAATGCTACAAGCCACATGTGGCACCCGCTCTGTTTACTCATCAGTACTTGAACATCATTTAAACATGACTCAGGTACAACGGAACTATTTGATGGTTGCTCTGGACACTGGGAGAATTTCCGGATGGTTCTTAACCACAATGGTTAACTATATGCAACCATGGATGATTTTACTAATCGGGTTAATTTTTCAATCAGTAGGTTTTGGTGTTCAATACTTTCATCTCATTCATAAAATCCCTTCCCTCCCTTACTCTTACATTCTCTTGCTAAATCTTCTAGCCGGAAATAGTATCTGTTGGATCAACACTTACTGTAACATAGTAGCGCGTAAGCACTTGAAGAGTGATTACAACACCATAACTGCCCTAATGTCTTGCTATTCTCTGTTGGGAACAAAGATATACACTTTGTTAGTTGAAGGAATGGAAGGAAGGGATGCTCCTCAAATTACAGATACCTATCTCCTCTTGATTTGCATAGTTCCAGCAGCTGTTGGCATAACCGTTGTCCCTTTAGTCAGCTGCAAGAAATTTATGCATATGGGAGGACCAGAGGTATTTCCAACAGCATTCATTGTTGCTGTATTTACTGGAGCGTATGCGTCGACAGAAGGAATGATATCAAAGTTCAGGTACATTTCCCCGCATTTGAGTCTGGTGATCTTATTCTTGGCGATGGTGGTACCTTTAGCAGCACCACCACTTATAAAGTTGAGCTGGTTCACATTGAAAAGGTGGCAATCTCAAGTTATGCCCATATCGAATATAGAATCTACGCAGCTTTCAGACACAAGACCAGTTATAGTGGCTGAGATCATACATGAAGGACAAAAAGAGAAGGATAAGAAGGAAGAGATCGAGATAGAGGCAGATGCTAAGGTGGAAAATGAACAGGGAACAAAGAATCCAGTAATAAATACAGATTTTATGTTGTTCTTCTGGATGAATGCATGTGGAACTACTCTAGCATTGGTTTATACAAACAACTTGGGACGAATATCTCAATCTCGTGAAAGCTACACACCTTCCGTTTTGTTAGTCTTGTCTTCAACGGTTAGTTTCTTTGGGAGGGTCTTTGCAGCTACTTTTGATTGGTATACAAGGTATGAACTTATCTCCTATGACCAAAATCTTAGGAAAGACAAGCATTACATAATTTTTTTTCACAAAAAAAAATGATAAGAATTAGAGTTCATCACTTGTGTAACTTGTGTGTTTCAGGGACAGGAGGTTGTTGTCAAAACCAGCCCTAATTGCGTTTATCATGATTCCAATGCCTGCTTCATATTTTTTACTTACAAGTGAAAGTAGCATCAGTTTGTACATCAGCACAGTCATTCTAGGAGCCTGCTATGGAGCCTTATATTCAATAACCTTAGCCACATCATGTGAGATTTTTGAACATCAAAACTCCACATTAAGTCAGAATCTTGTTCTCACAAATATTCCATTTGGTACTTTGCTCTTTGGGCAAATAGCTGCCCTCCTATATGACAAAGATATTGAAAGTGGAAAGAGCATCTGCATGGGATTCAAATGCTATCGGGAAACATTTATCATCTGGGGATCTATTTGCTCCGTAGGGGTGATCCTAGGATTTATTCTACAGTTTAGAACTAGGAAATTTTTCACAAATAATCAGAGTTGATATATTGTCAGGTTCTACAAATTTTTATTCTCAGCAGATGATTCCAATTCATTTTTACAAACACAGACTCAAAATTAATCAGCTTCCTCTATACTAATTTGCACCAGTGATGTTTGTTTCAGCTAGATATATATGTATTCAATAATAACTGATCTTCTCATTCCTTATAAATAAATTGCAAAATACCAAAGCCCTAATAAAGATATATCTTCCAGAAAGCAATGAACCCAGCCCAACATTGCAGTGTGGCTTACATGTTTAAGTGTTTAACTATAAATACTCTTCAAAACCGAGAATCACTAACAATTACCTAAACCAAGTATTACTGATTGGAGTTATAAAACATAAAATGCAAGGTCCAAGGAATCCCCCCTGCCACATTCTTCTCCCCTAATTACATCTTCAAAGGGAGGAAGATAAGGAACCAGTAAACTATTTCCTTAAATTTCTTTGTGCAAATGAAGCACTATACAGGAGTCATTCGATTCAAATCTTTCTCCTTCAACTTTAACGGACCCTAACACTAAAAATACACTTACCCATAAACTTTAAAGGTTCAATCTTCTGATCCATTGGCGAATACATTCAGAATAAAGAACCCCCAAAATACTAAAATTGGTAAATAAAAGATCTTGCTTCGAGCAGGCAGAAAATGTCAATATGAAAATACAAATTGTCAATAGGCAAAGAGAGAATACGATAGAGACTAGAGAGTGTTTCAGACCTTTGATCGAATGGCTGAATAACAAACAGATAACGAGGGAACCACGGATGCATGATCAATCATTTTCGATTTCATCGATTCTCGCAGTATGCTGCTGCTGTTGATGCTCGACAGCCCTTCCTATTTCCGGCGTCCATGGCGTCTTTCTTCATTTAACAAATCATTTTCCTTTTCTCTTTCAATTGGGAAATTTGATAATATAACCCTAAAAAGAAGGAAAATTTGATATTTAACCTCCATAATAAAGTTTTTGTTTTTTAACCTTTTTTTTTAATTTTTTCCAATTTTACCCTTAATAACCTTTTTACTTTTTTTTTTTTTTTTTTTTTTTTTTTTTTTTTTTTTTTTTTTTCTTTTCTTTTCTTTTCCTCTTCCCCGCTTTCCCTTTCCCCCGACCGAGTTACACTTCCCCTTCTTCTTCTCCCAAGCCGGGATCCGCTGCGCACGACAACACTCGACTCCCCCTCGAGCCCAAGCCCCAGCCGGACGATCGCCAACCCCGGCGACGCTGAGCTTCCTCAGGTTTTTCACATTCTATTCTTCCTTTCTCGTTCTATTCCTAAATGCCGAACAAACCTGAATGTTTAGTTAGGGTTCACCTGAACAAACCTGAATGCTTAAAACCTGATTACTTTTAGAGTTTTAGTGGCGTGTGGCGTGTGGCGTGTGGCGTGTGGCGTGTGGCGTGGGGTGGGCGTGGGGGGTGGGCGTTGGGCGTGGGGGGTTGGCGTGGGCGTTGGGCGTGGGTAGGCGTGGGAGTTGAGCGTGGGGAGTGGTTTTGAGTGTACAAGCATTTTGAGAAGCTGTTTGTCCTTTATGCATTTTGTGTATACTTAGAAGCTGTTTCTGTTCTTCTTCAGCTCTGGGTGATGCAAAATATAAGGCAAGAATGATCTTACAATAATTTTTTACTGTTATCGTTGAGTTCTGCAGAGAGTAGGTTAATTCTTGTTTGCGTGTTTGACTCCACAGATTGTTGACCCTTTTACTGCTCACTATGTGTTTGCCCTGGGAGTTGCAAGGTTCTTGAGTTGTGCTTATTGGGTTCTCTAGGTTTGCCTTGAACTCTTTTTTTGTATATGCTGAGTTAATCAAAATACAAATGTGTGATTATCATGCAATGGATAGTAATATTGTATTATGTTGTCATCTCTATCTTTTGTGTCCTCTGATAATTTGTTAGTTGACCTACCTTAAAATATGTCAATTTGAGACTTTTAGGCAGGAAGCATTAACCTGTCGTTATAAATTTAACAATTTCTGTAAAAAAAAATGGAATATGCCTGACATGAATTGAAGTAAAATGGTTGATTTGAAGTCTTTGTGTTGCAATTAGAAGGATAATATTTTGTTTAACAGGTTTTGGATACTCGAGGTCGGCTATTGACAGCTCTTGGTTATGGATTATGGCCTTCTATGGTTCTTATTTCAGAGATTGTCCAAACATTCATATTAGCCTAACTTATGATATTACTATGCCAAAAGGTTTGATCTCCGCCAGAATACTCCTTATTTTCTTCCAAATTGGTTAAGTCTTGCTTGATTCATTATTTGTCTGTGACATTCTTTAATTTGCAGTGTTATTGGAAGACAGCTTGTATTACGTCTTTCCTCAGGGGTCGTTTGATGGGGGCAAGTTTCGACTCTGGATACTTCTAGACTCGATTATATAAATTTTTTCACTATTCATACAGTAGTTTGAATTTATTTAGAGCCAAATCTCTCAAACTTTGTATCCTCCAGTTTTAGGAAACTTGTAAATTTTGAGTAACAAGAATCTGAAGATGCAAGAGAGGCCCCTGCCAGAAAGTTGTTTGCACAGCTTGATAAGGACGCAAACAGGTTGTCTGATCTTTCTTGTTCATTTCTTTCATCATTGTGCTGTTATTAAAACCGTAAGAATCTTACATAATAAACTTATTATTTTTGGTGTAGATACTTGTCGGACATTGAATTGGTACCGGTCATTGGAAAACTTCATCCATCAGAGCGTTATTATGCAAAACAACAGAAATGATTGCAGGCTGATTCGGATAAGGATGGAAAGTTAAGCTTGACAGAAATGATAGATAACCCTTATGTGTTTTATAGTGCTATATTCAGCGAGGAAGAGGAAGACGACTTTGAGAATCATGACGAGTTTCGCTAGTCTTCACACGACACCGACAGAACTTTGGTCTTCTCTAGAATTTGAAAAATGTTTGTAGGATAAAACAGGTACACTATCATTCATCATTGGCTGTAAAACTTTGAAGACTTGATACTTATTTTTATGTAAGCAATTTGTATTCTTATTTATTGAAGAAGAAAGCATGTATGTGAGTTCATTGATTTTATGAAAATGATAACTTTTTTAGTCTATTAATATTAATGGTTAACATTTTAACAAAATTGACAGCATTTATTTAAAACCTACAGATAATATCACAGCTTTTCCCATTCAATAAGGAAATTGGCATACGAGTAAAATAATATAAGTTTGAACTATGTATATTGAGCAACAAGAAAAAAATAATAACTTAAACATGACTACCTTGCTATATACATCTTTTAAGGTGCATTTGATGGGGACTAAAAAACAATTCTAAGCATCAAGTGTAGCCATTATAATTAACTTTCAAGACAACATGACTAATGTGCTTTCGACTTCTTTTTTTCTGCCAAAATAACACATTCAAAATATGATAAGTGAAGACAGTTGAATAATATTACGTTCTGCCAAGGAAAATGTAATTGAGATCTTCCACTGTTAGCCGAGTTGCAGATGCACCAACTTGATCTTCACCAAAGGCAGATGCAACCATTTTCCTCTTCTCGTCCTGTGAAATAATAGGTTAAGAAGCAAATTATTTGAACTTCCAAACCAAAACAATCCCAAATAGGCAAAAATCTCAAATATGATGGGTTAAGAAAGCACATATAAGAAGTTACCTGGAGAGTCAAAATCCGATCTTCAACCGTGTCTTTAATAGTTAGGCGAAATACTGTAACTGGCAGCGTCTGTCCAATTCTATGAGCTCTTTCAATTGCCTGGTCTTCTGTAGCTGGATTCCACCACAAATCCAAAAGGATAACTTGACAAGCAGACATCATATTCAACCCAAGGTTTCCAGCCTTTAGTGACATCACCATTACCGTTATCTACAATGTAACAATTGAATGCATACGATTGAATATCTATTTCACAGACATCAAAATATTGATTGGTAAGAAAATTATTGAAAATTGTTCAGAAACCTCAGCCCTATCTCTTGAAACCTCCCATAAAGCCTCCTGAATTCTATATCAGACTGGTCCAGTGCATGGCCAACCAAATCCAACATGCTTGTCCACTGAGAGAAAATTATTGTCTTTATTGGTCTTCCAGCATCAGAAGAAGAACTACCCAGGTATTGGATCTTCGGATCATCAATCATTTCAGAAGGCTCTGTCTTATGACGTGATTGAAGAATGTCGAGAACAACCTTTATTTTAGCTGAAGTGAAATCGTTCTTCATGACATTAGATGTCTCTCGAAAATGGGATTTGTCCACAGAATCTCTCAGTTTTTTCTGAAATACAATTAATTAAGGTAGCTTTGGAGAATACTCTGTGGGTACTAAGTTGCTTTTTGCATCTAGGGGCAGGACATGTGTTGTCATCTCCAGTTAAATATTCTGAAACACACTGATAGCAAAATATATGCCCGCATACTGTTACAACCGCATCCTCAGGTGGATCCTATAAAATAATCATAAGGCAAACATAGTTTTAGGGAGAGGGAAAAAATTGAAATTATTATCACTCTTAAATAAGAAAGCAATGATAATCAACAAATTCTCACAATGCATAAAGGACAGATAGCCAAAGACTTCTCAAAATGCTTGTACACTCAAAACCACTCCCCACGCTCAACTCCCACGCCTACCCACGCCCAACGCCCACCCCCCACGCCCACGCCCCACGCCCACGCCAACCCCCCACGCCCAACGCCCACCCCCCACGCCCACCCCACGCCACACGCCACACGCCACACGCCACACGCCACACGCCACACGCCACACGCCACTAAAACTCTAAAAGTAATCAGGTTTTAAGCATTCAGGTTTGTTCAGGTGAACCCTAACTAAACATTCAGGTTTGTTCGGCATTTAGGAATAGAACGAGAAAGGAAGAATAGAATGTGAAAAACCTGAGGAAGCTCAGCGTCGCCGGGGTTGGCGATCGTCCGGCTGGGGCTTGGGCTCGAGGGGGAGTCGAGTGTTGTCGTGCGCAGCGGATCCCGGCTTGGGAGAAGAAGAAGGGGAAGTGTAACTCGGTCGGGGGAAAGGGAAAGCGGGGAAGAGGAAAAGGAAAGAAAAGAAAAGAAAAAAAAAAAAAGAAAAAAAAATAAGAAGAAAAAAAAAAAAAAAAGTAAAAAGGTTATTAAGGGTAAAATTGGAAAAAATTAAAAAAAAAGGTTAAAAAACAAAAACTTTATTATGGAGGTTAAATATCAAATTTTCCTTTTTTTTAGGGTTATATTATCAAATTTCCTTTTCAATTATTTCAATTATAATAGTATTTTTCTTCTTCTTTTCTTAAATTTATTATTATAACACTTTTTTCAAAAATACTATTAACAAAAATATTAAATCTTATATTTTATTGTCCCAGTTTAGAGGTTGATTGTGCTCAACAAATTTTATTCACCAATTCTCTAAAAAAAACATTTAGATAAAATATTATTGTTAAAGATTTAATAATATAACATGTATAACCAGATTTTTCTAAATGAACCACATGAATAATAGTAAAAGATATTCACAAATAAAATCAGACATAGGTGATAAATGCACTCCTACTCGGCTACTCCCGTCCAATATCATTTCTTCAACTATAAATAAAATATATTTAATAAAAAATAATAATAATATTTAATCCAAGTTAAAAATTCTTAATATATCACAAATAATATATTAAAATAAAAAATGAAACGCTCTTATTTCACATTTTATTCATTTCGGTAAAACAACTTATCTTCACACATATTTCATCACATGTTTTTTCCGAATAAACATCTCGTCTCGTGACCTTACACTTTCACTTTCTCAATCAAATATTTGATTCATATTTTTTAATATTTAACAGCGTGACCTTACTTTGTCAATTAAATATTTGATTCATATTTTTTTAACTACTTTCAATTGATACCGACCTATTATCTTTCGACAAACCACGTCACAACCACACTTGGTTAAAGAGTTGTACTTGTTTTGGTAGGTTGCAAATTCGAAATATACATATAACATTTTTAATTTTAAGTTTATGGGCGAATCAATTCACAATCCGACCTAAATATTCATTTACTCTCACATATATATATCTAAATTAACCACAGTTTTCGACTCGACAATCCGGACACTTAAAAATTAAGCATTATTATATATATACAGATTATATAGTTAAAAAGTTGAATTTATATTCTTAAAATGTCCCGCGTTCATCAAAATTGGTTCATCAAAATTGGTGTTAAATTTAAAATATAAAGTGTTGTTGACATAGTTGGTTAAAGAGTTGTACTTGTTTTGCTATGTTGCAAATTCGAAACATACCTATAGCTTTTTTGCTTTTATTTTTAACCGTTTTAAGTTTATGGACGGGTCAACCCACAATTCGACTCAAGTATCTAATTACTCTCACATATATAAATCCAAATTAAATACAGCTCTCAACTCAGCAATCCGAATATTTTAAAAATTAAACATCATTTTATATATATTTTTTTATTTTAAAAATTAAGCATCATTTTATATATATATATATATATATATATTTTTTTTTTGTTTTATTTTTCATTGATGATTATAGTGGGTTTGAAGTTGTCTAATATAATGAATTAAAAGTATGAATCATTAAGTAGCAAGGTATAAATGATAAGATATGTATTTAAATTTTCAAACAAACTATTCAAGTCCTACACTATACATTATTTTTTATAAAAAAATACATCTTACTAATTATATTTATGGAATAAACAAATTATAAAATTGGAGAATTTGTCATAAATTCCCTCTAGATTACTCCATCATCAATAGAAGAAGAAAAAAATAGTAACACGCAAAACCTCTATTTCTAAACAAATTAGGTTGTAAATCATTCTTGATGTAAAATTAACCATAATGTTAACTATTTAAGAATCCATATTAATTGAAATAAGCATCTACAAAACTTGTTAGTTCTCAATTTAGTAATTTTTCATGAGAAAGAAAAATTGTTATCAAACTACACTTTCTTAATTGATTTTTTTTTGCTTAATATTATTTTCATAGTTTTGATTTAATGATTGTAAGTTATACTTGGAACTACCTTTTATAAGTTTTTATTATTATTTTTGGCTGAACAAAAAAATATTAATTATTAATTTACTTTTGGATACAGTTAAATCTGAATGTTTTTAAAAATTTAGGGACTAAATCAATATTTTTATGATATATATATATAAGTAATTTTGACTAAATTTTAATAGAATATATATATATATATATATATATATATATATATATATATATATATATATATATTATGTATATCTTTATTGTTTAATTAAACTTATTGGCTTCAATCCCCTCTTCCAGCCTAGCAGACAACAAGAGGTGGATATTCCCCAGGCCTCCATGAGGTCCTGGGTTCGAACCAATGAAGCGGCAAGTTCTGGTTAAATTGTTAAGTGTGTTTGCGGGCTATGTGTTTAACCCAGGGATTAGTTGTATTCCACGGGAGTGGCAGAACCCAGCGTTCTAAAAATAAAAAAAATAAAAAAAAAAACTTATTGACTCCCATTTATCAGTCCAATTAAAACTTTGTAAAGAATAATATGTTGATTCAAATTAACTAGTTAGGTATAAAGTGTTTTGTAATTAAAAAAAAAAATGATTTTAAAAGAAAAAACTATTATAGGTTATGAACTTATAAGCTAAAGGAGAGATTAAAGATATTTTTTTTTAAACCTAATATATGCTTGATTATAATCTTAGATTATTTATATTTCCAATTAATTTATGGATGATTCTTGGGCCTTTTTTTTGTTACTGGATTTTTATAAATAATGTGTGAATTATTTAAAGTTGGAACTTAGAAGAAGAAATGAGGTGACAAATAAAAAAATAAATAAAATAATATCTCTTCTCTCCTCACATTTTTCCAAGCAATGACATTGATGATATTTCAATTTTATAATTAGACTTTTAAGTTAATTACCTGCCATAAATTTAATTGTTAATTAATCCTAACTCAATTTATTAGTTAAAATAATTTTTATAAAAATATATATATTTTATCATTATCTTTTTAATCTAATTTTTTATATATTAATATTTTCTAAATATTTTTACTTATCAAAATTCAAATTCTCAAAATCACACTAAATCAATATTTTTAAATAAATTTTATTTAAATAACTTGTAAGAGACAACTCTAATTCTTTTTTTTTAAATGTTCTATATAAAATAAAGTGTTAATAAACAAATAAATAAATATTTATAAATTTATTTATATTAGTTTGATTTAACTTATATTCAGTTTATTATTTAACATATGAGGCTTATTTTAATTCTTGATTTAACTCAATTTATTTAATTTTTATATAATAATAATATTTAATAATTAATATTATATATATATTATCTATACATTTAAATATATAATTTTGTAATATATTATTGACTTTAATTTTTAAAAATAATTATATATAAATTATTAATAATATATAACTCACAACTTAATTTACAAATTTCAAATTTTTTATTTCAAATAATTATAATTTTTAATAATTTATTTTTAAATTTTAAATAATATTAAAAAATTATTTAAATTAAAATATTAATATTTCTGAAAAACATGTATAATTTCAATTTAAATTAATTTGATTAAATTTATAATTTAAAGTATTTTTCAATATTACCAATTTTTAAAAAACAATTATTCATTCCCCATGCCTTTTCTATTATATATTATTATTATTATTAAATTTATCTTTTTAATTTTATATAATTTTATTTAATCATTAAATAATTATATATTTATATTAAATTAATTATTTGTATAAAATTATTATTTTAATAATAAAAAATAAACTTAAACATATATACTTCTTATTTTTTTTTTTCTCTTTTAAAAAATGGTATATAAAAAGATATACTTACAAAATTAAAAAAAATAATAATAATAATTTTAATATTTTATTAATTATAAAGTTTTTAATTTTAATGATTTTTAAAAATTCATTTTTTTAATAAATATTTTATTTATTTATTTAAAATTGTATATTAATAAAAATTAATATATTCATATAATTTATTTGAAAACGTTTTTAATTTAAATAATTTATTAATATTTAAAATTAAGTAAATAAAAAATATTTATTTTAAATAAATAACATAATATATATATAATATTAATTATTATTAGAAATAT
Source organism: Impatiens glandulifera (assembly GCF_907164915.1). NCBI lineage: Eukaryota > Viridiplantae > Streptophyta > Magnoliopsida > Ericales > Balsaminaceae > Impatiens > Impatiens glandulifera. The sequence continues at coordinate 64,363,761 of NC_061863.1, forward strand.
TAATGATTTTTTCTTAGTATTTCTAATATATTTAACATCATTATATTTATTAAAATTAAAAGAAATAATTAAATTGAAAAAATTGAAAAATATAGTTTAGTTAGATATAATATAATAAGTTATGTATTAATATGATATATATTATGATATAATAAGTTGGAAATTGATTTTTAAATTTATATTATGATTTATTTTTATTAATTAAAAAATTTAATTTTAATGTATGTGATTTTTTTATTATCTAAAATTAAAAAGTAAAGATATAGGTAAAGTTAAAGTTAAAAGTAGGTAAATAAAAAATATATTTGGTGAGATTTTCTTTTTTAAAATATAACTTTTTTTAATGAAATATAAGTTATTTGAATTTTTAATTACTTATTATTTAAAAGTAAATATAAAAAATAAAAATAAAATATTTTAATTAATAAAATTGGTAATTTAATAATCAAAATCATTATATTTTATTTTAAAAGCTGATATAAAACAAAATATATTTTGTTATTAATTTATTTATTTTATTATTATGTATTAATAATATAAAAATCAATTAAATCATTATATTAATTAATAAAATATTAATTTATTTTCTATTTAAATATTTTATAATTAAACAAAATTAAATTATTTAAATAATATATACTTAAAAAGTAGTTTTTTTTTATAAATCATATCAAATTAAGTTTTTTTGTTTAACTATTCTTGTATTTAAAAAACAAACATCAAACAGAAAACATTGAGATTTCTTCTCATATCTCTCTTATTTTTATATGCGAAGTCACCTTGCTCTTAGTATATGAGCCTCAATGTCTCATTATCAAACAGTGATTCTCCCTCACTCATGATTTTTTTTTTTAATCATTTCATAAAAATATATATATAATAATAAAAATAATAAACGAAGATAATATCTATTTAACCTTCTTTGCTCAGACTACGAAACATATATAGTTTATAGATTATTGTAATATTTTATGATTACAATTTAAAAATTATGAGATTAATATTTTTGAATTATCCGTTTTCATTTCTGATGTGTCTAATAAGAAATCGATAATTTATTAATCAGATTATAATGTCAACGAGAATATTTAAGTAGAATTTTCGACACATAATATTACGGCGAGTGGAAAGAGGTCATCGAATTAAAGAATAAGGCATGGCCCAATGTGCACGAGATTCCACAGAAGCCATTTTTCATCGAAAAATTATCAACATTTTCAATTGAAGAAACTAAATGATCTACCGCATAATTATATACAAGTAGAAAAATGTCTCTCGAAGCCCAATAATGGTTATTGGGACTAAATTTTATCAATAATTGGAAAGATTATTGCGTGGAATGTTTATGAGATAAATGATAATGTGAAGAGAGGTGTCATTAATATAGTAATGTGAATAATTTGTTGCGACATATATTGTTTTAGTGAGACTTAAATTCAGAAGAATATTGATCAGTGAATCGTTTGAAATCTATGTAATTGGCGATTATGTGGTTGAGAGACTTCATTATATAGGGGAGTCGAGTGGAATTCTTGTGGCATTGAATGAAGAAATGTATAAGAAAATGGATATTAGTTTGGTATATACTCGGTTAATGTTCAATTAAAAAATTGGGAGAATAATTTTTAATGGGTAATTTCTACTATCTATGGGTTGGTTCCTTCACAATTTAAAACAAAGTTCTTTAATGAAATGAATGACGGTGTTAGTCTCTAGGACATCCCAATTATTTTTGTGGGTAACATGAACGAAGTTAGATTAGTGTTTGAAAGAAAATTGGCCAATAGGCCTAGTAACCTAATGCGTGAGTTCTTAGAGTCAATTGAAGACCTTAAACTTATTGACTTGACTTTAGAAGGTGGTCAATTCATCTTTATGAGATGTAATGACAATGATGATCACATTCATTCCCGTATCGATAGATTTCTAATTAGTGAATCAATTTCTAATATATTTCAAATGGTCATTCTATTGGGTTGTTCAGATCACCAATCAATTTTTGATGAAAAATCGATTGATGGTGAGAGCATGTCATGAACCATTAAGATTTGAAAATAAATGGCTGATTAAATAAGACATTATACTGCGTATGCAATCTTGGGTGTTAACAGAAATAATATATATATATATATATATATATATATATATAAACATATCCAGTTTAGAAAAATTGGGAACAAATTAACATTTTATTTTTTAAATTGTTTGTTTAGAGTTTGATTGATAAAAGATTTAATGATATAAAAGATATTCAGTAGATATTTTTCGAAACCGAATAAGATAAGATTGATAATAAAAAATAATTGATAGAATAAACTGGACATGATAAATGCATTCATTGCGTTATTAGTCTCATTGTTATCTTTAAATTCAATTGTGAGTTGTCTTCATTTGACCAATTACGTACAGTGGGGTTTTGAAGTTGTCTTATTCAAAGAATTAGATGTATCAAACTATAAAATGATATTCATTGATGTAGTTAAATTTTCAAACAAACTATTCAAGTCTTACACTATACATTTTCTCAAAAAGAAAAGTACGACTTAATTACTAATTCTTTTCATCAAAAACAAACTATAAAAATTGGAGAATTTGTCATATGATATGTTGAGCACTACAAAATTTAATTGTGACTCTATCAATAGCCAAAGCCACTTTTTAAACAAATTAGGTTTTAAATCATTATTGATGTCCAATTAACAATAATGTTAACTATTTAAGAATCCACCTTATTTGTAATAAGCATATAAAAAACTCATTATTTCTTGCTTTTAATATTTAATTGTTATCTAAAAAACAATATCTTTGATTTTTTTTCCAATTCTTGTTTTACTCTATTAGTTAATACCCGTATTTTTATTGGTCTTAATATAATTATATATACATGCTTCTTTGTTGGTGTCATCTTGTTGTTTGATGAATCTCAACACTCACGCGTAACATCATAATTCTTTTCAATTGTTGTTTCACCCAATATTCAATGTTCACGTGATTCTAGATGATTTATTTAGTCATTACACTGTCATCCATTCTTAAACGTATTTTAATACTTACGATAATTTCAAAATTCATTTTCAGTTGTTATTTCACCTAGCATTCAATGCCCGTGAGATTTTATTTTATTCGTTAATTTATTAATCAACACTGTCAACATTTATTGGATGAATATATTTTAACACTAACGAATTTATCAGGCTCGAAAAACTAACAAAAATATTTCATAACGTCTTCAACCTCAAATTGTTCAAGTCTTTCACATTGCAGAGATGTTGAAATATAAAATAATATATTTGTAAAATATTATCACAATATTATTATATTGTGATAATGTATTATTCATAATCTATGTAATTCTTTATACCATTATATAACATTCAATACAATTTCATAACAATGTTATGACAATTATATTTAAAAAACCTTATAAAATGTGAAGACTATTCAAATAGTATTCTAACTTATAAAAGCTTACGTACAAATCCATTGTAATTTATTTTTACATAAAAATAATTTATGTTAGAATATTCAATTCATGAGAAATACTTGCATGCTTAACAAATAAAAAAAAATATATATAATCAACTAGGAAATATATATTATATTTCCAATATTAAATATACGAGACTTGTCCTATATATATATATCTTGAATGTCTAGTAGCTTATTAATTAATTTATTAATTGATGGGTGAACGAATGTCTCCTGTGCTAAATACAGTGCATGGATCATCGAATCTTAGTCAACAATTTACCAAATGTATATTCTTTTCAAAATATATATAAAATATAATTTTGAAAATAAAATAACAAAAATCACATTCGAAAACTTTTATATCAAACCAAAAAAAATGTCTGTTATTTTTAATTAACTTTCACAATTTTATATTAAATAATCGTCATTATTGTTACTAAGTTCAATTAATTTCTTATTTTATTTATAATTACTGTCATAATTAACCTTTATTATCAAGTTGACAATTAAAAAAATCAAAGAAAAAGGTTATTCAAACTTATTCATAAATTTATAGGGGTTATATTCAAGTTGATAGTTCTTTTTCCCATGGACATCATGTGAAGAGTGTCCCAACCATTGATTAATTAAAGGAGAAAAATATAAATTATAGACCAATTTGGTTAAGTGGGTGAGAATATAAAATTGAATAAAAGGACAAATTAAAGTGGAAACTAGTAATTAATTAGGTTAATTGGAGAAAAGAAATTAATTTACTTCAACTTGTTATTGATTATGTGAAAAATAAGACTTGGATGAACATCTTTTTAATTTATATATAGAGAGTGAGTTAGTTAGCTAGTTCATGAACCAAAATAAATAAATCTGTGGGTGATTTTTTTTTATTCATCAGTTTAAGATGAATTTTGGTTTAGAACAAATTTGAGTTAATGTTTGAAACTAAATTTCTTTTTTAAAAAAATGTTTTTCATTTTATTTGTCTTTTTATCAACTTCTTTAAATTAATGGTAGAATATAAAAATAATAATAATGTTTGTACTAAAGTACGAGCTAGTACTATCATTTATGATAATTTAAAAACAATAAAAAATAATAAATTGAGATTACCTAAATGTATATGACATGTCTAATAGATATTCTTATCCTCGCATGTGCCTGTTTGATGGTAATTAAATAATAAAATAGAAATGGTGGATTGTGGAATATTCAATTTTCATGAAAGCTACAAACTGCTTTTATTATTATTATTTATTTATCAATTTAAATAAATAAAAAAATTGTTTCCATCCAAAATAATTACAAATGAATAACTTATAAATTACATCAAAAAATTCTTAAGATAGTAGCCTCAACAATTCTATAAAATAAAGCTACAAATCTAAAATCAATAAAAAAAAACAGACCCTTAGATTCAGTTGAGTTTGAGGTTATTTAAATAAATCTTACTTTATTTAAAAAAAAAATATTGATGGTGGGTAATTTTGAGTAAGTTAGTTTTAAAATAAAATAAAAGGTATTTATATATAATAATAAATATTTTAGTATTTTAATTAATAAATTAATTGATTATAACCAAATAAATAAAATGATGTTTAAATTTATTTTAAATCAAACAGAGTAAGCTTATATTACTAACAATTACACTTGTAATATTAGAATGGATTATGGATATTCACATTTAAAATCTTTTTAAAGTTATAGCTGAATTCAAGTATTAATTTAAATGATAAGATGTCTATAAATTTTGTAAAAACTATTGTATTTTTGTCAAATATCTCTTTTAAATATGAACTTAAAATAAAATAATATAATTAAATATAAATTTATAACAAACTTAGAATAAGATTCAACCTTAACAAATATTTTCAAATAGGTTAAAGTTTTAGAGCTGCGTTTGATTGTTATTTTTTCAGTCTTTTTCATTAAAAAAAAAAAGAATTTATCACATTATCCACATATTAAATTATTGAATCACTTATTAAAATACTTTTATTTATTTTTATAAGTTTTAAGTATAAAATATTAATAATTAACTCAAATAACCATAAAAACAAATCACTTTTTCATTAGATAATATATTTCTTAATTTCCAAACAAAAAACTCAAATAATTCAATATCAAACAATTAGCTTAACAGCTTGATTATAAACATAAAACTTAATTAGTTATATATATATTTAAATGATGTGGTTGTGACTTGTGAAGACACAAAATCATTAATTTGAGATCATAAAATCTTTTGCAATTATATGAGTATGACAAAAATAAATGAGATGTGATATGATTTTTTTTAATTGTTTAAAAATACTCAATAACAGAAAAGAAGAAAGGCTTCTAAAAATATATGAATATACAATAATAAAATAAATAAATAAATGTTTTTAAAATAAAAAATATTTTAATTTTTTTATTTTTTATTTTTTATTTAATTTAAAAGATTTTAAATGAGAATTCAACTTGTCCCTTTAAATAAGAACTTTCTAAGTAATGTTTCCTTATTACAGTGTGTGAAAGTGGAAGAGATTAATTAATATATATATATTATTATAAAGGGCAATGGATTAGACTCATTCTGTCCAAAAGAAAGAGAGTCTGCAAGTTGAATAAAGAAATTAAGATCCAAATTAACTCCCACTTGCATGTCCGCCGTAAGCCCTCTTGCCTTTTTGCTTGATAAGACCATCCAACCACTCCAAACCAGATTCATTTATATATATTATTTCCATTCTCAATCCTCAAATCCAGAACCAATATTATGACTGCTTCACTCCAGCTCAATCGAATCATCAACGATTCCTCCGCACCAAAGTTTATGATCAGATCATGTACTCAACAACAACAACAACAACAACAACAAACCGACGACGACGTCCCAGATGAAGCAATCCCATACCATCCCTTACTACAACTCGACCACCCCATGAACCACTGTTGGTCCATCCTAGTCCAAACAATCGCCGCCCCAATCGACGCCGTCTGGTCCCTAGTCAGTAGATTTGACAACCCACAAGCCTACAAAAACTTCCTCAAAAGCTGCCATCTCATCCACGGCCACGGCGACATCGGAACCCTCCGCGAAGTCCACGTCGTTTCCGGACTCCCCGCAGCTTCCAGCACCGAACGACTCGAGATCCTCGACAACGAACGCCATGTCATCAGTTTCTCCGTCGTCGGTGGGGTCCACCGTCTCAATAACTACCGCTCCGTCACCTCTCTTCATGAATGCTCCGGTGGCTCGGCCACGGTCGTCGTTGAATCCTACGTTGTTGATGTGCCCCAAGGCAATTCTAAAGAGGAAACCAAGATGTTCGCCGATACCATTGTCCGCTGTAATCTCCAATCGCTCGCTAGAAACGCAGAAAACTCCATCACAAATAAACAACACCCATGAAAACTCGTTTCTTTTAATTTTTCCTTTTTGGGGTGTAATTTTACTAATTTGTAATTTAAATTATACATTTTTATTATTGTAAAACCTATCAAATCTTGTCTGTTTTGATATTAATTTGTGTTTATTTATTTGACCTTTGGTCAACTTAATTGCAAATGTGTATGACCCGTTTGATAGCATATCAAATTAATACTATTCAACATCTTTATATATCTATACATTCAAAGCCAATTTACACACATAATTCTGTCGGCAAAACACTCCCAACCACAAACATCAAATTTCATTATTTTTGGTTCCTTTTAACCCATTATTTCATGTTTTACCATTTTTTTCATTCTTTATTTGTTAATATAATGTAGAAAATTAGTAGGGGAAGAAGATCCCCGATCGTCTAAAACAACAACTCAATGAGTCTATTTGATTTGAATTTGCCGCCACAACAAAGAACAAATGAATTTGAATATATACGTGATAATCTCAAAAAAAAAAAAAAAAAAATCAAACCCTCGCGAAAGAGTACCTCGAGATGTTGTTTCAGAAGTCGACGGGAGAATAAGAGCTTGTGTAACTCTCAGTGTGCCCTCGATATTTCTGTAGGACATATGTAAACAAACCCTACCCAAATAATGAAAAAAAGGAACTTCAGTTCAAGAAGACTAAACATATTTGATCATATCATTAATCAAACACAGTTTACCTGAATTCTATGCGGCAAACTGCCCCAAAATTCCAAGTTTGGTATAACCTGAAACAGGCCGCAACAAAACCAACATGATCTAATGTTTCAGAGAATGTAAAGGAAATGCGAAGTAACAAAATAATAAAGGCGTACATACTTACATTTATACCGCGAATCCTGAGGAAGTAGGATCGATAAACAATACCTGCCAGTAAATAAGCTCCAAATACGCATACAATTCTGAAAATATTTTAAACTTAATTAGCAAAAATGTGGCAGGTAAAGCAGATTAAGAATTAAATTAACTTACATGATCATTAAGGAACCAAACCAGCCAAATCCATTTCCTTTAATTGATATTATCTTCGCACAACCAGATGGATGTCTTAAAGATGTAACCTATCAGAAATATAAAAGGATCTTCAGATACTGAATTTCAAGAATAGTCATAATGGTGCAGGATTTTTAGGTCACTCACATAACCACAAGTTCCAACTGTCTCCAATCTATCAGGTCCCTGCAAAAATAATCAAGGAAGAGTCTTGATCAAGTTTTAAAAAAAAGATGAATACGACTAAAGGCTCACCTGAAGTCCATCGAGATCACATAACACAGACACTGTGAGTGAGCAATTGAGCTGAGAACCAATATTCGACATTCTAATGGAGACACCAGTGTGGGGGTTCTTTTTGTCTATTCAATAAGTTCATATCAGAAAGGAAAAGGAGGGAAATGACATATTTTTCACCAAATAATGAAAAGAAATCTTACCAACAACATCAATAGTCATGCTCGAGATATAACCAATGGAAGAACATACGGGATAACCTAAAAGAAGCAAAACCATATAAAACCATTAAGTTACATATATAGAGATGAACAATCTTTTCGCTACTTTTTCTAATAATAATAATACAAATAATGTCTATACTCTAAACCAAGACCAAACAAAGTCTGACAGGCATTTGTATTATTGATGCCTCACAAGAATTTAAGAAACATAATAAATAGATAACGATAAGATTTCAACATCAAAAGTTACACCTTCAATCTTGTTAACCACAAGGGCACTACAAGCCATACCACAATGTGATGGTCCTCCGCAATCCTGAATGAACAAGGGGAAATAAAACAATGGGGTTTCATTCCTTAATATGTTTTGTTTCCTATGTGCCTAGTTTACAAATGGAAACATAATCAGGAAACAAACCAGGCAGCCAAAACACCGGGGTTGGTCGTGGTTGAAAATCATTGAATCGCAAAGCTGGTCCATAGAAACGAAGAACACAATGAGCCTGAAGTAACATAGGAAATCCAAGACAGAACAGTGAAATTCTTATTATTAAACACTCACACAACTCCCCCAGCTAGCTAGCTAGCTATTCAACACAATCCAATAAGAATCAATTTATTACATATACTGATCTAAGGGAGCAAAATGAAGACTGGGAGTGCATATTAATGAAAGAAATGTAACCTGAAACCAAAGTATAGACCCATTTGCTCCTGAAACCCTGTAGAACCTGAAATTATAGCTAGTGTTTTAGCCAGCTAGCTGCATTTCAGGGTAAGCATCCATTCTAATAATACTGACTATTATGATTCAACTATAATAAGCATTTAACATGGAAATCAATTCAAAGTCAAAGACGAATTCAGGATTATTTTGATGCAAACAGCAAATATGAGAGTCTGTATCAAAATATTCGATGATTGAAACATGCAATTTATAAGTAATTTGGTGATTGGATCTAAAAAAGAAGCAAAAATGGAAGGGCGATATATGGTAATTAATGGTACAGTACCCATCTTCACTGAGGACGCCATGAGGAAAGTTAGGGATTGGAGAAGCTAGCGTGTAGTTATAGAGGTTATTTCTGTCGGTGAAACCGAGTTCGCATTGACCGAACGCCGAGTTCAAGCTGAGTCGGTTCAGGACGTAAACGGCTAATGCGAGACAAAAAGCCCATCTCCGATATTCGCCGGCGGCGGGTTTCATTTCAATCAAAACCACGGCAGCTCTGCTAGAGAAGAAGAAGAACTGGATCTCGTTGGTTTCACATATTAATTAATTAATGGGAATAGAAATATCATTATCATGTACATTAAAATACACCAACTTTTGTATTTTTATGTTAATTTTTCTCATTTAAATATATAATCTTAGTTTCAGCATGATATTTTATAAATAAATCAATTAAATTGAAGAAGACTAATAACTCTTGTACAATGTTTTTAAAGCAACATATACACAAACTTTTTTATTTTTATGAAATTTAATATAAAGATAATATTATAATAATTTAAAAAATTAAATAGTCTAATAATCTATTTTTTTTAAACAATAAAAAATTCATATGACCCAACATAAAACAAGCTACAAGTATTCAAATTCAAATAAAATAATTCTATTTTTTTTTTATGGTAGAAAACTAAAGCGATACTAACCTTGGTTCTAAATGGAAACAATAAATTTTATTGAATAAAAAATATAAGTTCAAATCAATATGGCCTTCTTTTTATTTAGTAAACTTCTATGAACTTTCTATCATTTTGTTGTCTTTCTTCTCTATTTTTTATTTTATTTTTCATATTTGTTGTAAATGATAAATGGTCTGATTAGGGAGTAGGGTTCGGCTCTAATTTGTAGAAAAAAACTAATGTCTAAAAAAGAAACCAATTGGTTTAAGCATATATATTAGAGTTAATTTTGTCACAGGGGTTGCAGTATAATATATATATATTTAAAAAATAATATTGATTGGGAGTTTAAAAAAATAGTTATAGATTAATTTGTTTCTAAAAAGTCAGATATTTATGTTAATAATATGAAGGAATACCTATAAATTAAGAAAATATATACATTAGAAAGTAACCTTTTAAAGAAAAAGAAATACCTGCATTACTTAAAAATGTTGAATTAGAATTATCTCCTTATAAATTAGGAATAAAATAATTATTTAATGTCTTTTATTGAGAGTATTATTTTTCTATGTGTTGAAGTAAACTAAACAAAAATAAATAAAGAGTTATATAATTCAAGTAAAAGAAAATAAAATGAGACAATAAATTTTCAGAAGTATACACCATTACTATTTTTTAATATTCAAAATCTTATTTGAATATTATTATTTTTATATAATTATATTATTTAATTTATTAATTAAAATATTAAATATTTTTATTTTATTTTATAATTATATATTACTATTTTAAAATTATTTATTTAAAAAAAATAATCAATTTTTTAAAATTTATTACGAAAAAAATTATCAAAATAAGATTATTCCAATAAATAAACTTCTTATTCTAAAAGTCAATACTCATCTTATCTTGAGCTTCTTTTAGTTTAATTTAAATATATGTATATATAAAAGTACATCAAATATCGATCAAGATCATAGGATATGTTATTTTAAAATTCCATTTATTTCCACTTTTAAAATTTTAAATTCAAATGAAATTATGACAATATGATATACTTTAAACAACATGGTGTATTTAAAATAAATAATTAAAAGTAACTTTCAATTTTTTCTCTTTCTCTTCCCCTTTCCACTCATCCTTTTCACTCATCCTTTTCTATTTTCTTTCTTTCATATTTAGTATAAGTTATAACTGTATGATAAAAATAATTAATTAATTAAAACTTAGTCTATACAGCCCATTTTACACAGGGTATTTATGGTGAGATCATGCTAGTTTACAACAATAAATAAATAAGATTTTGTTCAAATCTAAGCACTTAACTTATCAATTAGTCTAAGCATTAACACTATACTAGATCGCAACAATTATAAACCAATAAATAAGAACCGAAAATCATATCATTCATTTCAACTTAATACGTTGATAAAAATCTGTTTAAAAAAATGTGCGTCAAGCGGTTAGTTCTCCTGTAATTCTCTGAAGAAAAAAAAAACACTGATCATGATTAAGTTAAATATATATAAAATTATGAAAGTGGTGTCATACGACTTTTGAAACAGCAGTACAGAAATGTCAGCTAATACCCCCAAATGGAGGAAAAAACCATGTGGATTTGCATAAATTGACGAGAAAAAACTAAATCTAAAGAAAGTTTAGGGATTAATTTACCATTATCATCTTTGACTAGAGAGGCTCATCAGCTAGCTTCTTCTTCAATAATAATAATAATAATAATGTAATCTTCAAATCAATTAATCAATCAATCCAATTCTATGCAGATTCCATTCCGCTCCTATATAAAACGAGAAACCCTAGTTACAATTCGCAATCTCCTTCGCTCTATCTACATCAATCTCATCCCTTCTTCACCAATGGCCGCCGTAACCGATTCTCCATCAGATTCAGATCCTCCACAGTTCGATCCATCCAAACCATCCGCTCCAATATCGTATCCAATTAAAACCCTAGACGACCTGGCATCGCGCTCGTACTTCAATTCGTTTCATTTCCCGTTCAATCGGACATCGGTGGCTCTCCCGGCGGCGTCGGTGGAGTTGGCCGACCGACCGAGAATCCTGGTTTGTCACGATATGGCGGGAGGATATCTAGACGATAAATGGATTCAAGGAGGAGAGAATGCGGATGCATATGCGATTTGGCAGTGGTATTTGATGGATATTTTCGTCTATTTCTCTCATAATTTGGTCACTCTTCCTCCTCCTTGCTGGACTAACGCCGCTCATAAACATGGTGTTAAGGTGTGTGTACCCTTTTTAAACCTATTTTATTTATTTATTTTCTTAAATTGGATAAAAAAAATATTTGATAATTTAAAACACTATAAATAGAATAGTAAATTAATAATATTTGAGTGAATGGCTTCAATCATTTATTATTGAAAGATTGAAATAAATCATAATTCAAATATATCATAGGATAATAATAATGAGAATGAGAATGACGATGACAAATTTTATAGTGGAAAATTATTGCAACTTTTGTTGTATTTGTTTATTTTTATATTTATACATATTTTATTTTTTTATTGAATTTAGAAAATTAAAAAAAAACATTACTTTTATTTTATTATATATCAATAATATTTTGTAGCATTGACAAGAAAAAACATATATTATTTTATTTCTTTTATAGTTATTATGGTTTATCTCATAATCTCTTACATTTATTGTGCTAACTTGTCACATTTTATAATCTGGATTATATTTATAAGATGCAAATAAATTTACAATAATTTTTAAAATAATCTTATTAATAATTTAATATTTAATATTCATAAAATAGTATGAATCATCATTGAAAATTTATACAAATGAAACTAAAATTCCAAGTATAATTTAGATTATTTTCTAAAAGACAATCATAAGTTTTCTTTTTCAATTTCAACTATTTTCAAGTGAGATTGTGTTTGTGTATTGATTCTAATCATGATTAATTGGGCTACTTAAGGTACTAGGAACTTTCATTTTAGAATGGGACGAAGGTAAAATCATCGCCAAAGAACTTTTCTCGACTAAAGAATCTGCACATATGTATGCTGATCGGTTGACTGAACTCGCGGTTTCCCTGGGATTTGATGGGTGGCTAGTAAGTCTCCATTTTTAAGCAAGTAGATTTAAAAGTATTTATTTATGTTGTGAATTTTGATATTGATGACTATTACAACTATATACTATTACTTTCTGCATATATAGATAAACATGGAGGTGGGATTGGAAGCTGAAAAGATTCCATTTTTGAAAGAATTCGTTGGTCATTTAGCTGAGACTATGCATTCATCGATGCAAGGTTCTCAAGTCATATGGTAATTAAGTTCATTTGATCATGATTTTAAGAATTGAAATTGTTCTTCGATATATGTCTTGACGTTCTATCATTATAAAAGGTATGACAGTGTTACCGTGGATGGTGATCTAAGCTGGCAAGATCAACTTAACAAAAAGAACAAACCTTTCTTCGATCTATGCGATGGGATTTTTGTTAACTATACTTGGAAGGTACAGAGTCTTTCTTTTGTGTCTTGTTTATCTGTTCTTGGTCTAGCTGTTGGTTGAACTTGGATTTTGTGGTGGGCAGGAAGATTATCCAAAACTTTCAGGTGTTGTGGCTGAAGAAAGGAGGTTTGATGTTTATATGGGCATTGATGTCTTTGGAAGAGGAACTTTTGGTGGGGGTCAATGGAATGTAATATTATTTTATGCAAATCTTTCTTTAACTCTTTATGTCTTGTTATTTATGAATGTCTTATACTTGTAGCGATATCTTATTTTTGTTTTCGTCTAGACAAATGTTGCGCTTGATGTACTAAAGGAAAGCAATGTCTCGGCTGCAATATTTGCTCCCGGTTGGGTCTACGAAACCAACCAACCTCCTGACTTTCAGACTGCTCAAAACCGGTAACTAAAACCTGCATCATTTTTGTTTGTTTTTCTTTTCCAAGTCTATCGGTTTGATGATTGATTTTTTTTGGGCAGTTGGTGGTCTCTCGTTGAGTCGTCTTGGGGTGTGTTGCAAAACTATCCTCAAACACTTCCATTCTACTCGAATTTTGACCAGGTGAAAAAACTTGGATTTATGTTCTTTTTTTCTAAAAAAAAATGAATTAATATAACCTCTGGCCTCCTTAATCACTCTCAGGGTCACGGTTACCATTATGCAGTAGATGGAACAAATGTTTTAACTCATCCTTGGAACAACATTTCTTCCCAAAGCTTTCAGGTTCATATATAATGGCAGGCTTTATTATTTCTGTAATTGATTTGGTTAATAATTCTTTTTCTAATTTGTGATTACAGCCTTTACTCGAGTTTCCTGAAGAGAATAGCAAATTTGAAGTAATTATGGAGTGAGTTGAACCTGTTTTATCTTGATTATTATTTATTGATGGAGTTAATAATTAACTAGAAGTGTAATTTTTTGAAAATAGTTTCAATGGAGATTCCTATAGTGGAGGTGGGAATGTAAGATTCAGAGGAACCTTTGATGAAGAAGAAGACAATGGGTATTTCAGAGCAAGGCTCTTCCATGGAAAGATTGCTTTGGGGGATTCACCTATACATGTTTCATATTCTGTAAGTAGTATTTAAAAATCTGGCCTTTATTTGAGATCAATTTCAAATAATCCATTGTCCAATCAAATGCAGACGAAATCAAATGGGAAGTCTACATCTTCTATAGGTCTATCCTTCGACTTGTCAATGGAAAACGAAGAAACTATATCATTGCTTCTTGTTTCTCGGGGCAGCAATTTGATTAACATGGAGAAGTTTTCGAGCAGATTCGATAAAGTGATCATGCCTCGTAGAGTGTATTCATCGGAAGCATCCCCAGATTGGTTTATACAAGAGAGTATTATTCTTCCTCAATTTGCATGGTCGTCCACTTTAACGGGAATCCATGCAGTCTGTTATGATTCAAGACCCGGTAATAGTGTTCAATCTAAGTTCGATGCCTCTCTTGGTCACATTGCGATCAAAACAACAACGACAACGACGACGGATGAGAACTCGGGTTTTCCAGGACCTGATTGTTGGCTTGTGGAGGGTGAATGTATTGAATGGGGTGAAGAGTGGAAGGAATTGAGTGTGAAGTTGAAATGGAGTTTGAAAGAAGGGAATAATAATAATGATGTTCTTATGATGATGAGTAAGTACAATATTTATGTGGAGAAACGACAAAATGAAGAGGAGGCGGTGGTTGAGTATGTCGGGCTGGCGGAAATTGGAGCATACTATGTGTCTGGTCTCTCAGTCCCTTCGGGTACCCGTGTTGTCAAATTTATTGTTCAAGCTTGTGGAATGGATGGGAGTTGTCAAAAGATAGACGATTCTCCATCTTTTGAGATTCGAGTAAGGAGTAACTAAGTCATTCGTGACATATAGAAACTTGGTCGAGAATATTTTGGGTAGGGGTGTTCAATATTTGGTCTGAACCTAATATCCGACTGAATTCGAATTTACAGAATTTGAATAAACCGAATTCGAATTCTATTTTCGGTTTTTGAATCGAATTTCAAACCAATTCAAATTCAAATACGATTTTCGAATTGGTTTTCGAGTTTGGGTTTCAACTCGAAACCAAACCGAAAACCGAATTCAAATTTTTATTATTTATTTTTCCAAACTTAGTTTAAAATAAAAAATTAAAAAGATCAAATTAGAATATTTTGAACTAAAGATTTAATAATAAAAATAAGTAACAAAAGCATTAGTCGTCTAGTGGAAGAATAATACTTTGTCATGGTATAGACCCGGGTTCAATTCTCGGTTGGTGCAATTTAATTCGAATAAATCGAACCGATGAACACCTCTAATTTTGGGTTCTTTTGAGAAATGAATTTATTTTTATGTTTTTTTTATGAATTGAATGATAATGACGAAAATAGGTAAGATAGAAAGAAAATAAAATAAAGTTTGATTAGGCTTGGTTTAGTATATGTGAATAATTATTTAACTCTCTATTTAAAATAAATGAGATCGAATTGATTCATATAGAAACATAGAATGAAATGATTGATGATGATAGTAATTATTAATGTCTTTGTGATTAGGAATCTTGTGAGCTCAATAAATTGTTGCCTCTTGTTTGTCTGTTCAAATTATTTTAAAAGAAGAGTCAATTATTTGATTTAAGTATTAATTAAATATATATAGAAACTCAAGTCTAAAAAGGAGTCTATATATCTATTTTATAATTTTAATAGTCACTCACTGCTTTCCACGTGAATTTCTAATATATTGGTAAAATTGTAGTTTTATAAATATAAATATATCTAACTTAGCTAATTGATGATTTGACCTAAAAAGTGCAAGAAAAAACTATGTAGCGAACTTCAAATTAAACATAAATAATAATATGTTTTTTTTTATATATAATTAGTAATGAGGAGGAGAGTTGATGATGAACATCTGATGATCAGTAGCAATATTATTAATAATAGATGAATGTTGGTGCATATGATCGATATGGACGGACAAGATCATCTGGGCCTGAGCCTGGGCGAGGGCAAGCTGCATCTTGAGATGGGAGACCTGGTTCTGCAAGCAGGAGATCGCCCCCACGCAGCCATACACTGGATCCCTAATTCTTGCCTCTGCTTCGTATACCATACTGTTCACCGCATCCCATCTTTTCTCTTCCTCTACCTCCTATTATTATTATTATTATTATTATTATACAATTAATATTACTATAAAATTGCTTACTTTCTCCTCCTCGAGGAGCTAACTAATTAGTTTGACTTATTGAAATTTGTGTATCAAATACTGTAAATTAATTAATTACTATATCATTAATTAATTTCCTACTTTATGACTTCTTATCATCGTTACTTTAGTAGTGTTGATTGACTTATTTCCAAATATATATGTGGACTAAAGATAAGTGTAAATAACTAAAATATGTCAATTCATCCACCTAAAATATATATTTGTTTGGGACTTGAGGGTTTATGTTTTTAGTAGAAGCAATTATTTATACTATCTGTGTGCACGAATGATGTTGTTAGGATGAGATTTGAAACATTTTTGTAATAAAGATTAGGGCTTAAAACTCATTAAAGTTGTTCAAATAATAAGAGTTGTTCTTAATATATCAAAGTTCACGGTTTCTATTCTTGCTAAGAAATTAAGCGTCATCTAACCTTAAAATAAAATAATAAAAAAAATTGATTAAACCTGAAGCATTTTGGCTACGTTGCTGGCGCCAAAGACCCTGTGGACTAAAGCAAACTTGTGGGGATGAAGGGAAGGAAAGTATGGAGCAAAAATGCAGTCTTTTACACACCCTCGCCGGAGAAGCTTGCATGAAGCACAAGGAGGACTCTTCCCCTTTCCACCCATAGGAGATCAGAAACTAGCTAATGAATGAATGAATGAATGACAATACCATATTTATATATACTTACTTGCAAGGGAAAAGAGGGCTATTATTATTATATATTTTTTCAACACTTATGACCCTATAGTTTAATATAATTATTGATGCATTTAAAAAAGAAAGGAAAGAAAAGAAGAGAAATACATGTAACTAAGTAGCTAGATCATAAGTCAAACATTTAAATAGATATATGTGCATGAGTTCAATTATATATGTCATTATTTTCAACCTAAACAATAGAAAATCTATATACATTGTTTTTCCGTGACACGAATTAAAACCCGTTAACATATTAGATCAAATGTCCTTGTATTGATTATGACATTTTATTTAATCTATTATATATTTTTATTACTTTTTATTCTAAGATATATAGTTGCATTCCTATTCCTAGACATATATATATATTTATATTTCATTTTAACAAATATCTGATATCTATAATTGTTTTCACTGAATAGATTACATTATTTCCTTATTTATAAATGATTAAACTTTATAAATAACAAAATTAATTGCCTATTGATAGATAGTGGGCTTTATTAATTATTTTTGGATGGAGACCACTAGCCCACAGATTTATTTGGGCTTATATTAGTTGATCTTATGAGATTAGAGTTCGTGTCCAGTCTCCAATACGGCAATACCACAACTAATTTTTTT
Source organism: Impatiens glandulifera (assembly GCF_907164915.1). Lineage (NCBI taxonomy): Eukaryota > Viridiplantae > Streptophyta > Magnoliopsida > Ericales > Balsaminaceae > Impatiens > Impatiens glandulifera. The sequence continues at coordinate 64,381,793 of NC_061863.1, forward strand.
TTTCTTCACAGATGATTCGGGTTGAACTTATCCGACCCGATCTCCCATGTGCATACTGCATACGAAGGTTACATGATTTAATTTCAATTACGTACACTTTTTCTTTTTTTCTTTTGTATGCCAAAATTAGTTTGATCATTTTTTATTTGAATGCTTTTGAATATAATTCAAATGATAAAATAATATAACCGCTCCACGTCAGCCGATCTGCCAATGTAGGGGTAAAAATTAAAATAATACAGAAACGCCACGGGCATGACACGCGCATTCTACCACCTCTTAATCTTGACCGCCCACGTGTTATAAGATCTAAAGGACACATCTTATTATTATTATTATTATTAAAGTGAGACTAATTGCTTCTTCTCCATTTATATACCTGTCAGTTACTCCTCCTTCTTCTTCTTCTTTGAAGAGCTTCTCCAGTTCAGTTCAGTCCATGACGACGATGCTTTTCAATCTCAGAGGTGCTCCTGCGTTCTCTCCTCTGAACGTTTCATCTGCATCTGTTAACTCTCTGGCGCCGGCCGCTACTCATCATGGAATCTCTTTTTATAAGAGAGAAAACGTTTTCCTAGTTTGCGCCAGCAAGGGAGGAGGAGGAGGAGGATTTGGATCTGGAAATCGACCTATTTCCGGCGTCGTCTTCGAACCTTTTGAAGAGGTGAAGAAGGAACTTATGCTTGTTCCTACTGTTCCTCAGGACTCTCTTGCTCGACATAAGTTTCTTGCGGATTCTGAAGCCGCAATTAACGAGCAGATCAAGTATGTCACTCCTATTCTTCTAATCGTATATGATCGAATTTGTGTCTTCGTCATGTAATGTTGTAATCCATAGTTTTTCTCCAAATCATATTATTAATTAATATACAAAGAATTTTGTACTATATATATATGCATGTCTACGAACTATGAAAGAATAGGCATTAATCTAACATTTGTTATAAATTTCTTGATGGTGGTGGTAACGACAGTGTTGAGTACAATGTTTCTTATGTATATCACGCCATGTTTGCATACTTTGATCGAGACAACATCGCACTCAAGGGTCTTGCCAGGTAACCAATCAGTCCCTTTCGATTCTGAGATTCATTGTTCAACGTACAGTTTTTCATGTATATTGGATTCATAAGCAGGTTCTGTAAAGAATCCAGTGAAGAGGAAAGACACCATGCTGAAAGGTTCATGGAATATCAGGTTTTTGGAAATATATATGTCTCAATGATCATCTTTGCTGTATTGCTTGATTTTGGTTTAGGTATTTTGAAATTCTAATGTTTTTATGGGGCTGAGTATAGAACAAACGTGGAGGGAAAGTGAAGCTACTATCCATTTTGATGCCCTTATCGGAGTTTGATCATGCTGAGAAAGGAGATGCATTGTACGGTAGGTGGCTCCCTATATTACTTTCTTGGAAGAACACTGAGATTGGATGTTTGGAATATGTTCATCTTGAATTGATTTCTTATTTGCTTTAATTGTATTTGTTCTGTGATAAGAATTTATGATTGCTCTGAAACTTATTTGAAAACTAGTATTTTGTCACAATTTTTATAACTATTTGAAAATGTGTCAACATTATTTTTTTGGATCACGAGCTAGATTAAAGTGTATTGTGGTTTATATAGATTTATTTCTCAATCAAGATGAGATGAGATTATTTTGGAATTGAGCTATCTGTGGTTTCAGCTATGGAGCTTGCACTATCTCTAGAGAAGTTAACAAATGAAAAGCTTCTAAACTTGCATGCTGTAAGAGCCTTTTCTTGCCCATTAATCAATGATTAAATATTATGAGCTTAATCCGGAATGATTACGATACAATACAGGTTGCTAAGAAAAACAACGATGTTCAGTTAACTGAATTTGTTGAAACTGAATTCCTGGAAGAGCAGGTAAAGCAAAAGCTTCCAAATTGAAAAGCTTACAAGATTGGAAAATGACACTATTTCTCTATAATTGTATGGTTGTGGTGTGTTTTAGGTGGAATCGATTAAGAAAATAGCGGAATATGTTGCGCAGCTTAGAAGAGTTGGAAAAGGACACGGTATCTATCTATCAATCTCTCTATTTGAACTTTGAAACACACACAAACTTGTGTGATCATTATAATTACTAACCCATTGAATCTTTTTAGGCGTTTGGCACTTCGATCAGATGCTACTAGAGGAGGAGGTTGTGGTGTGATTGTGAACCCAATTTTTTCCTTACTAAATCTATGTGTTTTGTTCTGTACTAGTGCAAAAACCTCTTCTTTTTTATTTGTATATGATGGGGACGGGAGACAGTTTTTGTTATGTTTTCAAACTTTAGTTCAATCCAAATGCATTTCCAATAGCTTATACTGTCATAACCAATAATGATTTCAACTTTATCTTACCAATTAGATTTCAACTTTCAACACTTCCTTTGAATGATTTACCATTCGGGTTCATTCATATCATTATGAATCAGAATACAGTTCAAACGTACCATTGGTGACAAAAAAGGAAAACCCATTGAATCTCATACAGATGTAAGAGATTTGTACATGTGTCTGGGATTTAGATGAGAACAAGAAAGCTCAAATGGCGTACAAGAATGGTAATATGATGAGATCAATACAAATTTTCACACTTAAGAAGAAGAAAGCTCAACTTAGTAAGATCTAAAGCTCATTACATAAAATAAAAAGTAGCAAAAAGCAAGATTGAGATATAAATTCTGCCAAACAGATAAACTTTTTTTGTCATCAATGATACAATATGAATAATAATAATAACAGAAGGATAGGAATTTTTACCCTAAAAAAATTGTTCTACGAGTGACGTGTGTTGAAGATCTGATTTGGTCTTCTTCATCATACTCTTGCAGCAGCAGCAGCAGCTACGGTTGGAGCAGCAGCACCGCCGAGAAAAGAGAGAAAACCGGGGTTAACCTGTTCCTGTTCGTCAAGGAACAAATCCTCAGGAATCCTGAAAGCGCCATGAGCACAAACCACAGCAAATCCAACCAATACACCGGAAATAAGTAGAGATCCGATGCTAGTGAGGAAAACCACAATAATGGTGGAGAGAACGAGTATGCCGAGAGTCTCTCGATCTGAGAATGTGCGGCCGAAGATGACGAGAGGCTGATCTGATTGTCTGAACATGTAGAGGAAGAGCCAAGCTGCTAGGAGGCAGAGTAGGAGTAGAAGAGAGAATGGATGAGAGATGAGAGAAATTGCAAGGACGGAAGCAATTACGGTGATGTAGTTGACTCTGAAGTAAGATAAATTCCTGCGGATGCGAAAGACGGCTTCTGATAGGTTGTCAGGACGGGCTATGGAGTTGCGTTCGACGAGTTCGTACCAGGGACGACGGTGGGCGAAACCCTGACGGACGGAAGAAGAGAGACGAGATAAGAAGGCGCGGAAGGCCGGAGTAGCGATGGGCGTCTGAGATAGACCGCCGCCGGTGGATGATTGGGAGATCGGGAGAGTCGGCGGCGAAGCCATTGATGTGCTCGTGGTACACTCTGTTAAAGTTTGTGCTGTGAGAGAGAGAGAAGAGGGATAATTATTATGGGGGACTAAAAAGTCTAAAATAGAGGAACTACTAAGTAATAACCAATAAGAGAGAGACAGTTGTCCAGCCTTTTCCTTTTTCTTTTTTCTTTTTTATTTTGAGTCAAAGTAAATTATAATTATTCCTACCGTTAATTCTGCGTATAAAATAAAATCTTTATATTTTCTCTTTCTATATTAGGGTAAACACGATTTCTTTGATCCACCGTCAACTTTTTCTTAAACGTTAGTTATCCTTTTCCAAACACTTTAAATTCTTTAACGGGTATATTTATATTTTCTCTAATAATATTCAATTATGTATAATATAAGTTATCAATCATTTCTTTCTTTAATTAAATAATTGAAATCACAATCAATAAATTTATATATATATATATAAATTATATTTAGGGATTGAACAATTCGGTTAAGTTTGATTTTATCTCTTATTTTATAAATCGGTCTCTTATTTTATAAATCGGTTAATTGACGAGTATATCGATTTTATTGGTTCTAGTTATATTATTTCTAATCGGTTAAATCAACAATAATTCAATTTTATTAAATTAAGTATAAATTTTAATAAATATTTTTTTTTTCAAAATTTGATAGTTTGCACATTACTATTATGTATCTTCATCTTTCTATTTTTTTTTTTCCATGTTATAATATAATATTTTATAAATACATTTATGGTAGAATATAATATGTTTTAAAAGTCTTAATTTTTAAATTAATAGTTATATAAATTATATTTATTTTTATAAATAAATTTATACAAATTATATTTTAAAATTTTAAAATAATTAATACATAGATTATTATATATTATTTATAATATATCTAATATTTACAAAATAATTAATATAAAATATAAATATAATTATAATTAAATTATTATTGGTTTACCGATTAAATCACTAGTTGAACCGAAAATCGAATCGTTAAACCCCTAAACCGGTTAACCGGAACCGTTAATACTGGTTAATCAATAAACCGATAAAATAAAATCAGTAAGTTGTTGGTTCGATTTTTCGATTTTTTTGCACTTCCCTAATTATATAATTATATAGTGTAATCATTTTATTCAAATAATAAGTTAGTTTATAAAATATATTTATTAAATCAGTTTATTTATTAACCCATATCAAACTAGTTTATTTATTAACCAAGATTAAACAAGCCCTTTTTAAAATTAGGAAGTTGAATTTTATAACATGTATCAAGAAAATGGTTATTATTATTAGTATTTTCCATTCAGTGATGAGTGACGTTGCAGGGTTTAAAGCGGCTAGATTTGGAAAAAAAAATTAGGATAGGTTTTAAAAATGTATTAATTTTTTTTTAAATAAAATGAGTGAATTAAAGTAAGTTTTATCCATTTTTTATTTTTAATAATTAGATAAACATATATTGTATTATATTGAATTTTTGAAAGAAATTATGGGTGATGATACATTCATATCGTAATTTTTTAATTATGGGGTGCTTCAGCCCACCCCGAACCCGTACATAGATTTATGAATTTAAGTGAGGTGTCAATAACCGTTGATGTCGATTGTTCAAAATCTTCCTTCGTCAGTCAGTCAGTTGGCGGTTAAATGTCGGTTTAATTGGTTATAAAATCATTTTATTCGATAAAAAAATAATAAATATATATAATATAATAAAGTAAAAAGTAAAAAATAACAAATACTATATATATAATATAATAAATTAAAAAATAAAAAACTAAAAAGATAAACATTATATGAATAAAATTTTGATAAATTAAGTAAAAAAACAATTATTAACTTAAAGAAAATAAATTAGAATATTAATTAAATTAAAATAATTTGAAAAATAAAAAAATACAAAATATAAAATAAAAATATATATATGACAAGATACAAAACTTAAATAAAAAAAAACATATTTATTTTTTATCCCTAGGCTAGAAAGACAGCTTTATGTACATGTGTTTCATAAGACCTGAGAAGAAAAAAAATATCATTTTTTAATTCAACCAAAGCAAACATACAATCCATATGATCCTTACTAACTTCACGATGTTTATGACTTCTATGTATATTATGTTAGTCCTTTTATCCCATTATCGAAATTCTTCATTTTACTCATCATTTGTTCAGTCTTGAACAACTTACAACAGAAGCAAAATATTATATTTAATGAAATAGAATATACAAATCATAGTCTATAAAATGTTTGTCTATTTGTTATTATTCGTGTATAATGCGATGAATCAAAATGACTATTGTTACTATCCTTAAGAAACAAAAAATAATCCACTCTTTTTGGACCCATATGTACCAAGTAATATCTCAGTTTTTGACTAATGTTATTCCAATATTTAGGATCCTCCAAATTCTCAGTCGAATTTAATTTTTATTGTCGAGAGTCATTCTCCAAGTTTTCATTCGATTCACTCAAATTGACAGTCTCAACCAATTTTTCATTATCATAGTGACTTTGTTATTTAATCATCAAACTATCTCCTAATTTATCTTTTTCTGTTATGTTATTTCTACTAAAATATTTGTTAATATCACCGGCTTGACATTGAATTAACGTCTCTTCCCTTTGTTTCAATTTTCTCTTTTGAGCTACAAACAAATGTTTATGAGACATTTTACACAAGATTAATTCCAGTAGCTACAACCAATTTCTTGCGATTCACAAATTCTGAAATTATCACAATTTACAAGTTCATCAAATAAAGATTAAATTCATCTAGTTTATTTTTCAAACAAAGTTAATTTAATCAACACAACCTAATTCAATAACACATTCATTCATACAATGGAGTAATAGAAATATATAACTAGGGTTTCATCGTTTTAATATATTAGAACATCTGCTATAATTAATTACTATGATTTTGAGTTCTCGCTTATAAATTCCAAAAATTTATTGATAATATAACAAGGAAAAAATCTATTAATGCAAGTAAGCACTAAAACTATACCTATTTCAAATATTTCATCAAAATAATATAAGTCTATAAGAGAAAATATTATTTCATTCAGCCTGTAAGATCAACAAATTGAAGAATCAAACAAGATTTAAAATAGATTGTCAGATTGTGAGAAAGATTGAAATTATATGATACCTTTTGGGCCCTATGATGGCCATATGGGGATTGAGGGCGGTAACCGGCAGATTACGCAAATAGAAATCGTAACAAACCTTTTGTATCATATTAAATATAATATTAAAAAATTTAGACCCCTTGGTAGGCGGTGTCTTGAGGCAATGACCTCTCTCACCTCCAAATAGGTCCGACCCAATAAAAACAATACCTAAAAAAATTTAAAACACGTATATATATATGGTTGATCGGTTTATCCGTCAGTATTTTATTATCTAAACGACCAATTGAACCGGCCAGAGTTGGTACAAGAAATTATGAACCGATAAAAAATTTGTTCAGTCGATTTTTCGACGATTCAGTTCTATTTTGCTTAACTCCCTGATCAACATCATTATAACTTCTTACAATAATATATATATAAAAGGTGAGAGATAAACTGGTCCTGTTTAAACTCAAAATATTTTCAAATGAAATTAAGCATGTGATATTTTGATCTTTTAAGTCGAATATTACCACGGAGCGGTACGATTTATAATTTAATAAATTAATATTAATTAATTTTATAATTTCAAATATATATTTTAAAATGTTATAAAATTAAGTAGGTGATCAGATGTTCAATTTCTTAGAAAATAAAAATAAAATAACGTGGAATGCTGAATTTAATAACCCTTGGCGCATGTTAGCCAAGTATGATCAAATTTGCGTAGGGTCCAGGGGGGTGTGAGGAGAGAGAAGGGGGCGGACATCTCAAAGAAATAAACTCAAACCAACTCCCAACTGTGCCTTAACCATCATCCAGTACTCTCTCATATCTTCGTTATTAGCTTTTCCGCATTTCATTTCTCAGACTACAGATCTCCCTCCCCCCTCGTTTTCCGCCTCCTACCAATTACATTTTCCTTCTTTCTCCCATGGAATCCGCCGCCGTCCTCCGCTCATTTCACTGTAAGCATCTCTTTCTATATCATCTTCATCCACTCCTTCCTTTCTGATTTTAAATGTCTATAGTCGCACTCATTTCACCAGTCGAAATCACTCGAGAAATTTCGTCTCTGAACCTTGCTACTAGGCGTCGTCTACCTATGTTTCAGATCTATATCTGTTTCGCTCTTTGCTGCTATTGATCAGTGATTCTCTCTGTTTTTGTTCCTTTCGTGGTTGCGTATTTTACATTTTAAGAAAATTGCTTACTTGTGCGATAGTGCTGAATGATTTTGGCGTCTGATTTACATAGAGAATCATTTTTTCAATGTTTCAACCAATGAACTGTCTTTTGGTACACTTTCTTTTGGTTTATACTTGTTCTTAAACCACAACTGTTTTCATCGGAGCTTTCATATGCATTAAATGAATTGCATGTCAAGATCTCTATCATGCATGTGGATTTGAATCTGAAGATCTTATAATTCCAAATTAGTTCTCCCTAGAAGCAAATGAAATTAGAAAATGAATATATGTCTGTTTTCGTGTTTGATTATTGCATCTAGCACTTAATGAATATATGCATTTGATTATTTTGTTGCCTTGGTTTGATTATAAAATTGATTAACTACTCAATTTCTTAGGTAGAATTGTCAAATAGCAATTCAAGCTTACTTAAAACCACACTTAGTTTAATTTGTTAAGTAGAATTGAAAAATATCAATTCAAGTTTACTCATAATTCATATTACATTTACTCATTTCACATATTTAGTACCTTTTTTTTTCATTTGATTAATATTGGTGTATATGAGTCTTTTCTTTCCTTTTATTTAGTTTACTCTAAATATGTTAATATATGTGTAAGTTCTATACAAGCTTTAGCTTAAGAAACTGTAATATATGAAGTACAAGTAGAAGCAACAAAACCATTTAGCTACAAAATGAATTAATCAAGATGGAATAGTGTTTATTTGACTTGTATCTTAGGTGGAATAATGATGTGACATACAAATGCAAATTGTTTTTCCAGGTACTTCGGGCATAGCATCAGAAACACGGTCTGCATTGTGTAGACCATCCCACCTAAAATCCATTTTTGGAAACAATCTTGTTTCCCTGAGGAGGCAAGGAGGAACACCAGTGTTATGCGTGAAGGCATCAGAAACTAAACTCACAGCTAAATCTGATGGTGAGTAGATTGCCTCTTAACTAAGGCTCATGCCTTGGAGTCCACCTTATGACACTTAATTCTAAGTTGTTGACCCATCTTCGCTGTAACGGTTAGGGTCAGCTGGAAAGCAGTTGTGGGGTAACTTTAGGATATGACAATCAATTGAATTAACCAAAATCAAATGAATTCTTTTACATTGGATATGTTATTGATCATATTTATTCTGGATTGGTTATCAATTGTATTTTGTGGTCTAAGACTGACTTGATAGTTGATACACATGGGCTATGCCCTTGACTACCTATAAAAGTAAAGGGAAAAGAAGAAAAAGGAAATATGTCAGGAAAGAAGTGTGTGCTTGACTATTATAGAGCTCTTTGTTATTTTCACAAATACTTAGCTTCTCATGTGTGTTATGGATTCCAGTATCTTTGAATGGAGCAGCACCATCGGAGAAGGATACCCAAAAAGCAATTGGGAAGAAAAACTTAGCAGTCTTTCCTAATGGATTTCAGGTGAATATATAATCTGGACTTTGTTTGTTTGATTTATAACTGTGATTGTTTCTTATCAAATAAAATTCAACATGTTCTAAATTTCACGCAGGTCGTGTAAACTTGCTCTGTTTGATATGAGTATCCATTGTTCATAAAACTTTTAAGAGCATGCATAACACTATGTCCTCGTAATATGCAGCAGTAATATATATTTTTCCTCGATTCTAATATTTTGGTTGGACGTTTGAAACAATCTTTTACATGGTGTGGATGGAGAGAACGTATTACAGTTTTCATTTGCTGATCCTTTTTGTTGGTCTTTCTTTACCTTTTTGCCTCTTTTCATGGGATAGATGGGTCTGTATCAGGTGGGCTTGATCTGATTTCATTAAGCCTCCATTTGTTTTAGATCTAAATTGGATTTGAATTCCTATTTGTTTGATATTTTTAAAAATAAAATTATATTTAGAATTGAAAATCCATGAAATTATATATTTATGTTAATTGATCAATTAAATTCTTAAATAGTTGGTCTAATTTCCTATTCCTATTGTTAATCCCTGGTCCTAATATGTGCCTATATTTTACTTAGTTTTGTGATTTTATCTTTAGTGTGGAAAAGTAATTATTTTTGGTTAGTTAAAAAAATCTTCTAAACATATTTACTTATTTAAATATAATTCAATTCCAATTCAAAAGATATAGAATTAGTATAGAATTTCAATTCAAATTTAATTCCATGTAAACAGGTGGTGGAGCCTGAACGTCTTTTCTGGTTGGTTTTGGATTGGAAAAAACACTTAGTATTGAGTGTTAGTAACTGAATATGATGTTTAATACGATCTATTGTGAAAGATCTGTGAGCTTACACATACTGTTGGGAAAGATATATACCTACTCTTAGTTCCAAATTATTTTGTATAATGTTGATTGAAATTGATTGTATCCATTCTGTAATCTGTTCGAGTACCAAGTATGAGTGCAAATGATTTAACTGACCAATTCAATAAAAAAAGGCTTAAAAGTTGGACGAGTCTCCCAAAGAAATTTCATTGAATGAATTCCCATGATTAACTTTTACTTTGCAGCACCTTCGTGTGTATTTTGACACTCTCCATGCATTATCATCTTGGCTTTGACTGATCTTAAATGGTCGCTGTTTTCATTTCAGTCATTAATCCTGGAGGTATGTGAGGAGACTGAGATTGCTGAGCTGAAACTGAAGGTAAGCTACTTCTCAACTTTCATACCATATAGATCACTTAAAAAGAGGCAACAATATTACAAGGTCCTGTTGCAATAAGAATACGCTGCTTTGTGATTAAATATATATGTATTTATATATATAATTCTTCCAAGATATTATCTTCAGAACCGATATAGCTTGGTCAACAAAATTGCTGATGTTCAAATCTTCTATATCTATAATAGTAAAGTTACACCTATAAGTTATATTTGAGTAGGTCAGGTTACAAAAATACTGTATGTTTCTTGCTAAGAACAACAATATGTTAAATAATGCATGTAGGTGAAAGATGTTAAAAAACATTTGGAAGTAAAACTGTTGATTTGTTTAAAGACGATGGAGAAAAGTGAACATTTTACATGAGCAAATGTTCTCCTTTTTAGTATGTTATATTATTAGTATTTCCTTGCTATTGTTGTTTTTAAAAAGCTTCTCACAGGAGGAAAAACTTCTGATCACAAAAAAAGAAAAGAAAAATTTGTATACATAAGAAAATCTTTGAACACGAACTGCTTTCACTTTTTACCAGTAAAAGAAGAAAACAAAAGGCAAAAAATATAGGAACACAAGGAAAATGTTAAATTCGGATGAATCCAAAAAATCCCATCCAGGGCAGATTCCTCTTTGTTTAATTGAATGAAAGTTTGGACAAAATCTTTTCATGATCATGTATTTACATAATATCCTATCTACCTATCTTCATACTTTCCTGGCCTTTTTATTGTTTCCATTAGGTTGGGAGTTTTGAAATGCACATGAAGCGGAACATAGATGCAGGAAAAACTGCTCTTCCTGTTTACTCTCCCACGATTGCACCACCTATACCATCTGAACCGATGACTGGATCGACTCCTGTTTCACCTCCATCTCCAGCAGCTAAATCCTCGACTGAAATAGTTAGCCCTTTTGTAAATGTTTTCGCAGAGAAGTCTGCAAAGTTATCAAATCTAGATGCCACGGGAGCTAGTGGATATGTTGTAGTGTCATCTCCAGTGGTAAGTGTTTATTTGAACTTTTTTTTGTTCCTATCACCTCTTTTGCAAGGTTTGACACCATCAACCTCACGATTAAATATATTGAATTTCCTTGTCTTTCTTTGGCACAGGTTGGCTCTTTCAGGAGAGGCAGAACATTTAAAGGGAAAAAACAACCTCCTTCGTGTAAAGAGGTACACATGGCTAGAGTTATACTTTTTTCTTTTTCTTACAATAATTCACCTTTTTAGTACCTGCTACATTCATCAATGCCAAAAATCGGACATTGGAGGCTATTTTTGCATTCTTCTTTTGCTTGGTTAAATAATTTACATACACCAATGCCAATAATAATATGTTAAACCAAGTCCTATATAGCTGGATAGAGTTTCAGGCAATCTTTATGAAATGATGATGTCTATGCTCTCTTTCCCTTGTCAATCTAAGGCCTTGTTTGATGTGGGTTACCTGAGATTAATTTGAAATAACTCCATATTCTATCCAATCAACCATCTACTCATCAATTACATCATTCAAATCATCAACAAAAATACAAAAATACTTCCTATTTTGATTTTATTTTATATATATATCCCTAATGTCTTTTTACCCAAATAACCTTATTTTCATAACCTACATCAAACAATATATTTTAGAAATAACCACTTGATTATTTAAATAACCCAAGATCAAACAAGGCCCGAGTCTCATTTCCTCTAAAGCTAGTTCTATACTTGTCACAGGAACTTTTAGTTCCTTCCATGTTTATTTTACTTTATGACTTGAATAGTGGTGCTCGATTCAAAGAATTGTATATGTATATATATAAATGGCTAATAAGGCAACTTGTGGTGGGGAATGTATAGGGCGATTTGATCAAAGAGGGACAAGTGATAGGCTATGTGGATCAGTTTGGAACTGAACTTCCTGTGAAGGTAAGTGTGAGTCTGTTGGATAAATGTTTTGTCTAATGCTTATTAATAGTAATTAATAATCCCTAATCACACTTTCACTTGAGCAGTCGGGTACAGCTGGTGAAGTCTTGAAGGTTCTCTTTACTGATGGAGGTACGTACGGGACCCATTTTGTTGTTATCATTATTTAATAATCCCAAAATTAAAAAAAGAAGAAGAAGTAATTGTTCACTCATATTATTTCTTTATTTGGTTTGATTTGCTTTACAACAGAAGCGGTTGGGTATGGAGATTCACTGATTGCTGTATTGCCATCATTTCATGGTATCAAGTGAGTGAGAGAGCTTGTTTTGCTAGTAGGTATGACGACCAACTGTACTGTACTTGTACTTTGAGAAGTATCTATCTTTCAATTGAAGCACTAGGACATTTTCACTTTTCAGTTTCCATTTCTAGGGGTAGTTTTTATTTTATTTTATATTATTTCCTAGCCCCCCTGTGTTCTGTTACTCTTGTTTTTTGTCTGAATTACCCTGACTTTTGCTTACTTCATATGGAATGATTTTGAAATAATCTGTTAGTTGGTTGGTGGTTGTTTACTCGAATTGCATATATTGGTGTGGTGACACATTATTATATGTGAATTGTTGTATGTACCAAGTAATCTGCCTTTGTGCCAAGTCCCCTTTAGAAGATATTGCAGAAGGATGATGGATGCAATTAAATGTAAAAAATGAGGGTTTAATTTAATAGTCAAAAAGACTACAAATTATATACAAAATTTATATACTACAATTCTATCACTAAACAGACACTTTGGATCAACTTCTATCCATCGCAATCGCCCAAGTAGCGTCGTTATGATCGCCAACCGGTGCCGGGACAGGCTGCATCAAAATTGAATCTCTATCCGCTACGTTTTTGGATGCGCGATTTATTAACTTTCCTCCTATCATTCTCTGTTGTTGCACCACCAACACCGATGACGTACTGTTTGCATCCGGCGACGCCAATATATCGCCGATCACTCCTAGTTCCGGACACTCACTCCATTCTTCCAGTCCCACCATCAATGTAGAATCCGGATGGCTCCTTCCGACTATAATCAAATCGAAGCAACTCTCCAGCCCTCCAATACACGCAGCTAATCCCACTCCATCCTTTACAAGCTCTTCTCGATACGAGAATCCCTCATTGCCGGCGTGTGCTCGCCGGACCTCGCTGATCAACTCATTGTCAACTTTACGTTCCCGAGCATTGTCGCCTCCAAAATGAAGGAATCGAACTAGGGTGAGAACAACGCTCTCGTGGTTTGCCATCCGAGCTGCGTAGCATAACGATTCGCTGTCGTCGGCGCCGCCAATGTACAGGACGCCGACGTGGTAACTTGATTGATTATTGAGGATTGACAACGTGCCGTGCAAACCACCCCGATCGACTAATATCGCGACCGAACAAGGAGCGCGTTCTAAAACTTTGACATTCATAGCTTGTATAACTCGATTAGCTGATCCAATCGTTCCGTCGATCGCCCAATGTTTGTGGAAAGGCAGGATAATAATAGTGGAGTTCTGATCGATGGCTACACGGCAGATATCTTCGTGAATCATGTCGAGTTGAGATATAGCTGTGAAAGTCCGAACGCTGGCGCATCCTTCATTGTACATCTCGTACTGATGGAATGCATTGATGACTGCGGCTGAGCTATTATTAGGGGGAGGGTTTTGCGGATCGTAAGCTACGAGCGTTGGCATTGCCCTCCCCACCAATTCCACAAGGAGAAGGTTCGTAACGGCGATAGGATTCTCCCGCGTTGCGTTGGAGGCCTCCAGGAGATTGACCATGGTTGGAACGTTGTCTTGTTCAAATATGCAAACCATCATACTCAACTCCGTCCCTGCCTTTGTTTGCTGTATATTTCTTCGTTTCAGAGGAATCTGAATCTTCGACGGATCGTAGAGCCGCCTTAAAAGCGGCGTTATGATGCCTGTCACCGCTATCACCATTAGCACTGCCACCGTGAAGTCTCCTTCTGTCATCAGCTGCATGTCCAAAATCGATTCATTAATTATTCCATACAGTTCTTGAAGAAGAAGATGAAGAAGAAAACAAACCTTGCTATCATTCCAAAAGTTGTAAAGAATCAGCTCGCTAACTCCTCTTGCATTAAGCATGAGCCCAAGAACAAAAGCTTCTTGCAATGGAATTCCAACGAAATAGGCGGGTAACATGACGCTTCCGGTCTTAATCAAACAGGAGAACAGAGTTAACACCGCAAGAATCCATGCAGATTCTCCCTTAATCGTGAAAACGTTCGTGTTGAGTCCGCTGACCGTCAGATACGTTGGGTAAAGCAGTCTCGTAATGAAAAGGTCAAGCTTGGCTTCAATGGCGGAGGCAAGCGGTGGGCCGTCCGGAACTAGAAGTCCTAATATCAACGGTCCTAAGATATAATGTTGGCCTACCAACTCCGTGAGAAGGGCGGTGACCGGGACGCAGACGAAGAGGAGGACCAGGTGCCATTCCTGGACACCCTTGTCGTCTTTGACAACTCGTTTTCGTATCCACAAGACCAACGGGCGGAAAGCTATGACGATGATGACGATCATAGCGGCGGTAGATAGAAAAATGACAGCGGTCTGTAAGGCGCTGGTGCTCTCGATGAAGGCGATTCCACCTATGATGCATGCGATTCCAAGCATGTCATTGAACATGGCGATGGAGAGTGCGAGACGGGAGAGGTCTGCATTAGCGATCTTCAATTCGGTTAGGAGGCAGACGAGATTGGGGAGAGCGGTTAGCCATTGAGAACCGGCGTAGAAGGTGATGGCTCGGGATAGGGATTCATCCATTGGGATGTAGTGTTTCATGATGAGGGCTAAAGAGATGGAAAAGGACATGGTGAATAAGATTAAGGATAAACCGATAACGGGTACTACCTTCCCCGGGCGGAACATCATGGTAACGTCCATCTTAACGCCGATGGAGAAGAAGAAGTACATGATTCCAAAGGCGGCGATTGTGTCCAATACCATGGTGTTCCTGGGAGGGAACAAGGCCAATGCTACATCCTTGTCGTAGCCGAGTCCGGAGGGTCCGACGAGTATACCTCCCTGAAATGAAATGAAACATATATTATAAATGATTGATTGGGATTGAGATTGAGAAAGAAGAAGAAGAAGAGGGGATATGATATTATTACTATGATTTGTGCGACGATGCTGGACTGGCCAAGAGGTTGGAGGCAGACGTCGATGAGAACAGAGACGATGGAGATGAGGGAGAGCTGGACGAGAAGGAGAGAGGCGGTGAAGTCGAGGGGATTGTGAACGCCGAATCCACCGGTGATGGTGTTGAGGTCCATACACAGAATGGTGCTGTGTCCGATTTTAAGGAGTGTGTCATTGTTCGGTCCAAGTGATTTCTCCATTATTTCTATCTGCTAGACACCCACCCACCCAGACAGGTTTAATAATAATAATTCTTCTTCTTCCTGGGAGGCAATATGGAACTAGAACAATCATGCAGCAGCATCAGCATCATCAAATCAATACTATTGAAGAAGACGATTATTGAAGAAGAAGATGAAGAAATTAACAATTGAATTGGGAATTGGGAATTGAAGGAGATTCACTCTGCAACAACAACAACAACAACTGCAACAGAGAGAGAGAGAGAAAGAAAGAAAGAGAGAGGTCATCCTCATGTGTTGGGTCGTCTTCTACACAAGTCGTTGAGCATTTACGGTCTCTATAATCTCTCAACATTATTATCCCAATCATCTTTATAGTCAATTAAATTCACACTATATTCTAAATAAGCTCAATAATAGAATTTTCATATTATATTTATTCATCAACTTTAGTTTGTTAACCATCCCCTCCTCTTTTGAGAGGATTCTTTTTGAGAGTTCAATAATTGTGAGGCTTATTCATATGGTGATAATTTTGAGAGGATATAATTTTTTTTGTTTTTTTTAAAAGACTTTAATATTATTAATATATAATAATAAAATATAATATAATATGATGGAAGAAAAATATATCATTTTGTCATATCACATAATTTTTTTGTTTATGACAAGTGATTTTAGACTAACTATAAAAAAATTTAAACACATTAGAAATATTTTATGTTTATTTGGTACATGTTTTAGTCTTCGAGTTAATTTTAATTAATTAAACATCTTTTTTTCCAGATTCTGTTTCAAATAAAAGAAGAAGAAAGATGATGTTGATAAATGTGTTGGAGTTTAGAATTGGTGCTCTTCCGTCAATATATTTTGGTATGTCATTATGTGCTAAATTACTATACAAGGTTTATTGGGCTCAATTATCACTAAAATTAAATGTAAATTATCTAGTTGTAAAAGTAAAATAATCTCGAAAGGGATCAGTTAATTTTCATTAAAAGTGTTGTTATCTATGCTCACATATATGATATCGTTATTCATTCTCCCAAAAATGTGAAGGTGAAAATTGAGAAATAATGTGTAAATTTTTATGAATTTTTTAATTCATCGTTTTGTAATCTAATTAGTTTTGGTAAGGTTAAATGTTTAAATATCAAGGAGGTTTGAATATTCGAGATCTTTTTTTTTAATAAAATTCTTCTATCAAAATAGTGCAGTAGATTTGCGACAGAGCCAAATAGTATTTGGTCATCGATAATCAGATGTTGTAAATATGGTCATGATTGATCTGGTTGATTCACCAAAATATCTAATTATTCAGTGAAGTATAGCATTTGGAGGAGAATTTATTCTATTTGAAAAGTTTCGTTAGCAATTTAGATTCATTGTGGGGATGGTTCTTCAATTAGTTTTTGGGACGACATTTAGTGTAGTGTCAAAATTCTAGCTACGACGTATCATGAGATTGATTTCATTGCTATATGTAAAAAGAGTAATGATAGAGGGAGCGAAAATTTTGCAGCGAATGTGTAGCGAACTGATGTGGAAGGGTGACTAAGCCGGATGACTAAGCATAATTTTAAATATTTATTTATCTCTCTCCTATTCATTAATAACTTCTCTCTCTTCCCTTTATTAATAATTTATTTTTTATCTCTTTAATCTTATATATTTATATATTTTATTATTTACCATTTTTATTTATAAAAAATTAGAATAAAAATAGGAACAATAATAAATCAAATAAATAAATAAAAAAATAAATATATATTTTCAAATATATATTATATTTGATAAATATATAAGAGAATAATAAAATAAATATAAAAATTCTTAACTTTTTTAATTAATTATTTCTCTTCTCTATTAAAAAATATATATATATATATGGTTAATAATTTATTTATTTATTTATTTTTAAAATAAGTTATAATAAAAAAAATATGAATTTGTTGTTTTTAAAATAAATTATAATAATAAAAAAAGAATTTGTTGTTTTTATAATATATAAACGTTTGAGTTAATTGATTAAATTTAAAATATATATTATAAAAAATAAAAAAGTAGAGAGGGTGTTAAAAATAATTAATTAAAAAATATAAAAAAATTATATTTAATTTTTTATTCTCTTAAATATATATTTATCAAATATAATATATATTTTTGCTATTTTTTTATTTGATTTATTATTGTTCCTATTAATATTTAAAATAAATTATTTATAAAGATTAAAGATATAAAATATAAATTATTAAGTAAGAGAAGAGAGAGAAATTATTAATAAACATGAGAGAGATAAATAAACATTTAAAGTTATAATTAGTCATCCGCCTAGTCACCATTCCACATCAGTTCGCTACACATTCGCTGCAAAACTTTCGCTCCCCCTATCATTACTCATGTAAAAATGTCACAATTAATGACATGTTTGATCCTCGGTTTAGTAGTTTCGTTAGCCGATTACTTTTGGTAGGATGCAAACAAGTGTCTCCGTCTGTACAAGACGTTATGCATTCGCAAAATATTAATAGTTTTCATGTGGGGTATTGTTAAAAATTGTTCGCTAAGATGATTCCATATATTTTTGTTGGGAAAAACTTTGGGAGTCAAAAATTTATCTAAGATGTGTTCTTTGGATGGAGCATTATTTACGGTGAAATTCTTACGGATGACATGTGCATGAAAAAATGTGGTATTATGGTTAGTTGTATGAGATACGGAGAGGTTGAATCGGCAACTCATTTACTCTTGGATTGTTAATGGTGACTAGTATTTTGAGTCTTTTGTGAAGTATTACTGAGATTCATTGAGTGTTGCCCGAGTCTTTGGATAGTTGCTAAGAAGTTTAGATTGATGCGGCTAATATGACACACTTACATATTTGGGTTATTATTCTAATTATTTTTTGGTGGACTATCTAATTTGGGAGAATTCGTGGAACTTTCAATAATCATAGTCGTCCGAAGCGTATCATTCATAATGTTATTATTATGATGATGTCTAAAATTCGTTCAGAAAGCCAGTATAGTTTGGGAGTTAATCGTTTTCTCGAAGATTTACGAGTTCAATAACATATTGAGTACATTTTTTTTCTTCTTATTATTATTTTTAATGTAATTCTTTGTCATTGTGTTTAAAGAATTTTTTTTTATGTTTATTATATATGGGCATTTTAAAAAAATTAATAATTTAAAATAAAATGTATATTGGTTAATAAAATGAGTAATATGATTAGGGATTATAATATGGTGGTTCAATTCAGAGAATTGCATTCATTACCATCACTGTCTCGAATCTAACTGCCTCGCTCCACCCCGATTCTACCCCAAATCCCACCCCGATTCTACCCCAAATCCCGACGAGAATTTTAAATATAAACCATTATTGCCCTGATTCTACCCCAAATCCCGACGAGAATTTTAAATATAAACCATTATTGCCCTGATCGGGGACAAGGTTTCCACGCAATGCACTAAAACTAAAAAATAGTTTAAATTTAAAATATAAATAATAAAATAATTCTTATAATTATAAATTATCAAAATATCAATTATTTATAATTGTAACGGTTGCATTAATAAAATAAGAATAAAATAAGAGAAATAATTTTTTTTAGTGAAAAAATAATAATAATTACATTAAATAAGTATATATAATAAATATTTTAAACAATTATCATTATTTTTTTTCTTCGTATTTTCGGTTCCGTTTAGGAATTTTGGGGCATATAAATATCATCTCCGCCCCAAACCTCAGTCAACATATTTCAGGTTTTTCCCGATCTCCGGTCAAAATTGGGAAATATCACATCAATCGGTTCGAATCGATTATCACGGATCGGTTTTAAATTGTTATATTTAAATGTGATAGATTAGAAGTAGAGTGAAATAATATTTTTTTATTTTGGTTATTCAAATAACTCAAACCAACTAAATAATTCATGTTATATAAATTCCAAAATCAGTTTTTGTTTTTTTAAATATAATAGTTGCTTAAATGAAGTAGAAGATGGTTATTTCAAAATCAATTTGGTTTCTTATTTGATTCATCATTTTTATTAAAACTGAATAATGAAATTTAAACTATTATTAGTTTTATTTAAAAAATAATAAAAAAAATCTGATCACATTATAAGACATTGAAAAAATCGGATATTAAACTTGAATATAATATTGATCCGATTTGTTATTTCAGTTATTGTAAAGTTTAGTATTCATGTAGAAAGGTAAAGTAAATTATACAGTAAAGTAAAAGTCTTTGGTCTTGCATTTAGAAGATCCGATTCCGATCTCTTGCTTTCCTTCCTTCCTTCCTTCGACCTGAAGAAGAAGAAGGGCTCGATCTAAATTCAGGAGAAACAAACAAAACAATGGGGTTTCTGGGGAGCGTCTTGAGATTCCTATGGGGTCAATGCTGCAAACCCACCACCACCAACGATAACGAATCTCTCGGCCCTCACGGCGTCTCCGCCACAACCGTCGGCATCTCCGCCCTTGCCCACGACCTACTCAACTTCGAAACCACATCTCAAGTACGTTTCCTCATCTCCATTCATCTTCTTCATCATCATCTTCTCGACTCATCGATTTCTCAATTTTAGGTTCCCCAAGCTCTAAGCAAACATGTTGTTTCCTCAAAGCGAGCGCAATCCAACTGGTAAGCACTTGCTTTTTTTCTACCTCAATTTAATCGAAACTGTTGCTCCTAAGTCCTAACCCACAACAAAAAAAGGTACAAGAAACTCTTGGAGGCGTGGAGAAATGCAAAACCCCCTCCTAAAACGCCTGAAGAAGCTTCAAGGCTCATCATAGCAACCTTAAAAAGACATCAAAAGGCAGATGTCGAGGTAAATTCATCAAACTCATCCGCACATTTCTTCCATAGAAACAAGTTATAACCTTTTCACAAACTTCTTGCAGGGTCTGTTAGCTTTCTATGGTCTACCTCTTCCTCATACTCTTGTAGAGCAAACGGTTGGCGTCCCAACTCATCGGCCAGAAGGGCTCAAGTTCGAATTGCAGACATTACCCGTTGAGAATTTCATTATTTCATTACAAAACTGCTCTTCCTTATCAAGCTTAATTATGATTGGTGGTTTTGAATATTGGGTAATTTTGATTTGTTGTTCAGGTAGATGGAAGGGCTGTGGCAGATGGGGATACAATCACTGTTTATGTTAACACCACGGATCCCCGAGAGTCAGCCTCCATCCCCAATGAAGTGCAAATAGCGGCTGTTCATAGATCGGAAGCACGTTCCTGTAGGGATTATACAAGAGCTGATGAACTTCACCAGCAAATCATCAATGCAGGATACAGGTTTGAATTTTGACTTTTGAAAGAAGACAATAATGACCTGTTTTTGTTGTACTTGGATAACAAAATCTTCATCTTCAATTCAAACAGGTTCATTAGTATTGAGAACGAGGAGATTCTTGCTAGAAAGTACAGAATTAGATTAAGGTAGAATCCAATGTAAATAAATGTCTGTTTTTTCAACCTTCTCTTCCATCTATTATTAACTATAATAGTTTGGTGGTAGGGGAATTGACGCACCAGAAAGTGCTATGCCATATGGAAAAGAGGCGAAAGATGAACTGTTGAAGCTTGTTCAGGGAAAGTGCGTGGACATCTTTGTGTTTGACCAAGATCGTTATGGGCGTTTAGTTGGAGATATATACTGCAATGGAAAGTTTGTACAGGTACATTTTATGACAATAATTCAATGGAAAAATCAATTTTTTTTCTGACTTGTCTTTGTTTAGGAAACCATGTTGAAGAAAGGAATGGCATGGCATTATAAGGCCTATGATAGACGGCCAGAACTGGACAAGGTGAGATTAGAGGATTAGTCAGTCAATCGATTGATATCGAATTGTTTATGAATTTGCGTGTTGTATGTTTTAGTGGGAGAGAGATGCTCGGGCGAAGAGAGTTGGCCTGTGGGCGTCGTCAAACCCTGAGATGCCATGGGAGTGGAGAAAGAACAAACGAGAACAACGAAGATAAGTTGTTGCGATTGAAATGCAATTCTTATTGTAAATGTATGTATTGCTTAACCAATTGTATCTGTGTCTTTCTTTATGTCAAACAAGCACCAAACCTCAATTCATTCCTATGTATGATATATTGATGATACCATTCTAATGATTAAGGTAAGTGTTCATAGGTTGGAGAATATTCTTATTCTATTTAATCATAAGATGGTCATCCATAAATCAGAAGTTATCATCAAGAAAGTCAAGCCATGTACATTGTTTGGGGGTTTAAGATTGAATAATTTTTCACATTAAAGGGTAATAATGGTTCCTAAAAAATTAAAAATCACTACACCTCATTCGCTCACACACCATATGCATCTTTGTGAGGGTGCGATTCTAACTTTCACAAAAGGAAGTGAATAACTTCACTGACAAACTTTTGTTTTTTTATTCATCCGTGTTTTTTCTTCAATTTTTCGTGGAGCCAAATTCTCATCTGACCTTTATTTGAGTTACTTACCGATGATGAGCATTAGCTACTGATCCTCTTAACAACCTTTTGATAAGATCCTTAAATAGATTGGGGCCAATCAATTTGAGTTACAGTCATTCCCTCCTAAATTTTTTCCATTGAAGTTAGGTGGGTGTGGGATACTCTACAGTTTGTCCGTAAATTTTTTTTCATATCATATATTGCACGGAAAGCTTTGGTATATTGAAGTCTCAGTGTGATTAAGAATGACAATGTGACGGGAATATATTTACCGTCTCGTAACATTTTTATTTCGGAATTTTTTTTAATATCATCCCCGCTCCTTTTGGTTTCGAGGAATCCTGTGGGGCACGATTTTTTAAAAATAAAATTCTATAAACGATTTTTTTAATATAATATATTGAAATTTTATATAATTATAAAGAAATAAATTTACAACTCTTACAAAAATATAATAAATATATTGGTGATTTTATATATTTAATTGTGTTTGTAGTGTTCGGGGCAGAATCCATATAAGGAACACAAATGTCATCCTCGCCCCATTTTCGTTTGATTTCGAGAAAAAACCACCTTAAACGAGGCAGTTCGGTTCGATTACCGCAGAAAGATTTTAAATTGTCATCCTTAGGTGTGATACAATAAACATATCAAATATTAACATTATATTGTATTTTGATACGTATTTATACAAAATAATATTAAAAATTTCTAACATTTTGATTTGATTTTCAAAAAGTTAAGTTTGTATAATTAAATTAGCCTTCTTTTCAAGAGAAAAAAGTAAATAATTTTAGAGTGAGAACTTTCAAATCTGGTTTATTAAAATTTGCTGATAACTGTTTGAATTATAATGGTGGCGTAAATGTAGTTTTTAACTTTACTATTTTTTTATATTGAAAAATTGATATTTTTAATATTTTGCTGTAAGTATTTTCGTCAATTTAAATTAAGTTATTTCAACTTTGTTATTTTCAGTATTTTTACTTTTTTTTATAATCAAAAGTTATATATGTAAATATTTTGATTGTTATGGTTAAAAATTATTTTTTATTAGTTATTTTTAAACTTTTAAGTAAAGTATTTCAGATAGGAAGAATTATTGCAATTTTTTATTTGTAAGTTCTATTTACAAATAAAATAAATAAATTTTAAAAAAAAATAGAATTTTAGATAGGAAGAATTATTGCAATTTTTTATTTGTAAGTTCTATTTAGAAATTGATTCCTTCTAACTAAGAATTGAATACATAAATATTTATTCTTTTAGACATTATTTGATTGTTTGAGTTATTTTAGTGGGTTAAAAGTATTACAATTTTATGATTTTAAAGGAAATTAACAAGTTTAGTTTAGACAAAATTTTAAATATCGAATTTATGATTTTACAATTTTATAAGTTACAACTTATTTTAATTTTACGATTCTACATGAATAAAATAAATTTATATTTACAAATTTTAAAAAAAATTATTACTTAATCAAATAAATGAACTTATTAATTTTGTAACTATAACTCTTAATGAGTGTTATTTGTTTATGATTGTTTTTTAAAATTAATTTTATATATAAATAATAATATATAATTAATAGTTTTTTAAATAAATTCTTAGTTTTACTAGTTTATAAAATAATGATCGATTTTAAGTAAAATTTTGATTTTGACTTTTATTTTATTTTAGCATATAGCATTTTTCATATTCAATTACTTTGTGATTGTTCTGTTTTTGTCAATATCTTTATTTTCTCTTATTTAATTATGTCATTGTTTTTTATGTGTGTTAGATGTGTACTACTTTTAAGAGTTTTTATGTCTTTTAAAGAATACTTTTAAAATGAAATTACTATAATGGATGTGGTAAATAATTTGTAATTGTGAACTCATTCAACCCTTGTCCATTAAACAAAGGATTATCCTTAATATTCATAATATTGACTTAAGTAATAACAATGAAACTTCTTTAGAGAAGGATTCAAGAAATTTCTTTATTTTATTTTGGAATTCTCTAAATAAAATAGTTTTACTGCATTTTTATTCTCGAATAATGTTAAAGAATTTGTAAATATTAATTATTTTCAAATAAACTATTCAAAAGTCAAGGATAATGAACTATGCGTGGAAAAAGGAAAGTAGGTGGAGAGTTTTGGCTTTATTAGACTGTCAAGGATTAGCCATTACCACATCTCAATTCAATTATTTTTATCTGCCTTTTACCAAATTAATAAATTATATACCTTTTGAATTCAAAAGAGAAAGAAAATCCTAATTAGTATAGAAATGAGTTTTTTTTTTAGTAAAATATAATACTTTAATAAATAAATTAAGTAACATAATTAATGAGAAAATAAATCAAATAATATTTAATTATATTTTTATAAAAAAATAACAAAAGGTAAAGTATTAAATTAATAAATAAATAATGACGAGAGAGTTAAAATACTAAATGGTAGCATATTCCTGATAAAATTGTCTTTTTCCTATAATATCTTAATATATATATATAATAAATATAAATATAAAAATAAAAGCATATGTCATTTTCATGGATATGTCATTTTCATGGAGCGAATTTCACTGTAAATGAGTTTTCTAATCGAAATAATGGAACCATTTTCCTAAATATAAAATATATATATATATATATATATATATATATTAAAATTACGATAATTAGTAACTCTGTTTGTTTTCTCAATAAATTATACGTATACGTAAAGCCTCCAGCCTCCTTTTAAGTAAAGACTATTTTTTTTTTCATTTAAATGTGAAAGACTATTCAATTTTTGTTTATAGAATTGAATCAAAATCTCAATAACGTTTACTTATTAAAATAGTTTTTTTATAAAGTTAATTAAGATACAAATTATCTTTACTAGAAATATATATTTAATTTTATTAATATTCTTCAATTATTATTTTTTTAAATAATAAATTATTTTATTTATTCACAAGTTTTATAAAAATTAAAAAACCATACAAATGCTATTAAATACGATTATGACTAATGACTATACATATAATTATAAATTATCTCAATTAAGTACAAGTTATGTGTTAAAAATATAAAACAAATAACAAAATTGAAAAGAAATTTATCTGGTTTGGGATATTTTAAAGATTTTTTACTTAAATATATGATTACTTAATTAATTTAATATTCTTTTTATTTATAAAAATATTAAAATTATTTTTTATTTAATTATTTAAAATTAATTTATCAGGATAGAGAGAGAAAATGTTAGATTATTTTTTTTTCAATAATAATAATAAAAAACATTTTTGAAAATTTAATTAAACAAGTTTTAAGAAAAGTCAAGAAGACGACAAGATATTTTTTTTCTTTTAATGCAATAATTGTCCTTTTTGGACCACCAGTTCCCATCATTTATTTATATTTTTGTTATATCAATTACTTATTTAATTTCTTTTATAAAATTTTAGAAACCAATAATAAGCTTATCAAAATGATTTATTATATTGGGTTTATGAGATGTTTGCAATATATACAATTTAAAAACACTAACTAAATAGTTAAACAAGTAGCGAATAATTATAATTTAAAAATAATAATAATAAATTCTAAATATTTTTTAAAAATATTATTTATTTAAATTAAATAATTAAAATATTTGTAGTAGTTAAATAATTTTTTTTTTAAAAAGGATTTTAGATGGAGGATAGAGTGGGGAATTTGAGGAAATGACCCTAAAGAGGGGTCAAATTATGTTTGGTGCGGGCCCATGTTTTTTATAGCGCTGGTGACCCCCAAAATATTTTCTGCCGAAAATATCCCTATTGCGTCACGCACCCTCCAGTTGCGTGACGCACCCGAGGGCATTGTGAAAAGTCCACAATGCCCTTACTATATAATAAAAAAAATTACAGTTTTTCTCTTTCTTTTCATTTCTTTCTTTCTTCTTCTCTTTCTTCACTTCCTTTTCTACTCATTCTCTCTAAAAAGAACAACCACCGACGAAGGAATCCCAACGAAGACGGCGGAATCCCAACGAAGGAGATGTCTCTTTCTGCTACTGGTATGCTTACTTCTTCCTTTATTTCTTTCTTTGAACGCATTGTTTGTTAGGGTTTAAGGATTAGGGATTGATTAGGTAAATGTCACTGGCGGCGAAATCCGGGTGCGTCACGCAGGTGCGTGACGCACCTGAGTGACGCACCCCAAACCATTTATAGTTAGTATTTGCATTTCATTGTTACGGTGTCTCTCGATTGATAGTAGCAACCATCTGAATATGTTATTTCTTTTTTGTGTTAACAGTTCAAATATATTGGGTTGATGAAATGCCCTGTTGAAATACCCAATTTATTCTTTGAAGAAATGAGGGTAACTGACAACTGATTTTAGAGTGTTTAAGGCTTGAAGCATGTTAGTTTATTCTTGATTATGAAATCTTCCTCAAATTGGATCTATATAGCTATCTGGTGTCAATCCAAGCTGTGTGGCCCATAAAAGCCAAATTTTGTAGTTTAGGATTGTAGTAGATTGATTAGCTTCTATTTTTAATTTGATGACATAGTTTGTCACATATTTCTTCATTGTCTGTTGAAAACTCAGGATACAGAGATTGATGAGTTAAATGAGCAATTGGAAGAAGATGCAAAATGTGTTGAACACCTGCAAGTTCATCTGTTGGAGGAGAGAAATAAAATGTCTCATGTAGAAAGAGAGAACGTGAGATTGCAGAGCCAGATCGACATGTTAATCAGTTTGGTGCAGGAAAATGACGACGAAGAACCCTAGTTTCTAGATCTGATCGATCTCTTTTATGATCAACAAAGATCAGATGATATGTGTCTTTATACTGTCTTTTATAAATTGTTTTTTCTTTGTAGAGAATTCATGATATTATCACATAGATGGGTAAGTAAATATGTAATTACATTGGTTTGTAAATCAGACATTACTCAATAATGGTCACCCTATGTTTGAGAACTTTATAAATATTTGAAATTTGATGATTTATACTGAATTTTCGAAGTTTTCGCGGACGGAACCATGAAAAAATCAAGTCGAGTTTGGTTCGAAATAGGTAAAATCGAGTCAGGTTAGAATCGTTAACCCTGCCAACTTAAATTGCCACCCTTAATATTTTTACAATTGAAACTATACATATTCATTGTACATTTAAAGGAAAGACTAAAGCAGAAACAGTAGACCTATTATCGATACACAACTTATTAACGTCGATTTCAGAATCCTCTTAACAATCATTCATTTACTAGAACAAGATTTCCCAACAACAGATTTAAGGTTATCTAGTTTGGTTCATCTTGGAATCCTCTAGAATGTTGAACAAGAACTGTGGGAGAGAAGCAATTTTCGGGAGATTAGCCAGCAGCTCACCAAGTGAATCTATTCTCGACATCTTCGGGAGATTGCATGACTGTCCATTACTGCATTATGATCAGAATTTGTCAATTGATGAAATGAAAGGACAACAAAATAATTACTATACAAACTATAATTAGTTGCACTCTACCTGATAAACTATGAGAAGTCTCATAATGTGGAAACTTCAAAATAATCAAAAGTTCACCAACATTAGTTCAAAAGTCATTCAAACACTAAACCGAAGCAACAACAACAATCAAAAGAAGCAAGTTAATTACCACTAAATCCAAAGTCCCAGGTCCATCATCTGGGTAATTACTCTTTAATGACATTATATCTGACCACTGAATTTCAATCTTATTCTTCAAACCATCATCAAGAACTTCCCATACAAGCTTATGCTTTATGTCTTGACTTATACTGCATCCAAACAAAACCAATGAATACCCACAACTTAAAGTAATAACTAAATCCAAAATGAGTAGTACAAAGGAGAGGCAATACAAATTTGCAGGAAATCCATATTCATGTGTACCCACAACATCTAACTCTCATTTCTTTTAAGATGATTTAAGCAATCAGCAGTTATGTCCATCTCATTTTTAATACAATCACCATTTTTCAGTAATTTAAAGCCGATTAAAATGAGCAGGAAGGGAACTCAGATGAGATCAAGAATTCACAAGCCGCTCACTGAATCCCTGCATTACATAATGAGTTTCAAGCAATCAGCAGTTATGTCCATCATCAAATAAAATATTGCAATCAAACCCTATATAACAATTCTATGTCCACAAAATTCAACTTAGATAACAGAGAGCAGAAAACAAGGAACCATAAAAGAAGAAAGTGTTTTATCTTTATTTATTATTTTGATCAAGTAGTAATAATTCCCTAATGCACGGTAAATAGATAGAAGTTGCAAAATGGTAGAAAATCATGCATGTGCTTTATAAATATTCAGACTTGATGAAAGAACAAAAGTGCACCTTGCTCAGGGCATTAATCGCCATGATGATTTGCTGAATGTTAGCAATCTTTGCATGAGATTCTTCAGAATTGTGAAGTTTGGCATTTTGCAGCAACACCTCCACCTAATTATTTTATATCAAGCAACATCATTTGACAGATATCAGAAAAAGAAAGGCACTAGATACAAGTGTGTAACATTAACTCGGGCCTATACAAAAGGACAATTAATATTTTATTAACCTGCTGGCTAAGGGGATTAAGCAATGTCGAAAGAAAATCAGCTTGTTTGTCCGGTGAAACATCTTCCACCCCAATTAACAAGCCAATAGCCTGTAAGCCATTATAGAAGTCATGTCAGGCAAACAAATATCTTGTCAATTATGTCTTCTTAAGCAACCAATTCGAGTAAAGGGGAAAAGTAAGTGCATACCTCAAAGAAAACTCCAGTTTACTGCGGCTCAATTCTTCCTACGACAGCCCAGATCGAAGGGAAACTAAAAAAGATACCTTACTTGTTTGAGGATTACAATCTGATTGTAATGTACTAGAATGAGATTGGAAAAGGAGCAAGGAATCGGATCAAACGAATAAGATTGAAGAGGGATTTTTGCAGTTGCAATTGAAGTAGAAGAAAAGCTAGGTTTTGAAACGTTTAAGAAGGGTACTTAGATTACTTAGGGATTGATTTTGTAGATGTGTGAAAAATAGCTGACTGCGGCTTTCTTTCTATGGTCCGTTCGTTGCTGCGCAGACAGGTTGCTACGTGACGCATCCGGCGTGACGCATCCAACCAACCTACATTCAACGAATCTAGACGAATCGATGACGTTTTATAAACAAAATCTTCACAAATCAACACAAACAATCATATGTAAACGAAATCAACACAAAATATAAACGAATACAACAAATATAGTGAAAATTTTATCTTTTGGCCGTCGTCGTTCGCCGTTGGAGCCGCAGTTCGCCGTTGGAAGTAGTTCTTCGCCGCTCTACGCCATTGAATATAGTGGAATGGTCCACGGTGCCTCTTCGATCTGTTCATCGACGATGAATACGCCATTTCCAAGTGAAAGTCTTCTCCGCCATTAGGGTTCACGGCGGAGAAGACCTAGATGAGAGAGAAATTGATCAAAAATGAAAAAAAATAAATGATTTTATAGGGTTTCGGATGCGTCACGCAACTGGAGGATGCGTGACGCATGGGTATAATAGTCATTAAAAAAAAAGAGGGTCAGAAGCGCTATTTAAATTATGCACGCGCACTATACGTATTTAGGCCTGTTAGCAGGGTCATTTGCTCAAATTTCCCGATAGAGTGACTAGAGTTCCTTGAAAGTCGAAACTAGTACTTCACCCTTTTGCCAGCAACTTAAGGCCTTGTTTGGGGAACACCTTATCGCTTTACACAACTTGACAATATATTTCTTATTATTTTCTTAAAACCAAAATTTATTTTTTAGAAAAATTTATTGTCCTTCACTTAAATTAATTTTTTTTAAGGAAAATAAAACATAAAATATTTGATATTTTAAAAAACACTCTTTTTTTTTTTTATAAACTTTGTTAATACATTTTAAATATGTTCCATTTAAATACACTTTTTAAAATATTTTATACTTAGATGTAAAATATAAATAAAATTTTAAATTTATCTTCTATTAAGTTTAGTTTTAAACACATACTTCTATAATGAATTTAGATTAAAATACATAAACAATAATAAAAAAATATTAATATTTATTTAAAATATCCATTAATTCTCAAGCCAAAAAAAATAAAATTACACTGATATTATCATATATTCATATTAGTCAAATGAGATAAGAGCAATTCAATAAACAAATCAAGTTGATAATCGCTAAGATCATCTCCAATCCACCTGCAAACTCATCTTCATAATAAGTTTTAGCCCTTCAACCCACCTGCAAACTCAATTGCATTTTAAGTTTTTCTGTAAATTCTCTATCCTACAAACCCAAATTTGTAGGTACACTGTTCACATACTCAAAAGTTTTTAAAACTTTCATTTCAGTCTTTTTAGTTTGTTTTTAATTTATTTGCATAACTTATTTATATTTTAATTTATTTACATATTTTATTTAATTATATTTTAATTTATTTATATTTTAATTTATTTATATTTTAATTTATTTATATATTTAATTCATGATAATTTTAATTTATTTATATGATTAACTTATATTTAAATTTGTTTATATTTATATTTTAATTTTATGTGTGGAAAATATGTTTTAATAAGGTTTGTTTTGTTTTGTTGTATTTTTTTTGTTTGTGAAATGTAATTTTTGTTTATTTAATGATGTTTAATTTGTTTTATACAGTTGTATAAATAATTGATTTATAATTAGAATTGAAAAGTAAGTAATAAGTTGTTGTAAAGTTATGAGATCAATTTGTAATTTTAGATAAATATATAGATAATATTGAAAAAATTAAAAATTATTATAAAAATTAATATTCTGAGAATACTCTTTTGAGTTTGAGTTTGGGTTTTGGGGTTAGAGATAAATTACTGTTTGATTGAATGTTTACTGCATTTTGGGTTTGAAAATATGTATTTGGGTTGAAGATGGCCTAATATCTTAACAATGCTAACCAAATCAACGTCAATGTATGAGATTATTCATTGTAAACATTTATTATAAAAATAAATAAACATATTCATTGTAATTATAATTATTTTTTTAAAAATGATCCATTTAATAAAGTAATTATAATTATTTATAAGTGTTTTTTTATGGGAAGAATGTCAATTTTATTATCGAACTATAACGAAATATTCACGTATATCACTGAACCAATTTGTGTTCGCTCATACCACTGCAGTTGAGTTTAACATTAATCTATGTTACTGCTGGAAAAAACATCCAAAGCCGTTAAGTTTTTTGGTAAATGATAACACTTGTGATTGACATGTCATTTTTATAAAATTAATATATATCATATATTCATTTTTATTCACTATCTCTTAATAATAAAACTTAATTTACATTTTCAATGACATTAATTAAACAAATTATACATTTTGAGAAACATTAACAATAATTCACTTTTTTAAATTAATATATTTTCAACATTTATTTTTATCAACATTTTTAAATAATAAAATTCGTTAATAAAATTAAATATTGAAAATATATTAATTAAAAAAAAGTGAATTATTGTTAATTTTTCTAAAATATCTAGATTGTTTGGTTAATGAATCTAAAAATATAAAAGTTTTATCATTTAAAAATTATGAATAAAAATAAAAATATAATATATATTAATATAAAAAATGACATGTGAATCACAATCACATGTTTCATCATTTAACGAAAAACTTAACAGAGTTGGATATTTTGGGTAACCAGTGATATAGATGAACATTAAGTTCAACTATAGTGGTATGAACGAACAAAAATTAGTTCAGTGGTATACATTAATATTCAGTTATATTTCAATGATAAAATTGACATTATTCTCGTTTTTATTATTATTTATATATACTTAGTAAGAATGAGTTGTCCATTATAGGTGAGTTTGAAGTTAAATTTTAATATAAACTCAAAGTTACAATTATTTTTTATTTTATCTATTTATTTATTAAAATGAGATGATCACAATAAGATGTCGGTTGGATTTTCATTGAAACGGTTGGTGTCTGTTTTCTTACAAATTTTTTTTTTATCTGTGTCGGTTGACAATTGAACATGGTGGTCGATCAATTTTAATCATTAAAAAATAAAAAAAATAAAAAAATAAAAATTTAATATAATAAATTAAAACATTAAAAATTTATTCATAAACATAAAATTCTAATAATTTGTGAAAGTTTGATTTTAAATCACTAAAATCTAAACAAAACATCTTACAGAGTCATTTTTTTTATTAATAAAATTACATATTAACACTAGTATAAGAGATAATAATTTATATATTCGGTTTTGCTTAAACCCTTGTGATATTGTACTACACTATTCTTCAAGTTATTTTGTAGGCTTAGTGAGATTTGAAAATAAATTGAGTTGTATAATATAACTTGTATTCTTCTAATTTACACTTTTATCGATGGTATATCTTCTTCCTTAATTTATTGATGAACAAATATAATATAATATAATATATAAATAAAATAATAAATGAAACGTGTCAAACATGTGATGAAGGAGGAAAAAGGTAAGCCAATCACAAGGATTTATTATTATCATTAAAGCAAACTGAACCGATGACATCAAACAAACAAACTAGCAAACAGTAACCAAACACGCCCTTAAAAGATAAAACAGAAATATCAAACAAACACGCGCGGCCTTATCTTAGCACCATCAATCATCAACATCAGGTTTGACCGGGTTTATTTATTTAATTAATTATAGAGAAAGATAAACCGGGCGGGCGGTTTAAATGGCAAGAACTAATCCAGGGACCGACTTCCCGACCTGATCCGAAAGCGTGCTCTCCCAAATGGAGGGGCAATAGAGGGATGTGATGGAAGAAGAGAAATCAGTGGACGGCGGCGAGGATTGGTCTGTGTTACCGAGACGAGTGACAGTCAGTGAAGTGTTGAAGTATTCTCTGACCTGGGTAATAATCCCATCATGAGTGAGGGTCCAGGCGTGAATCCAGGCGATTGAACGGCTAGGATGACAGCCTTCGACGAGAACAGTTGATCCGAAAACGGCGACAGATTGGGGGACGAATTCGAAGGAGTGTTCTTGGGGCTGAGTGGTGCCGGTGAGGAGGCGCATCATAAACTGGTGGGAAGGGGGGCCATGGAACCACCACTCTAGGTCGGGAGCCAAGAGTTTGGTAACGGTTTCAACGTCTCGAGATCTCAGGGCTTCATACAGGGTTAGAACCAACCCTTTACTACTGGGCTCCTCCAGGCTTTCCGATGATGAGTTCGCCAGCTCCGACCCAAATACTACTCTCTACACAGAGAGAAGAAAACACTTCTTTAAGTTTTGTGAAGAAGAAGAAGAACAAGATCAGAACAAAAAAGGTCAGTTTTGGAAAGGATGTTAAAATATCTGTGAGAATTAAGGGAAGGGACTCATCATTTATATAGTAAGAAAAAAGAGTAAGGGTATATATGTCTTTTTGTAATGTCAATTTTACAGCTTTTACTTTTTTGGAATGAAGCATCAAACATTATTTTACCTTCTTGTCTCAAGAAAAAAGAAAGCTTAATAAAAGTTGGGAGATAAGTTCATTATAACTTTTTCTTCCCTTAAATCACATTAATTAATTAATTAATTAATTAACTTAAAATTTTTATTTAATTTTTTAAAATAATAATTCATTCATAGAGAATGAATTGGTAATTTTTTTTAAACAAACTAATTAACTTAAATATTATTTTTTTATAAATAATTATTTATATTATATTTTAGTAAAAAAAATTAAGTAGTTAAAAAATGAAGTTTTTGAAGTTAAAATTAATGAGTTTTAAATTATGTAATTGTAATACACTTATCTATCTTTTATGTTTTTTTTAATACATTTAGTAATACTTGTTCTTAAGAGATAAAATTAAGTATTCTACTTTTAAATTTAAATAAATACATAGCTATAAAGGATTATGCTAGTATCATTAATTAAAAAAATTAATTTAATGAAACAATTTAAAATTAGGAGAATTTTTTTATTCAGACTATATTAAAATATTTTATTAATAAAAAAATATATTAATATTTTATCTCATTTTTCTCAATTTTATTTATTTATTTATTTATTTAATGCTTAATGATAAATTGGTTGAATTATTAAATAATATAAACTTCTGTTGCAAACCAGAGTAGTAACCAGGTGTCAGAATGTTATTGGATTGTATTGGGTATCACGAATTCGGCATCGTATTGGATCTACGCTTATGGACCACTCTCCCTAATTAGTGAAGTCTACTTTTTTTTTTTCTCAATATTTGTTTTATCTATAAATAAATAAATCTAGAGATGAAAAATAATGTTCTAATTAAGTAATAAGAAAAAAAACTTCAATTAAAAGCTATTTTTGGTATTTTAAGTTATTTTAAATGTTATATGTATTTAATTCTATTATATCATTGTTATTATAATTATTAAATTCAAATTTTAAATACAAAAAGTATTTTAATAATTTAATTTAAAACAAATCTCAAATAACTTTATTTTCTTTATCAAAAATTTACTTTTAAGAAAAAAATCCAAGATCTTAAGTAAGAAATATATACTTTTAATTTTTTTGGTTTGCCTCACAAATTACTAATTTTACTTTTTCATGATTATCATATACTAGGATAATTTTATTTTTGGAGTATACTCAAAGTCTTATCTTGATTTTGTGCCTAATTAAAAATGTGTGACTTTTTGTTTATATATTACTTAAAATAAAAAACTTTCCAAAATTAAAAGATAAAAATACAATTATTATTGTTTATTTTAAAACTAATTACGATAATAAACTCCGGGATCCAATAATCTTAGTTAGGATGCACTTGAAAAAAAGATTGAATAGACTTAAATAATAACGATTTTTTTTAATAAAACAAGTAAATAAAAGTAAGTTTTGTCAAAAAAATATAGTAATTAAATAAATATATAGTGAATTATATTTATTTATTTTTTTAAAATTAGAGGTAATATCACACCTTACCGAAAAAAAACAAAATAATAATAATTTATTTTTCAACCCACGAACCTTTACATATATCCACGCCATTATTGAGTAGTTATTAAATTGAATTTTCATTTCGTCAAATATTTCATGTATAATTTAAAAGAAGATTAAAAAAATGCATGTTTAAGGTTTTGTTGAGGGCCGGTCACAATACATTTTAATATAATATTTAACTAATTAAATTAAATAACTTTTATATATTTATTATACAAAAATAATTATATTTCTCTCATTTAATTTAAATATATAAAGTTAAATAAAAAAATCTACTGTGAATAATAAAAAGCATAACCTCAGTGGACTAATGATGAATGAATTATAATATCATAAATCCCAATTGTAACTATTTCGTCATTGCGTTTGCCTAATAATAAGAAATTGCAACCTTTCTCTATTTGTTTTGAAAAATAAACCCAACATTTGAGCTATGTCATGTATATATATTAGAAATCTTAGTTATGATTCAATTAAATTTGATAATTCTACGCAAACAAAACAAAACCTATAGTTTAATGACATTATTTGAGCACTTTATAATAATTAATAAGCATTATTTGAGTATTAAGAGAGGCAAATGACAAATAAGTTAGTTGTCTTTACCTAAACCTATTAATTAAGGACAAAAAGGAACATCCAAATTCCAACAAACAAAAAGAAGTTTAGAAACTCTTTCTTTCTCAATTAACTTTCCCAAGTGCTCTTTACATGTTTTCACGGCCTTTACCCTTTCGGCGCTTCAACGGCTAGAAGACACTTATTTAGCTTACTCTTTCGTTGTACAATTGTTGGGACTTTTGGTTGCCAACTCCCAAGTGATGTGGTTCATGTTGGTTTCTCGATTTTGGGTCTCTTTATAGGCTTTTAGGGTCCGGACTTTTGAGAAGGGTGAATCGAACCTCTTCATCTTGTGGTCCGACTCGAGAATTCTAGGTTCGGATTCATCGAGTGATGATAATAATTGACTAGCGGCTTAAGTTGGTGAATGTTGTGAAAATTTGTAAAGTGGAAGTAATTTGTAATCATGTGTTACTATCACATCACCATTAGACTTTAATAGTTTATTTGACATATGGGTCCTTGATGCCATCAAATGAATTGAATAGATTACTACATTATTGGGATGATAATTAAATGTATATATATATTTAAGGATTGAAATTGGTTAAATTACAACCCCATATACATGCACTTATAATTAAGAAAGGATTTATGAGTGGCTGTGGCTGCTTAACAACCCCACTAAGTTTTTACTTGTACTTGTCACCCTTTTTGCCGTCTAAGTGCAACTTTTTGTCAACCTATTTGGTATCGAGAGTGAATTCAACTAATGTATATTAATATTATCATTCATTTCTCATTTTTTTAAACTTATCATGTTTTAATACATTAACTACATTTTTTAACCCTATTATTAAAGATAATCAGCAAATACTAAGACAATGTGAAAGAGACATTTGAATAAGAATTAAACAACTAAATGGAAACGACCCCAGGGTTTAAAATGCATTGAGAAGTTTTGTAACTTTATTTTTTTAAACTGTTTTGGGCAGTCTGACTTTCCCATTTTTAAGTTTTATCTTTTTCACTAAATTGAGTTTGTGACATCCTGTTTTCTTCGTTAAAATAAATGTCATCGTTTTGGGAAATACTTGTTCGGGGTTCTCTTATCAATTCATGATTGAAGACTAGGGATCTGGTCATCCTCATTAACAATAATTTGTATGGATTTCTCTTTAGTTAATGATTTTGGTGGTTTTCCTTACACCAATATTGATGTTTAATCTTTTAAGAAATTAATTATAGTTTTTGTTTGTGATTTTTGGCTTGTTTTTCACTTTCTTTGTGATTTCAAAATGGTTTCTTATCATTTTGATTGAAGTAACATTATTAATCAAAATATATATTTTTTTGTTTTGTTTTTCGTATTATTTATTTTATTTATTATTGTAAAAGTTATTTAAGGAAAATGTAAAATGTTGTTATTGAGCTCCACCTATTCGATCATTGCACTATTGAAATATAGTGAGATGATTAGATTATAATAGAGATGGTAATCCAACAAGGTAAGAGTGTCACGGGTTTTGATTCAATCTAGAAGCGCTTTAAGTTTAAACGATGGGTTATGTCTAGGTTATGTCTGTGGGGTGTTATGCTAGTTCTCCTTATAATAATAATAATAATAATAATAAAAATGGTTCAATTGTGAAAATATTGAGTCTTTCATTTTATTGGTCATCTGTCTTTTAACAAAATTGTGGAAATTCTAACAATTATAATAGCTAGGTTTATTAAATTCATACATATGACCATTCTCATTATCTTTATATGATTTAAAATGTACACCATTAGGCTCATAAAAGGCCTGAGAGCGATAACTTTATGGATTTTGGTAGCTGACACTAAGGTCCAATGGATTATTTTGGGCCTAATTTTATTTCAAAAGAATTTTTATTTGTACATACAAATTTTTATTTTACCTTTGTATTCAAAAAAGTTAAATTTAATCCAATCATCTTTTATACTAAATATAAATAAAATCAACCCCAGGTAGCTAAATATAAATAACTTCCTATGTTATCTTCTTTTTTCCTTAAATCTATATTTTTTTTTAAATATCTAATTCAAATATCGATTTAGATAAATAATATTTTGAACTATACATTATATATAATTTTACTAATAATGTTTTTCATTTAAACTCAGTTCCATTATAATTTCAAGTAATTTCAGCTGTGTCGGAATTT